>NW_006408611.1:4164980-4284353 GCF_000296735.1 Chrysochloris asiatica
AGAAAGCCTCATCTTTCTCCCGCGGAGCGGCTGGTAGTTTCGAACCGCTGACCTTAAGGTTCGCAGCCCGATTCGTAACCACTACGCTACCAGAGTGTGTAGTGAGTTTCATATCAGTATATACATGCCTAACACATGATGGAATTGTAAAGTAGAAAACTACTAACTCTATGGTGTCTGGGGATTGTTGTTGTTAAGTTCTGTCAAGTCAGTTCTGACCCATAGTGACCCTGTATAGGGTTTCCAAAGAGCAGCTAGTGAGCTTGAACCATCAACCTTGTGGATCAGACTGACTTTACAGTCCAGGGCATTAACCCACAGCGCCACACCAGTACTCCAACTAAGAGTTAGGGAAGGCATCATAATGACAATTAATTCTCAACTGGAAATTGATCTAGATTGCACCAAAGAAATATATTTCAATATGAGAGAATAAATTATAATTGATATGTAGTAATAATAAAGACCATATCACATTTAGAGACACAGAAGTAATTTAATCTGTTGAGAAGATTTGAGTGTATGTAGGAATTCAGAAAAAAAAAAAAAACAGACAGAGATAGAGAAGAAGTAAAGAGAAGAGAGATAGGCTGGTAATATGGGCAGAGACAGATGCTGATTTGCTTTTGTAATTTGATAAAGAGATTTTTATAGTTCCCTCTATAATATAGGGAGTCATTGGAGGAAAGTTACTCAGATGACAGTGGAACTGTTGACTGTTAACCTCTACTACCTCCAGTTAACCTTGGCTTTTGCTCCTGTGGTTGTCAGCAGCCCTATTTGCATCTCTAGCACAACTTTTCATTCATTTTATTGACTCACCTTATGCTCTGAAACTTCACCTCTGAAGTCTCTCAGGAGGGTTCAGTCCAGAACATCCTCACCTCTGGTTTAGGATCTCGATCAAAGCTAGAATGATATGACCTTGATTTTTATATGTATACTTAACTCTGATTTCATTACTACTGGAATGCCATTATTCTGCAGCCTAGTGTGCAGTCTGCATACAAAAGTATAGTTAGAATTTTAATGTTTATTTCCAACTTTGATCACCCTGTGGACACAAGCTATTAAGAACAATCAGCATTTTTGATAAATAACAGTAAATTGGTGCCTATATTTTTGGATGTAATTCAGAAAGAAGAAAGAAGCTTCTATTTATATATTCCCATATCAAACTCTGTTAATATATAATGTGAGAATCACAAAGGCATTGCTGTGTTTTGTCCTCATTAGTGAGAAGTTAAAGCAGCATCGTATCTTAAGTAGTTTGACATAGTCTAGCTCAGCAAGGAGCTCTGGTAGCGTAGTGGTTACGAATCGGGCTGCGAACCTTAGGGTCAGCGGTTCGAAACTACCAGCCGCTCCGCGGGAGAAAGATGAGGCTTTCTACTCCCGTAAAGATTTACACCCTCGGAAACCCTGTACAGGGTCGCTATGGGTCGGACCCGACTCGATGGCACTTAACAACAACAACAACAACAAGCTCAGCATTACTTTGGGGGCATTTAATTTTTCAGACACTAGCAAGGTCCTAGGAGAAATAGTTAAAGTAATACCTGTGATTTTGTCAAGCTGGATGTCATTGTTTTACAAATCTTTGTTTTCTTGCCTACAACTTTGAAAATAAAACAAAGAGGGCAGCAATGTGGTGAACAATGGGATGTTGGGTAAAGAGCAGTAGCAGTTGGCCAACCCTTTAATAAATAGGTGATAAATATATTTAAAAACAGAGCATGGAGAAAGATTTTCTGAAGGGTCAGACCCAGAAACACACTGACTTGTGGAAAGAAAAATGGAAGTCTCCTCAGTTACAGTAAATAGACTCAATTGAATGAGTTCACATTCAAGCCTTTACTACAGTAAAGTCAATAAGGTCATTTTAAATATTAAGGACACATGGGCTGACTCTGAGCTTTTATTTGAACCAGCCAAGACTGTGAATGATTCTTTTTTGAATGATTGGTAGTCTTTTCCGTTCCAATCTCTTCATAGAAAGGTCTTGATTCTGCCTTTTATAGTAATGCCACATCCACAAAACTATTGTCCACACCAACACACCACCTCTAAAATCTCCCTGGAGAGATTCTGCACTCCCTGCTGGACTGAGTAGAATGTCCTTTTCCAAACCTGGAGTTGCAGAACAACACTGGGTATATTCAGGACCCCGTAATACTATCCTTCTTGAAAAGAGTTTTTCCTCTCTCACTTGGGCCCTGAGTCAGGCAAGATGGCAGGCAGAAGGAGAACTTGCTATTCCTGCCCTACCACCAACCTCTTAATTTTGCAACTCTTCTTCAGGGTGGTCTTGTACAAACAAAAAGCAAAACAAGGCAACAACCTTGTTTTCCTCTTTTTTTCCCAACAGTTTGTTCTCCCTTTTGTGTTTATGCAAATAGAGATGTGTCCCTGAGGCCTGAGGACTGGGAGTAGGGCACTGCCTAATTAAACTCTGGAGTTCTGGTGTGGCGCTGTGGGCTAATGGGTCAGACTGCAAAGTCAAAGTCATTTGAACTGCATTGTTGGTGGTTTAAGCTCACCAGCTGCTCCTTGGAAATCCTATATAGGGTCGCTATGGGTCAGAACTGACTTAACGGCACTTAACAACAACAACAATGCTTGCTTAGTGGTTACGTATCTAGTGGTTACAAATTGGGGTGCTAATCCCTTGGTCAGCAGTTTGAAACTACCAGCTGTTCCACAGGAGAACGATGAGGCGGTCTGCTCCCGTAAAGATTTACAGCCTCCAAAACTCTGTACAGGGTCACTATGAATCGAAACCAATTCCACGGCACACAATAATAACAACAACCCTTGACAATTACTTAGGCGTAAAATTAAGTGGTTGTTACTAAGTGCCTTTGAGATAGTTCTGATTCATAGTGACCATGTATAGGGTTTCTGGGGAATAGCTGGTGGATTTGCGTGGCCGAATTTGTGGTTCATAGTCCAGTGCTTATCCTATAGTGCCACACCAGGAGTCCCATAATGTTAAGTGCTTGATTACAATTCCAATTCATTGGAAGAAAACTCTGGTGATCTACTATATGAAAATCATCCATTGAGAAAACACTGTGGAGCTGAATTCTGCCTGGTGTCATGACACGTGCCTGGTGTCATCATAAATCAGAACTGACTTCATGGCAACTGGAACAAATCCCCACTTAAAACTATTGTTTAAATAGGTTTCTGTTGTATTCAGGAACACGTAAATTGACTTACATACATCTAAGAGCCTTATTCTATATCTTTTTATACTCTGACAATGTAGTCTTATATAAGAAGTGCAACCTTAAGATTAATTGGTAGATCGCTTTTCATAATTGAATTATGAAAAAAATTGATACTAAATAGTTGGTCATATAAGAGACACTGTCCTTCCACCTACATGTGTAACAATAGTAACATAGTATCTGATCCATATCATTGTTAGAAAAAGAATTTCATTGTTAAAGAAAACATAAAACACCAAACCAGATGCTGTGGAGTTAATTCTGACTCATGGAGATTCCATATGTCTCAGAGTGGAACTGCATATAAGATTTTCATTGGCTGTGGACTTTCAGAAGTACATTGGAAGAGCTACTGAGGTACATTTGGTTTGATTTGAACCGTAAGACTTTTGGTTAGTAGCTGGGAGCTTAATCATTTATGCATTTTGGGGACTCCTAAGCAACTGTTAAGAGTGCTTAAACCTATGTCCAATACCACTGTATTCCTCCCCTCTTCAAAGCTAACCACTCTATAAGGACAAAGGAGCTCTGGTAGCATTGTGGTTATGAGTTGGGTTACTAATCTTACGGTTCGAGAATACCAGTGGTTCTGTGGGAGAAAGGTGAGATATTCTGCTTCTGTAAAGATTTGGTTGTTGTTGTTGTGATGTGCCGTGGCGTCGGTTCTGACTCATAGCAACCCTGTACAGGGTTTCCGAGACTGTAAATCTTTACGGGAGCAGAAAGCCTCATCTTTTCTCCCTCAGAACAGCTGGTAGTTTCAAACTCTTGACTGTGAAGTTCGCAGCCCGATTCGTAACAACTACGCTACCAGAGCTCCTTGGAAACCCTGTACAGGGTCACTATGAGTCAGAACTGACTCTACAACACATAACCAACTATATAATAGCAAGTCAAAAGGTATTGTTACTAAGATTCCGGTTCATACATTCACTGGTCTATTCTAAACAAAATGCGCTTAAACATGTATTTGTGATTGGTGGTTAACTGCAAACTAGTTCTCTCAATAATATACTTTTTTTTAGTCTCGTTGGAATGCCTTCAAAAAAAGATGTAATTAAATCACGTGATCTGCTGTACCACTTCAATTCAAGTCAAAGAGACCAGTTCAGAAGCTTATATCCGGTGCCTGTTCTTTCAGATTCCAAAGGATAAGCTTGATAGATTGTCTAGAAGGACATAGGATGATCACAGGGCTTTGTAGGAAGACGTTTTCAGAAACTTGCAAACATCATTGGTGGGAAAAAGACCAGGAGGTATCAAGCGCTGTCCTTCCTATTCGAATCTTGTTGGGAAACCTTACTCCACACTACAGACTTCTTTTTGTTCTCCAAAGTCAAAGAACATTGAAAAGGATCGAGTCTCCCAAGGCTGCCCAGAATGCTGTTTTGACATGGTGTAAATAGAAAAATGTAGCATTCTTTAGGGGAGAGTTAGAGAGATGGAAACACCGCATTCAGACATCTACAGACCTAATTGGAGGATATGGTGAGAGACAGTAGCTTCCCACAGTGCTTTTTTATTTACCTTCATATTTCAGGTACTATATATCTTTAACAACGACAACAACATCCTTTCAGAAAATGTTTAATAAATACATATAAATGAGGGGGCTTCACAATTAGTGGAAAAAAATTCTATTACCTTTTAATTTCATTTTTCCACAAACTTTCTGAAGTCTTCTCATGCTTAAATTGTGCTCTCTTGAGTATTTTTAAGTTCGTACAAATATTCCTTTCATTTTGCTTTTGACCTCATGAGTTATTCACTTTCATCTGTTTATCATTTCCTGAGGCTCCCCTGAAGCCATTTCACTCCACCAGATGGACTAACCGTAGGCATGGAGTAATCAGCTCATAGTAGCTTTCCTTTAGAGGAGTCAGAATTGGGCTAGGGTCTTGCCTGTTGACAGAGCTTTCTTCAAGCTTTGTATTTTCAGAGTTTATATAAATATTATTAATTTTTAGAATATACAACCTAATAAGAAACAAGTCTTAGTGTGGCACTGTAGGATCAGCCCTACACTGCTTACCACGAGGTCAGCATTTAAAACCCACCATCCACTGCTTGGAAACTGTATACAGGGTTGTTATGATTCAGAACTGACTTGATAGCACTTAACAACAACAAAAAGAAACAACTTTATCCATAGATACCAATGAACACTTCCTCAGCCCTCCCAAACAGTATTTTTCTAGAAGTTACTGTTTGACCACATCTTGTGCAGTGCTGTAGGATAAGCTGTGGACTGTTAACTGCAAAATTAGTGATTCAAACCCTGCAGAAGCTCCTGAGACACCCAATACAGAGTCACTATGATTTGGAACCAATGGCACCTCACAATAACAGCACAAACAATGCCTTAGATAATGTCCCATTTGAGAAAGATGTCATAATCTGCTTCCATAAAGATTTGCAGCCTTGGAAACGTAGGACAATTCTGCGCTGTCCTATAGGGTCACTTAAAAAAGAGAGACAGCACCAAACCATATTGCAATGACAACAGGACTCTGACACCATACTCGTAGTTATGGGGAAAGTTAGTTACAGGTTAAAATTCAGTGTCAGAAATGTTTAGAGCACAGTTCTTCCTCAACCATACCCATAGGCAGGCCTCTCTGCCCTGGCAATGTTTAATAAAACCTTTTTAGGTCTGCTGATAAAATTTCACAGGGTACACCATTTAACCATAAGCCTCAGACTAAAGAGATTCAGCTATAGCTTCATGGGTCAACAAACCTAGCTCCTCCAACTAAGTGCCTGAGGCATCCCACTCTGAAAGCAAGCCTCCTGCCCAAAGTCTCATTGTTTTGTTTCATGCTCTGACTCCTGTTTCTAATGTTGCTGCTCTGCTGCTGTGTGATTTCAAGTATTCTGTCTGTACCCATTCCAAAGAGAGGTGACCCAACAGAATGTGGAAATCATCAGACAATATAATCGCTCTCCTGTGTGAGTAAAATTTAACTAGAGATAATGCAAAAAACAGCTGCAAGCATTCATTGACAGTCAAGAGAACTTCCAGAGAGGTTCAAGCTGGATTCAGAAGAGGACATGGAATGAGGGGTATCATTGCTGAGGTCAGAGGGATCTTGGCTAAAAACAGGAGTCCCAGAAAGATGTTTACCTGTCCTTTACTGACTATGCAAAGATTTTCGATTGTGTAGATCATGACAAGCTATGGACAATATTGCAAAGAATGAGTATTCTGAAATACTCCGTTGTGCTCATAAGGTGTACATAGATTAAGAGGCAGTTGTTAGAACAGAACAAGGGAACACTGAATGCTTTAAAATTAGCAAAGGTGTGTATCAGGATTGTTTTCATTAACCATACTTAGTCAAGCTGTATGCTGAGCAAATAATCCAAGAAGCTGGATTATATGAAGAAAAATGTGGCATCAGAATTGGAGGAAGACTCATTAACAACATGCAATATGAAGATGCTACAATCTTGCTTGCTGAAAGTGAAAAGGACTTAAAATATTTACTGATGAAGATCAAAAACCATAGCCTTTGGTATGGGCTGCATTACAATTAACAAAAACAACAGTCCTCACCACTGGAACAATAAACAAAATCCATATAAATAGAGAAAAGATTTAAGTTGTCAAAGACTTCATTGTGCTTGGATCAAACATCAACACTCATGGAAGCAGCAGTCAAGAAATCTAAGGATGTATTGCATTGGACAAATCTGCTGCACAAGACCTCTTTAAAGTATTGAAGAGCTAAGATGTCACTTTGAGGACTAAGGTGAACCTGACCAAACCATGGTAGTTTCAGTAACATCATATACATGTGAATGTTTGACACTGAATAAAGAAGACCATAGAAGAATTTATTCATTTGAGTTATGGTTTTGGAGGAGAATATTCTAAGTACTAGAGACTGCCAAAAGAACAAACATCTGTGTTGGAAGAAGTATAGCCAGAGTGCTCCTTGGAAATCAAGATGGCCAGACTTTGTCTCTCATACTTCAGACATACTGTCAGGAGGGACCAGTCACTGGAGAAGGATATCATGGTTTGTAAAGTGGAGGGTCACAGAAAAAGAGGAAGACTCCCAACAAGATTGATTGGCACAGAGGCAGTAGCAATGGGCTTAGGTGACCAGTGATTGTGAGGTTGGTCCAGGATCTGGCAGTGTTTAACTCTGTTGTGCATACGGTCTCTATGAGTCAGTACCGATTTGATGGTACCTAACAATAACAACAAGCAACACAGATCGAGTAAGATCAAAGTGCAGGGATATCAGGGTCCACAAGACATGCTCTACTCCTGACTATTTCTTTTTTTTATTTTGTTCTATTTCATTTTTTTAAAGGTTTTTATTAAGGATTGAGTGAAAGTTTATAGTACAGATCATCAGTTTTACATTCAATAAATCATACACCTTGTTTCATTACAATGATTATAATCCCCTCCATGTACCATCAGTTAACAGTATTTTTCTCTGTTCATTTTACCTCTTTTTTTTTTTTAAACACTCAGGCATATATAATAATTTACACCACCAAAGAACACATTATGCAAGTCTGCCTCTTGGCCACCATCTCTTAGTTTCTATCTTCCCATGAATCTAGAGTCTTCAGCTGCTCTCTCTCTTCATGTCGCCATCTCTGCCTCCATCTCTGGTGTCGCTGCTTCTCTGAATAAGGGTGCCACATTCCACCTGTACTCTTCTCCCCTGAAGGTCCCAGGATCCTCTGTTTCTGGACTGTAAAATTAACTACTCCCCTATTTTTGTTACAAAACTTATACCTTTATCATTGTGATAGTCGCAACTAGTCATGAGAATAATTACTCACTTTTGAATCATAAGAATCTTATCCTTTTTTAAAAAAAATGTTTTATTGTGAATTATGTTGTGATAGTTTACATGGGAGAGCATTAGCTTTACATTCATCCTTTTGTATATCATTTCATTGTCATGGTTACAATCCCTTCCATACATCATCAACCAACCAAAGGGTATACCCTGCAAGCCTGCCCCTGGTCATTAGCATACAGTCCCTCTCCCTCTATGGGTCTAGAACCCCCAGCTGCTCACTCAATCTCTCCATGTCATTGTCTTTGCCTCCATCTCTGGGGTCACTGCTTCTCTGAGTAGGGTCCCACACTCCGTTCTTCTCCCTTGATGGTTCCAGGGCCCTTGGCTCCTGGACTTCATAGTCAATCACTTCCCTCCTTTTGCTCCAAAACATCCACCTTTACATTTCCAATCCGCACAACCTGTCCTGATAACCATTGTACCATAAGGGACCTATCCCCATCTCCTTTCACTGGCCACGCCCAGACAGATTGGATACTACTCAGTGGAGATTCTACCTTCCTCCATGTACTCTGGATCTCGGCTCCCCTTTGAAAGCTTGTAAGCCAGTCACTTCTTGCCTTTGGAGCCCCTCTACCCCCATTTTTGGTGGCCAATGTCCAAGTTGCCCATTCCTGTCTACTCTGTGTATGGAGGGGGTGAGAATGATCCTAGCTGTAAAGATTTGCTCACTCTTTTGAGCTCCTGCATCCATAGGTGTAGGTCAAGTTCATCAAATTGTATCACATTACTCTTTTTTTCCTCTTCTTTCTTCTAGTTGAGCTCTGATCATCTAGTCATTAAAACCAGGTCAAGTGGGTATTATCTGCAAGTGTAGGTGTTCTTATGCGTATACCCTCTCTTCTTATCAGCTGGACGCTTCACTCTCCACTCTAGTCCTCTGTTGCTATGTCACTGACTCTGGACCCAAGAGTCCCCAGGTCTTGCCACACTGCTGGCTGATCAGGTCTCCACCCTGGTTCACAGGAGTCTATTTAACATTGTAGGGCTTAGCTCGCAGCATCATTGCTGTTTTTCCCTCACTTCCCCTTATTGGTGACAAACGTGGTCACCAATCAGAGCGCATGTCTGATCCTGTATTCCCACTGAGTCTTAGTCTTCGAAGGGGGTTTGCCCTAAGGGGACCCTACCACCTGCCTTCACTGGGTACTTTGTAGCCCCTTTTTAGGGATTCCAGTCAATTATAGGCAGAAGATGGACTTACAAGCTTTCTATAGTGATATTTCTGGCTATTCCTTTCTCTCCCCCTCAAGTGTCTATTTTTTAAAGGTATGCCAGGGAAACCAAGATTCAAAAGACAGCCAAGCATCTTAACATTATTTTCTCCCTTTTGCCCATTCCAACCATGTATCAATCCCTGTAGCCCAGAGATCTGTTGTTCTAAGGTTGTGCATACATCACTATTTACCTCTGTCTCGCTTAGCCCATGCAAACCTGCCTAATTTTTTCCCCATTGCCTTATTCTTCCATTCCCCTCCCTCTTCTTGTGTATTGTCACCCTCCCTAGCACCCAAACTATCCTGTGTCTATTCTCTACCCTTTGCTTCACCTTCCCCTCCCTCCCCTCACCCCACCCTTCACATCCCAGTAACCAGCAAAGAAATCCCCTTGCTCCCCTTTAGTATAGGTTCTTTTTCTTAGTCTTTTACAATAGTGGTCCTATGCAGTATTTCTCCTTTTGTGACTGACTAATTTCACTCAACATAATGTCCTCAAGGTTCACCCATGTTATGTGATAACTTACTGTTTCCTTGTTGTTCTTTAAGGTAGCATAATATTCCATTGTGTGTATGTATGTACCACAGTTTGCTTATCCATTTTTCTGGTGATGATCTCCATAATGAAAATTATTCAGTGGGAACTCTTTCTTGCCCAACACACTCTTAAACTAAACTTCCCTTTGAACCCTTGTAAGCCAGTCACTTTGTGCCTTCATCGCTCCCTCATTTTAGGTAGCCAATGTCTAAGTTGCCCATCCCTATCTACCCTGTGTAGAGAGGGGATAGCATTGATACTTGATATGAGGATTCCTTTCCTCTCTGTTGGTATTTATAGTTACAACTTCCAAATTGTAGCAATTTACCCTCATTTCCTTTATCAAAAATTGTTGTTGTTGTTGTTTTTTTTTTTTCTATCTTCCTCTTGTTGAGTTCTGATTATCAAGCCATCAAAGCTAGTTCAAATGGGTACAATCTGCAACTTTGGGTGTTCTTGTGTGCCTCCTCTCACTTCATATCAGCTGGATGCTTCACTCTCAGCTATAGCCCTCCATGGCTATGTCCTTATCACTGGACTCAGGCGTCCCCAGGTCTCTTCACACTTTGGACTAACCATCACTTTCTCTTTTCTCTCTCATCTCCAGGTCAACAGGAGTCTGTGGAATGTGGTTGAACTTAGCCTATGTCTTCATTGCTGCCTTTCCCCCTCTTCCAATCACCAGTTGACCAACATGTGCACCAGCAAGCTTACATGCCTTCTCATGTGTTCCCTTTGAGTTTCAGTCTTAGAGGGGATATTTTCTTGAAGGAACTTCATCACTTACCTTGATGGCTTCCTGGGAAACAACTTGCTTATTATTCTAGTAGCCAGTCATATTTCCATTTTTGTTTTGGATTTTTCTTGTTGATCTTTTTGGAAGATGTATCTTCTGTTACTCTAGCTGTTCTAGGCTGATTTCTGACTCTTTTCTTCTAGTGAGATCTCTTCCCTCTTGCTTCTGAGATGACTCCTCTTATACCTAGGCTAGAGTTTCACATGATTACAACTACAATGGACTCCTAACATATATAGCTGAATCATGTCATTCTATCATGATCTTCTCCTACCTTCTCATATATAGACTTATCAGTAAAAGAGTCATTTGATAGGAGATCAAAGACTAAGACTAGAAGATACATATTGGATGATTCATTGCACTACACTAACTATGAGTTAGAATCAACTCAATAGCATTTTTTTTTTTTAGAAAATGTCCCAATTCACTAACTTAATAGAGCTTTTATTTCATTAGATTTTGTCAAAGTACTTACAAAGTTATTAGTACCCATTTGAAAAATAGAAAAAGATTCTATTTTTTTCCACATGCTCAATAACATTGCTATTATTAAACTTTCTTTTGTTGTCTGCCCATCTCAATAGCTTTAAAATCTCTCATTGTCTTCATTGCTATTTTTTAAATCATTACTGAAATGGAACATCCTATGCATTTATCAATAGTATGGGATTTTTTTTTCTGTGAATTGTTTAATTATTTTACCATATTTCTGTTTTTTTCTTATTGATATGTGCAATATTAATCTTACATATTTTTGCTTACTGATATGCAAGCGTATTTATCCTACATGCATGTACAAGCATTAATCCTTTGTTAATTATACCATGAGAGCAAACAACTTTATGTAACTATGTGTTCCCTGATGAAATATATAAATTTGTACGATAATTGAGAATCACAATTATGACATCTTAGATTTCACATAGAATAAAATTGTTCTTATTCAGCATTTTACAGTTAAGAAAGAAAGGAAATTTGTAATTTTATTTTATAAAGATACTCATCCTAAAATGCCAAATATATATAATGCTTTCATACATAAGTAGATCAATTTAAATTATCAGGATTATTCAGTCATGTCAAAATGTTCATTTTTGCCATAAGTGGGTACATGGAATGGTCTGAGTTTAATGTGCTAGTTTTGAGAAATATAGTTGCATTTGATTTATATTTGCAACAATAAGCTCAGTATTCTCCCAGTTCTCTTTTTTATCTAAAAGTAGAGTTCAAAAGACAATAGTAAAATTCAAACAGTACAGAGAACCAATCACAGCAATCCACCCACCAAGGGAAATCCCCACCATGTACACTTTGGTTTTGATAATTTCTATTGAAAAAAGGGTTATTCTGTTTTCTTCTATCCCTCCTATCACGTTTTTTGTTAAACAATATTTTGTTCTTCATGGTAGAAATACATTTTTCTAGTAATGTTTTATCTTGAATACTCTGACCCTAGAGAATAAAGTAATTTAACAGTTCCTCACACCAGAGATTAAAATGGATGTTATAGTATCCACACAGTATGAAAATGAGCATAAAGATGAATCAAGCATGAAAGTTCAGAAATGGAAATAGATGAATGATGTTTCTATTTTATGGTCCTTGTAAATAAAATGAATTGTGTTTTTGGCTTTCATTTGCCATATGAACTGATTGTTACACAGTAACAGCTGAGAAAATGGAATTATAATTTTTGAGAATCAGTGAATCAGCAGTATTTCTAAAGTAGCCAGTGGAACTATTTCAGACCTTCCATTGAGTTTACTTTTCACAAATCCCAATGATTGGGGTAGGTATTTCTATGAAAATAAGCAGGTGTCATCATTTTAGAGAATTATATATACATCTCCTCTCCTGTCAAGAAGTACCCTTGTAAAACTGACCAGATTAATTTTATATTTGAATCCGTTAGTCTTGGTTAGACTTTCTGCTCAAGTTCGTATCCTTCCTCTCCCTAGTATCCTTCCTCTTCCCTTTGACCCAGTCCTCCCATGAGCTTTCCTCCACAGCCTCAATTGTCTCAATTTCTCCATGTCTCAAAACCTGCATTCCTGACAAAAATAGAATGGGTGTAGTCATTTCATCAGTACTTTAGTAGGCAACTGCATAGGTTAAGGTCTGCTGTTTACCATCCATGCATGGCCTTAGCATGTGCTATGTGATGGTTAAATATTGACTAATGTTTTCTAAAGGTCAAATGCCATCACACTGTATCCTGATAGGACCTTTTCTTGATGTTGTTATGGGTTTTAAAGTGTTTAGAAGGGTTAAAAAAAACACTTGACCAAGGTTTCATAGCTGGTAAATAGCAGAGGTATACCTCAACTCAGGTTGGATCAACAAAAAATCTACTACAATACGCAGTTTTCCTAAATGTTCTGTGTTGTAAATTGTCACCTTGAATGGAGTAACTTCTTCTCCAGGTGAATGTAAACAGCACAAAATCATTATACTGGACCCCATCCCAAACTGGATGATGGCTCATTTCATTCTTTTTCGCTGGACTGTTGGAATGTTAGCTTATAAGATAAAGATAGTCTAATCCACTATTTTTGCTTTGTTTAATACAGTGATGCCACGCTTTGCTGAACAAGTGGAAGTTGCCATTGAAGCCCTGAGTGCCAACGTCCCTCAACCATTTGAGGAGAATGAGTTCATAGATGCCTCTCGCTTGGTGTATGATGGTGTTCGGGACATCAGAAAGGCTGTGCTGATGATCAGGGTATGTGAGACCTTTGTAGTTCAGAGTTTATCAGAGCTTCTAGCAGGAATTCTAAAGATTGAATTGTCTACTTTGGTTAAATTACTTAAATAGGACAAGCAATTGGACTTCTAATTAGTAATACTAGGTAGATTTATAATCTCCCAATAACCAAATGTACTGTCATGGAGTCAGTTCTGATTGAGAGCCATCCTGTATAGTGTTTCCATCTTTATGGGAGCAGAAAACCTCATATTTCTCCGAGAGCTGTTGGTGGGTTTGAACTGCCAGTGTTCCTTGAGTCGTCCAGTACTTAACCTGTAGTGCTCCATGGCTCCTTTTTACTTGGAAATGAATAAGGAATTCCAATCAAGGAGAGCACTTTAGCACTGAGTATTATGAACAACAATGTCCTGCCTATCTCTCTGCATTGTTCCTTAAATTTAATTCCAGCTTGTGGCTGCATTGCTTTTCTCCATTTGCTCCTCTTGCCAACAATGTCTTCCTATCAGGATTAAAAATCATGCATGGAAAAAAAAAACTACAATTACCCAGTTTGGTAGTGATATTATTATTAAATAAAAAGTGATGCATACCTATATTCCCTTTGTAAAAAAGTTAAAGATTATAGACAAGACTCGATAGCCTTAGAGCAAACCTGTCTATACCTCTTACCTCATGATCTTCCATCCTCAGACTCTATTACTCTATTTTCAAGAAGGTATGAACCTTACGAAACATTGTCTAAATAAATACATATAGACACAGATCTAGAAAATAGATAATGCAGATTACTCCTGTAGGATATAATAGAATAGACACATAAGATTTCCAAGGCTATAAATTCTTATAGATGCAGAATACCACATTTTTCTCCAGCGAACGGCTAGTGCTTTTAAGCATCAACCTTCTGGTTAGTAACCAACTGCTTTTACCATTGCACCACTTTGGCTCCGGAACCAACCCTTGTTGTTGTTGTTAAGTGTCATTGAATTGGTTCCAACTCATAATAACCCTGTAAGGATTTCCAAGGAGGGGCTGGTGGGTTTGAACTTTGCGGTTAGCAATCCGGTGCTTATCCTACAAGACCACACCAAGATTTTGAACCAACCCCTTCTAGCAGCAAATTCTTTATCACAATCACCTTTGCTTGCTGCACGTGAAATCATTTTAAATCATTGAAAATCTTCAAGTCTTTTCTTGTACAAAAGTCAGGCTAAATAAGAAATAGATGCACCTGTTCCAACTAACCTACAGTCTTAAACACTCAGGAATAGATCTCATTCACAACCTAGGGACTGCCTGTACAATAAGGACTATCTCCCCCAGCCTGAAAAATACTGCCATAAAACAGTCTTAACAACAACCAGCTAATTGCCTGTGCTCTCTCAGGTTTTTCAAGATATTATCTGTGACTTACTGTTCTGTCTGTAAACAGTGCATCGAGACCCTTCTGTAATTCCTATATGGCATTAATTCTCCTTCCAGGACTGATATTTGTTCAGTGTTTGCATGGTCCTCTCCAGTGTGGCATCCCAAGCATAAAGCAACAAGACTGAAGGGATCTGAGCAGCATAGAGTGGAGTGTCACCTGGAAGAGTCTTCCTGTAGTTCTTTAGGACATCTATGCTTCTCCTTCACTTTGGAGCCCAAACAGCATCTTCTGATCTTTAAGTCATCTTGACTGTTTTGTATCAAATATACCTTCTTTTCATAAGAATTCTATAATCAAATTGAAGTAATCAGAATATTCCGTATTATATTGGACTGATATAATTAAATATAACAATGGGGAGTTCACGTTTGAAATTTGGGGACTGTCAAATTCATTCTGTGTTCTGAGAACTTGCCCGCTTTATATCTGTCTAACTCTTACCATCTTTCAAGACCTGACTCAAATTTGCTCTCCTCAAATTTTCTCCCTCAGAAATGATTCTATCCTTTGATTGTTTATCTTTTCTACTTGTAATGGTATGCATATTACTTTTATGTTTATCCCCTTTTTTTTTTAGACTGTGAAAGCAAAGCCTGTCTCTCTCTCTCTCTTTTTTTTTCTTTTCAATATTGTGCTTGTCTGGCACAGTGTCTTATAAAGTGTGTGCATGCGCACATGTATGCATGTATCAGCATAAGAGAGGGGTGGAATGAGAGTGAGAGAGGGAGTAAGCATGCAAGCAGCAGCATACACCTAGGAAGATGACAGAAAGAAAGATTAGCAAATTGAAGGTGAAGGCAAGGAAAGCTAATCAGTCATTTAAACCCATACCAAATTAAATCATTTATTTTCCATTATGTACTAACTTATGAAATAAGATAACAGATCATGAGAATTATGTTTTCAAAGCATTTAGCACCAAATCCCACTCTAATCCTTAAGGCATATTTCCTCTTTGGCCATTGTTCTGCTTTGTTATCCTTCCCAGTTTTGTGACAGCCATTCATCTGGGAGGCTGTGGAAGTGATAGCCCTCATTCATTTATTCATTCATGAGCTGTAAAAAATATATAATTTTAGATGAAATGCCATATCTTTGTTACATGAAGTGTCATTTCTCCAGCTTGACATTTCAAGTGATTTGATCAGATGGATTTCACACTTAAATTTAGAGAGAGAGAAACATACAGTATGTACAAATTGTTATTTTTAAAATTCTTCTCCTTTGGTATCCAAAGGGATTCATTTTGTACTTTAATAATTTCTTTTTTTTCCTCCTGAATATAATGAGTAAGTACACCTTAGTTAAAAAAAAAAAAAAAAAGAAGAAGTCAAAGCCAGCGAGAATGACAAAAAAAAACACATTGAATTACTAGGTGATTTGTTCCTTTCCCAGCAAATTTGACCATCTCCACTATCCTTCTAAAGTGTTAATTATACTTTGCTGAACAAAGAAATCTCTTTTTTTAAGGAATAGATGCAGAAAGGACCTTGAAGGGTCAGAGTCTCCATGGTCTTGCCTCTGGGCAATCAATACATATTTAATGGTGATGTTGGTATCCAAGCCTTCCAGGATAGCTCTAGGCAACTCTCTGAAGTAGACAAAAGCTTGTCCTTAGTGTATTCCATTCTCACCTTTTAAGACCTGACTTGTTTCTTGGAACCTGTCCACTCTGCCCCTCCTGCCTTTTTGTTGACCCCCTTCTTGCTGAGACTTACACTCTATGATCTATCAGCTATGTAGGAGTTTTCTGATTACTCTCCAAGGTAATTTAGCAAATGATTAGGCAAATCTGCCAGACCAGCATGTATTTACCATACAAACGGTTAAACATTTAGTGATGGAAATTAAGATACGTGTGTTAGGTTTTTGTTGTTGTTAAGTGCCATTGAATTGGTTCTGACTCATAGCGACCCTATATAGGATTTCTTTATACAAGCTCTGGTAGCGTAATGGTTATGAATCTGGCTGTGAACCACAAGATCAGCAGTTCGAGACTACCAGCTGTTCCATGGGAGAAAGATGAGGCTTTCTGATCCCGTAAAGATGTACAGCTTCAGAAACCCTGTACAGGGTCGCTAGGAGTTGGAACCGACTCCATGGCACATAACCACTACCATACAAGGTCTGTGGTTCAAGCTCCCCAGCCACTCCTCAGAAACCCTACACAGGTTCACTATGGGTTGGAGCCACTTGTTACTACTTAATAACAACATAGGGCTTCTGAAGAGCGGCTGCTGAGCTTGAACCACTGACTATGCAGTTCAAACCGACCTTTTAGTCTAGCACATTAAATTGCAATACCATACCATGGTAGGAGAAGTCAGTATCTTGGTTGTTGCTGTTGTTAAGTGCCATCAAGTCAGTTCTGAATCATAGTGACACTAATAGGGTTTCCTAGGAGCATCTAGTGAGTTTGAACCATCAACAATCCAGTGTTTATCCTATTGTGCCACACCAACTCTTGGTGTTAGAAGATCTGTGTTCTGCAAATTAGTAGGTGTTTTTCCTTAGAGTAACCCTGAAAAACTACAGTTATCTGTATATAATAAAATTCTGTAATGTGAATCTGCAAATTTTGCTGTGAATTATACTTTTGATGAGAGCACTTCAAGATCTTTAAAATTTTTGTGGGGAACACAGAGACATCTGGACATTATGTAAATTTAATAATTAATAATTAGATCCAGGTAACTCATAGTATCAGCATTGTTGTTATTATGTGCCTTTGAGTTGGCTCTGATGAATAGCTACCCTATGCAGAACAGAACAAAACACAGGCCTGTCCTGCCTCATTCTCATAATTGTTCCATTCTCATTATTTCAGCCACTGTGTAAATCCATCCCAGGTCTTCCTGTTTTGTGGACCTTCTACTCTATGAAGTTTGACATCCTTTGCCAGGAGTAGGTCCTCCCTGATAACATGTTTTGCCATCTTTGCTTGTAAGGGGTGTTCTAACTGTATTTCTTCCATGACAGATTTATTTGTTCTTTCACGATTCTTAGCCAACGCAGTAGTTAAAATGCATCAATTCTTCTCTGCTCTTCTTTATTCATTGCACAGATTTCACATGCATATGAGGAAACTGAAAATACCATAGCTTGGGTCAGCTCTTTAACACTGTAAGGAGGTCATTTGAAGCAAATTTATCCATTATAATACATCATTTTATTTTGTGATTACTGCTTCCATGGGTTTACTTGACTGTTGTTGTTGTTAAGTGCCATCGAGTTGGTTCAGACCCATAGAGACTCTGAACAGGGTTTCCGAGGCTGTAAATCTTTATGGGAGCAGAAAGCCTCATCTGTCTCCCGCAGAGCAGCTAGTAGTTTTGAACTGCCGACCTTGAGGTTCGCAACCCAATTCGTAACCACTATACTACCAGAGCTCCTAGATCCAAGTAAAATGAAATCCTTTTTCAATCTTTTCTCATTTATCATCATGCTGTTTGTTGTTCCAGTTGTGATGAATTTTGTTTTCTTGAATTATGATCCATACTGAACACTGTAGTTTTTGATCTTCATCAGTGTTTCAAGTTCTCTTCACTTTCAGCAAGAGAGTGTCATCTGAATATTATAGGTTGTTAATGAGTCTTCTGACACATTCTTCTTCATATTGTCCAGCTTTTCAGATTACATGCTCAACATATAGAAACCTAGAGAGTGTGAAGGTGATAAAGCACAGGATGGCCATGAGTATGATAAAGGTTGGTCACTGATTAGGTACTTAGAAGAGACTTGGAGATGGAAAGAGGTAGAAAAACATAACATTTTTGGGAGAAGAGAGTTTAGATAGAAGGAATAGCATGTGTTGAAGGCCTTGGTTGGAACTAGACTAGAGATCTGGGGGCCACCGTGGCTTTCACACTGAATGTGATGAAAGCCACTGGTGGTTTCTGAGCAACAGATGGATGCAATCTGACTTAGATTTTAAAGGGACCACCATGACTATGGAATTCTTGGGTAGTTCTTGACTAGATGAAAGGCTGGCAGTTTGAATTCACCCAGAAATACTTTGGAAGACAAGTATGGTGATCTCCTTCTAAAGGCTATACACTTGAAAACCCTGTGGAAAAATTCTGCTCTGCACACGTGGATCACTGTGAGTCAGAATCAAGCATACGGTAACTAACAGCGGCACGGATACACTGTGGAGTACACTGGCTGAGGCAAGGGCAGAAAGACTGAGCTTGAGAAGCTCAGTCAAGAGATACTGGTGCCCTCTGAATTCTGACTGGGGAGATTTTGCTTTACATTGGTTTTGTAGTTGCTGTTCAGTTGATTCCATATTTTACGACATCTCTAATTCTACTTTTTAGCGTGTATCTGGTTTCAGTGGTGAAGAGCTCCTTGAGAAATCCTTCCTCATAGTTTACTCAAACCCTCCGTTGCAGTTACCATCCCATGTCTTTATCCCTAAATGAAACTCACATATGCATTTGATTCTTTCCTTAAGGAGCTCCGTTACCATAGTGGTTACGAATCGGTTTGTGAACCATCAGGTCAGCAGTTCGAAACTACCAGCTGTTCCGCAGGAGATACATGAGGCTTTCTGCTCCCATAAAAATTTACAGCCTCGGAAACCCTATGCAGGGTTGCTATGAGTCGGAACCGACTCCACGGCACATAACAACAACATTATGTTTTACTCCCATGTCCAGGTGAAATGACTGTATACTCATTAGCTTCTCCTCAATTTACATCTTTTCAGAGGTGTTGTAGAGGAGATTGAGCATTGCCTCGGGAATCGAAGAGCCATTGCCTGATCCTATTCTGCACATGTCCCGTAATCGCCATGGACTCTTTAATAAAACCAAAACCAAACATTATCATTTAACCAGTTCTGATTCCTGGTGACCTAATGTGATATGGAGCAGAGCTACTTCATAGGGATTTATTGGCTGTAAACTCTATGGAAGCAATTTTGAGGCTTTTGTTGCATGGACCACTGGTGGACATGATCAGCCACCCTTAGGTTATCAGCCTGTTTGCAAAGCACCTGTACCACACAGGGACTTGGACTTCTGTAATTGGAGAAAGTTAATCTTATAGACAGTTATGGATTGAACTGTGTCCTCCACAAGTATGTGTCAACTTGATTCTTGGGATTATGTAATTATCTTCCATTTTGTGATCTGATGTAATTATCTTATGGGATGTAAGCCGTAATGTCTATGATCGTAATGAATCAGGATTAAAGGTAGTTATGTTAACAAGGCAGGATATGATCTACAAGATTAGGTTATACCTAGAGTCATCTCTCTTGACGTATAAAAGAGATTCAACAGGTGAGGAGCCATCAGAGGGATCTACTACCGCCAAGAAAGATGAGCCAGGAGTGGAGCAGGTCATTTGGACCCTGGTTACTGCCCTGAGAACCTCCTGGACTCAGGAGAAGATTAATGCCAAGACACGTGTAGATCCCAAGGTACTCCAAGCCTTGGAATTTTTGAAAGGAGACATTCCCGGCAAAGTCTACAGAGAGAAAGCCTTCCCCTAGTGCTAATGACCAGAATTCAGATTTCCACCGTCCTAAACTGTGTGAATAAATTTTTGTTAAAGCCATACATTTGTAGCATTTAAGTTATAGCAGCACTATATAACTAAGAGAGAATTTACAGGTCAGTAATTTAATTGTACCATTTTACAGAAAAGACTCACTGTCACAGCCTCTTAAATTCCTTTAGTGAGCATACATTAGGGAAAAAAAGGGAGACTTGATCCTCAGTTTCTAACCTCCAGTTTAGTGAATTATGCTGCTTGATGATCCATTGACCCTATAATATTATCTACCGATACAAATCTAAATATCCTCAGGCCCATTTGTAGGCCCTCTCTATTTTTCCCATCTCGTTTAATTTATAGAGGTTCTTGACCATTGGAAAATAATATACTTTTAAGAAAAAGTAACTTAAAAAATAATAGCATGAATAGCAGATATATTTACATGCAGTTAGCAAATTGCACATGCACAAAATTACTTATATGGAAGTCTTGGATGGATTTGTTGCATGTTTAAAGTTCAAGGATCTATTTTAAACCCTTCCATTTGCCTGATAGTGTGTGTGATGGTTAAAGACACAAGCTCTGGGACTCTCTGGCTGTCCCTTCCTAATTATTAGTCCTAGAAAAATCACTTAACCACTATGAATTTACTTACCCATCTATAAAATGGGGATCAAGTTTATTTTATTAGGCTGTTGTAAGGATTAGACAAAATTCTGTGGATAAATCCTTTACTTGAGTGCCTGGCTCGTAAGCTAAACACATTGCTCTGACTTTATTCTGATTCACAGTGAACGTACAGGACATAGTAGACTTACTTCCTAGGGCTTCCAAGACTGCAGATGTTTAGAGGAGCAGATTACATCAGTGTTCTTCTGCAGCTGGCTCATAGTAACTGGGAAAACATGATTGATACTATTAGTATTATTATATTTGACATACTTTTATAATAATAAAAATTTAAAAATCAAAGTAATTATTTTATTGCTTATTATTATGTTAGTCCACTTTATAGTTGAACTGTAAACACTGGACTGCAGGATAAGCACTGGACTGCCAATCACTATGTTGGCGGTTCAAACCCATTATCTGCTCCTTGAAAACCCTAGACATGGTTGCTATGAGTCTAAACTGACTTGAAGGCACCAAACAACAACATAGCAATTTCATATAAATTTGAGACGAGAAGTTCTGTGAGGCCAACAGAACAAATGATGATTGTTTTCTCCTTTTCAAGAGTGAAGAGATAGAGAAGCAGTGAAGCTCAGTGACTTTTCAAGGTCACACAGCTTATGACTGGCAGAGTCAAAGCAAAAATATTCCAGTCCCCTGGGTCCACGTCCAGGTTTTAATACTTTCATCTATTTATTACTTTTTATTGTTTGGGTTCCTGAGCCATAGTCACATGAATGAAAGCTTCTCACATTAGACTTACGCTGCCAGGTTGGGTTTACCATTGACTCATTTCCTAAACATACACAGATCCCTCAGATGTTAGGACACAGTGAGGTAGACACTGTCGTAATCTGCTTTTGTTCTGTTGAGTGAGGTTTCTCATGTATTTTTCTCTTTCAAGAACTAATGAAGAAACAGTGCTTGTAATCTTGTTACCTCATCTGTCAGCAAAATTTACCAACTTGCTGTAATATTCCTCGATATACTCCAGAAGGGTGAGAAATGATCAACGATTATTGGCTTTGCTCACAATGAATATAAAACCAGAAAGCCAGTTATTTGAATCAGGTTCTGCCAACCCCAGCCCTGCTTTACTTAATAAAGAATGGTAACACAACCTTTTTCTTCTCCCTTTCTTTTAATAATCTTATGGAAGAAAATTGAACATCTGTAGAGGTCAGAGTGAATATTAATATGGTTGATAGTGAGAGAACAGGAAAAACAAGAAGGATGTTCCAAAGCTTGGAAAATTACTAGGCATAATGCGATATTGGCACGAAGGACCCCAGTTTATGCCTGTCTAACTGATATCAAGGCTTCATCAATAACTACACCTGATTAATTACACTCAGGCAACCGAAGAAACTATCTGAATAAAAATGTGCCCATTTGGATGGGAATGGACAACTGTATCATCAGTATTGTTTGTGGTCTGTTCCTTGCTTTTGAGAGAGAATCCTAAGAGATGCTGCTACTATGTGTCAGCATGTAGCTTGTGGATGACTGGCACTTTTCAGATTAATGACACTTGATATGAAAATCTTACACTGATGAACTACCTTCTCCTCTGTACCATCCTCACCACCTCATAAGTTCATCATTTCTTAATCAACAAAGGATGATGGTTTAGAATATAGACTTCAAACTGCCTGAGTTAGAAGTCTTTTCATCAAATATAAACTTTTGTGCATCAGTTTCTGGTTTATAAAATGGAGAAAATGGTATCCATATCATAGCACTGTTATGAGGACTCTGAATTTGTGTGTATAAAACACTTATAGAAAACAGTCAAGTGCACAGTTGAGCACTTAATGTGTGTTTTTGTTGTTGTTGTTGTTGTTAAGTGCCCTTGAATCAGTTCCTACTGATAGCTACCCTGTGTGGGGTTTCTGATGATCAGATGGTGGTTCACAGTCAAGTGCTGATCCTACAGTGTCATACCAGGGGACCTAAAACGTGTTAGTCACTACGATTTTCATTAGGCTCTGGTAGCGTAGTGGTTACGAATCGGGCTGCGAACTGCAAGGTCAGCAGTTCGAAACTACCAGCCCCTCTGTGGGAGAAAGATGAGGCTTTCTGCTCCCATAAAGATTTACAGCCTCGGAAGCCCAGTACAGGGTAACTATGGGTCAGAACTGACTCGATGGCACTTAACAACAACAAGGAGGGTATCGTATTCCTGGATTTATGGATTCATTCTTGTCTTTTCCCCAACATTGACTTTACACGTTGCAAAGGCTCCTGATCTACCTTTAATCACTTGGAATCTTCATCTGACTCTAATCACTTTGAGGCCATCCCATAGCTCCAGGTCTTGTCCAATTTGTAATGTAAAAAAAAAAAAAAAAAATTATAGAACCACTAAAACAAACTACGAAGATAAGAGTCAACTAATGAAGAACAGTGTGCTTGGAATCAGAAAACCTTGTGTGTTTGGGTGCAAATTCTGGTTCTGTTACTAGTTCAGACTGAATAGCCAAGTTACTTAACTTCTTTGTGTTTTGATTTTTCTCATCTCTAAATAGGTAACAATCCCTATTTCTCTCCTTTTTTTCATGTTCATTGATATTTTGTATGAGTTATTAAATCCTTAGCAGGTATGTGACAGGTAGGAGCTTCACTTAAAAACTGTTGACTTAATTAATTTCAAAATTTGAAGTAATAATGATAACAAATATTTTTAAATGCCTGCAAAGTAACAAACATTTTCTGTAGAGGACATTGCTTATTCTTTACAGCCATCAGTTCTTGTGAATAATCTATTATTAACTATTATTATTGCTAATTCACAGTTGAGAAAACCAGAGCTAAGAAAGGTTAGACAATTTTCCCAGCATCACATAGCTGTTTATATTTGCTCATTCTTTTACCAGAATCTGTATTTGTAACTCACACACTACATAGCTGAGAGACCAAATCACATATCAATTCTAGCCACTGGTCTGAAGATGGTCAATCTGTTAGCTTATTGAGACTGAAAAAGAGATGCAATAAAACAGGAATGACATTACAGTAGAATTGTAGATATCAAGTTGGGTGCTAGTGGTTATTTTCTGTGCTATCATAGGTTTGCATGAGTGAGCACTCATAATACACAAATGTAATTTTCCTTCACATTGGAAGGCATGTCACATAAAAGTTAAAATTGGCCTTCCTACACCTATAGGAGACATGGTGTGGTGCTGTAGGATAAACACTGAACTATTAGCCACAAGATCAGTGGTTCAAACCCACCATCCACTCATTGGAAACCCTATACAAGGTCGTTATGAGTCAGAATTGACTTCATGGTTCTGAACAACAGCAATGAGTCAGAACAACAACACTTATAGGAACAAATAATAAATGTTTATTTTATAAAGATAAATTAGATCATTTTACTTTTTCTCACTCCATTCCAACCAATCCCCACCCATATAACCAAGCCTATATTTAAGACTTTTGTATGTGATTTTTCTGGGGGTTGTTTAATCTTTGCAATAAAGAAGTGCATGGTGAGGCCATTAACTGGGAATATGTCTATTTCCCTTTTTCTCTTTGTAGACACCAGAAGAACTAGAGGATGATTCTGACTTTGAGCAAGAAGATTATGATGTACGCAGCCGGACCAGTGTCCAGACCGAGGATGACCAGCTCATTGCAGGGCAGAGTGCACGGGTGAGAAGACACCAGAGCTTTGACTTGGTGAACAAGGGCTGCATTCACTAATAGAGTCATTTTTCTTAATTCCCAGGGTGTGAGGACCCAGTAGTTCATGGTTCATACATTTGTGCTCTCCTTTGGGATGTTTTATTTGTATAAAAATGTCCCATTTTGCATAACTAATATAGCTACCACTGCTCCTGATTCCACCCAGATCACTTCTTTTACCATCACTTGAAACACAGCAGTTAGAGCAAACAAAACTCATTGTGCATAATGGGTCTGTTGTATGTTGAAGATCACGATTAGATAGTTAAACAGTCAGGGGATCCAGGAATGCCCAAAGCTTGCATTGATATAGTCCCCATTTTCTGCTTTAGTTCACCCAGGCTTTTGACAACACAAATTGCAGTGACAAATGGGGAACAAGATTTGATTACTGGCAGAGCTATTACTTCATACCTCAGTCTTGGTTTTCTGATGAATAGGACTGCCTCTTAAGACACTGGCTAAAGATTATTAGAGAATAGAAAAATTTTTGTTTTATATTGTTTTGCCCCTGCTACCTATGTATGGCTAGAACAATAACCTTAGATTTGTCTGCCACGTGCCAGAAAAACGTTCTAGAGACACATACTAGAAATGTGCTAGCTCAAGCATCAGTAAGAGCACCAGTGCTGCCTGACATTAGATGCTCTGTGATGCCGTCCAACAGCACAAGTGATTTAAAGACAATCATGGGATCTACCAGTCAGATTAATGTACCTCCTGGTGGATAGATGCAGGTAATCAAGGCAAGTGACAGGGCATGAAATCCCTGGATATTGCAAAAGAGAGTTTTTCTTCCCTTCAAAGGCTCCGTTTCCTTATGGCAACAGCAGTTGAAGTACAGTTTAAATGAGAAGGTGTGGCACTGTAGGATAAAGCACTGGACTGCAAGGTCAGTTGGAAGCACAAGGTCAGTGCTTCAAGCTCACCAGCTGCTCCTTGGTAATTCTATACAGGGATGAAGCCTACTCACTGGCATTAACAACAACAGGAACTAGGAAGAATAATGAATGGGAAACATGAAGTTGAGAAACAGGTCGTAATCCAGGACTCTGTAACCTTAGAATAGTTATTGAATAAGAATGGTGAAAGACCTTTTGACCTTTATGTTGTTTCAGGAGGTACAAAAGGTGAAGCACCTATGGGATGTACACATTTCCTCCCCTTTTTTTCTTAGAAAAGTCAAGACCCTCATTCTCTCTCTTCATGTTTCTGACTCATACACAAGTTGATTTCAACTCACAGTGACTCCATTTAACAAGCTCTAGTAGCGTAGTGGTTATGAATCGGGCTGCGAGCCGCAAGGTCAGCAGTTTGAAACTACCAGCAGTTCCGCAAGAGAAAGATGAGGCGGTCTGCTCCCGAAACGATTTACAGCATCAGAAACCCTGTGTAGGTTGGCTATGAGTCGGAACCGACTCCACGGGGCATAACAACAACAACAACAACAACTGCCCCATTGATGTTCTAAGGCTATAAATCTTTTCAAAAGCAGACTGCCTCATTTTTCTTCCATAGAGCAGCTGGTAGGTTCAAACGCTTAGGATAAATGCCAAGCACTTTAGCAACTGCACTACCAGGGTACCTTCATAGAAGAGACAGCTTCCCTTTAACTTTGTGGCAAAGTTTAGGGAAACCACTGCAGTGATATTGGAATAATTATAGGGTCCCTAAAGCTCTCTGGTAGCGTAATGGTTACGAATTGGGCTGCGAACCATAAGGTCAGCAGTTCAAAACTACCAGCTGCTCCGCGGGAGAAAGATGAGGCTTTCTACTCCCGTAAGGATTTACACCCTCGGAAACCCTGTACAGGGTCGCTATGGGTCGGAACCGACTTGAAGGCACTTAACAACAACAACAAAAGCTCTCACAGAGTAGTGGTTACGAATCGGGCTGCTAACCTCAAGGTCGGCAGTTCGAAACTAGCAGCGGTTCCACGGGAGAAAGATGAGGCTTTCTGCTCCCGTAAAGATTAACAGCCTCGGAAACGCTGTACAGGGTTATGAGTCGGAACTGACTCCACAGTACTTAACAACAACACAAGCTCTCAAGGAGTCCTGGTGTGGTGCTGTGGGTTAATGCGCCAGACTGCAAAGCCGTTGAACTGCAAGGTCGGTGATTCAAGCTCACCAGCCGCTCCTCAGAAACCCTATACAGGGTCATTATGGGTCGGAACCGACTCGATGGCATTTAACAACAACAACAAAGCTCTCAAGAATGGAGTGAAATGTTTGACCTGGCTTTTTGGGAAAGGGGAGTATGTGAAAAACTGAATTATAAAGGAATATTGAGTTAATAATTAGGCTTCTGTAAGAAATCGTCAATAAATGGATGACATAAATAGGATCCAAAGAAAACTAAGTAAGCCTATGTTGAGTCGAAGTTTAAAACCTATTTTCTCTCTGTGTTTTATGTCGTGGCATTTTCACTCAACAATCTAATGACACAGAATAGATAGGAAATGTACACTGATAGGAGAAATATGAGGTTAAAAGTCAGTATAACAAAGATGCACTGGCTTTGATTTCAGGGAGACCTGGTTTTGAATGATAAAATGTAGAGTCAGAACTATGTTAGACGTAACATGTTGGTTAATTTCTCTGAGCTTCAGACCGATTATTTGTAAAATGTGAATACACTTACCTCAGAGGATTCTTTGACAGATTTAATGCTTAGTATTTGTAAAATAATCAATGCAGTATCTGACATATGATGTGGTTATGTGCTGTGAAGTTGGTTCCGACTCATAGTGACCCTGTACAGGCTTTCCGAGGCTGTAAATCTGTACAGGACCAGAAAGCCTCATCTTTCTCCCACAGAACAGCTGAGAGTTTCGAACTGCTGACCTTGAAGTTAGCAGTCCAATTCATAACCACTATGCTAAGCACTCAATCAAGGATGACTTTGGTTATTATCATATTTTGGGAGAGAAATTCCTTCTTGATCATATGCTGGTGATAGTAAAAATGCATTTTCACTATAATATAAATGGACATTTGTTGTTAAGTGCCATTGAGTCGCTTCTGACCCATAGTGACCCTGGATAGGTTTTCTGGGGGAGCAACTGGTGAGCTTAAACTACCAACCTTGAAGTTGAAACCAACCTTGCAGTCCAGTGTATTAACTCACAATGCCAGCCACATCAGGACTCCATAAAAGGGTATGGGGCCCTATTTTGAAAATTTCATACAGATTCTCTTTTATCCCCCTAAAAATATTGAAAATTGGAAAGTTCATTAAGCATAAATGCTGTGTTGGTTTAATACCAAAGTAATCAATCAGTCAAGTCAATTCATCTTAAAAATTAAGCAAATCCAGCATTTTTATGTCAGTGACAAAGGGTGAGTTTGAGTAATTCATCCAAACATTAATCATTTCAATTTGATTGACTGACTGGAACTCAGTATAGATATAGCTTAGTATCCATTGACAGGATTCTCAAGGACTCAGGCATGTAGTAAAGCCCGTATCTTGTGTTATAATAACCATCTTGTAAAAATGGAATGTGTATTCACACATTTTAGAATGAAGCATAGAGTCCTGGTGTGTTTCCATTTCATTCATCTTACTTGTAATAGACACCACATCAATAACAATGAGTTAAAACAAAAGTCGGAAGGCTCCTGCCTAATTCATGTGTTATTTCTTTAACCTAATGTCATTTTGAAAGACTTTTTAGCATAATTATGAATATGATTCAAGATAGTAAAAGCTAAATAGTTCTTTGATTCAGCCCTCACTGGTTTGTCTTTGAGGTACGACATGTGGTCTCTGTGATTAACTTGCAGCAGACAGCTTTAGGATTGAGTCAGCCTACTTTTGCCTGTAATTATGGCATATCAGCGACATAAAAGTATAGTTATTGAGTTGGAAATAAGAGGGTGCACTGAGAAGATGATGGTCGAATTTTAGACCAGTGAATTGTGCTAACTTGGTCAAAATCTTGACCGTGATGAACTTGGCTTTCTCTTTCCAGCAGCCACACTTCCTTGTTAATATCCTGATTTTGTATTCTTATTCAGAGAAGCTCCTCCCCTCCGAACATTGGGCAAATTAATCTAAAACATGGTTAAATTGGGAAAAAAGCTTTTAGACCCTACCCTCAAAATTTCTCTCAAATTCAGAAATTTCTTTTGATTTTATGTGTCCCTGTCAAACAAGACAGCAAGAGGGAAAATGGGAAGTAGAAAATACCTGGTTGCAATTTGATAAAACGTGGAGGTGCTCATACTCTGTGATTGTAGGCATGGAATTTTAGAAACTTTTGTTCACAGATTGACATAGTTAAAATGGATCAGCAACAACTCTTGGTCACTTAACATTGGTGATAGAATACATAATTTGAAGTCACACAGACCTAATTTTAACTATGGACTCGGCTAAGCTGGACAGCCTTAGGGCAACTTTTTTAACCTCATCATGTCTCATTCATTGTATGTAGAAGACGAATACGCAGCATCCTAACATGTAATGTTGTTAGGAGAACTGCATGATCAAATGCATTAAAGTCCTGTGACATCATTTGTAATGATTGTGAGATTAGTGAAGAAAATTACGATGATTGTAGCTTGAGGTAGTGGGTTCATTACAAGGCTGGCCTAGTAATTGAACCTGAAGGAACTGAATAATTTAAGCAATAATGAGAGTTTTACTTGAATTAATGGGATAATTTACCTTAATTTTCAAATTCATTTCACAGCCTGAGACCTGTAAAAGTCAAAGAACCCCTTCCTTAGGTACTTATGTTTGTCATCCAGCCTTAAAAACCAAGTGGGTAGAAAGGAGTACTGTGACCTTTAAACCCTTTAATTGTTATTTATAAAAGTTCATGTACTTGATTCCTTAATGTTAGACATTTACTTTACCTTTAAGATACCAACACTTGTCACGTTGGGGTCCTATTGTTGTTGTTAAGTTCTGTGGAGTTGGTTCTGACTCATAGCGACTCTGTATAGGGTTTCCAAGGAGTTACTGGCAAATTTGAACCATCGACCTTACAGTTCAAACCAACCTTGTGGTACCATGCATTAGCCTGAAGTGCCTATTTGTTGTTGTTGTTAAGTACCGTTGAGTCAATTTCGACCCATACCCTGTATAGGGTTTCCAGGGAGCAGCTGGCGAGCTTGAACCACTGACCTTGCAGTTCAAACGACTTTGCAGTCTGATGTCATTATTCTCCTTAAAATTGGAAAACTAATCACTTCAAAAGCCCTGTGTGGTTTAGATTGAAGAAAAGATTCTGGGCTATTTGAGTGATGGTTTGTATCAGTAATTTGTGCATTCATTGAAGAGATGTTGTTAGGTTCCAGCTCATAGTGACCCTGTGCACAACAGAACAAAACATAGCCGGGTCCGGTGTCATCTTCACAATTGTTACGTTTGAGTACATTGTTGCTGCCATTGTATCAATCCCTTTCCTTGAGGGTCTTCCTCTTTTTACCCCCTTCAACCCCCCCACTGACCCTCCACTATACCAAGCATGATGTCTTTCTCTAGGGACTAATCCTTCTTGAACACATGTCCAAAGTACTAGAGACATCATCCTTACTTCTAAGGAGCGTCCTAGCTGTTATTTAATATGTGGAATTTATAAAATTGATCACAAAACTGGGCTAGCTGTTAAGAGAAAGGGCTAGGAGCCTGAATGGGGTGTGGGAGTGGTGATGGGAAGGAACCCTTGTGGATTCGTTCTCCAATATTACCAGATTTGGAACCTTATATCAGTCAGAGCAACAATCTGGATTGTTATGAATAAAAGAAGCAGAAACCCTCAGCCTGTTCCTAGTGATCACATCAGATGAGTAGAAAGCGGATTTTTCTCATTTCCTTTTGGCCAGGAAAGGTATTATTCTCTTGTTCCCTTAGTTTGAGGGAATGAAAAATTGCATGCTACGACATATATTTAATTTGATTTGAATGTAGCCAGTCTCTGATTTTTTTTTTTTTTCTTAGCTAGAATGGCTTTAATGTGTTAACATTTCAAACTGCTGAGTTACATTGATAAGACCTAATTAAAACTCATGTGCTGAATTTTAATTTGATTAACTTGCAAATTTTGCAGTTTGTGATCTACTGTTTATAGATAACCTTTTTTTAAATTCCAGTTTCAGAAAAGGTCAATTATGAATTTTTAAAAACCAATAAAGCGCATTTTAATAATATTTAGGAAAAGAGTCTGCTCATCAATAGCGACATAAGCAGGAGCAAATATAAGGACACTGGCATGCAAGTTACACACCATTAAGTGCATTATGCAGGTCGAATACACCCATAGTCAAAATAGCATCTTCCTTGCAAATCTGCTTTGTAGGAGCCAGTTTCTCTTCAGAAAATGTTTGCCAGATCTGGTAACTTCTTTTGAAATATATCGATGCAATGAAGAGAAACCTGTTCTAAGCAGTCCATGTTCTTACCAATACATAAGGATATGTATTGAGATCTTACTGTGCAAAATTCTGAGACTACTCTCCTAAGGAAATCAATAGAAAAGTCAGAGGAGGACATTGGGAGGAATTAATTAGAAATGAGAGCAAGACAGTCAGTACTCAAATGCTAAATTGTGCAATGAAACTTGAGTGCTATAGTAGAAAACGAAGTATATACCTGTTAATGACAATGTACCTCTTTGGGCTGTTGAAGGGTGCATTGCTTCCCACTTGGGAATTTCCCTCTGAGAATTGGAGCCCTTCTGGATAGTTTTAAGATTCTTTTATTGTATGACACCTATTATCCAAGTGAATGCTTGAAACCTTGCTGATGTATGATTCACCAGGACTGGGTAAATCACAGTTAGCTCTTACATATAAAAAGAACAAATTAATCCAGGACAGCATTCGTCAGGAAGATAAGTTAATTTCTGAAAATGCAAACATTTTTATATGCAATGGGAGAGCTGTTGTGTTGTTAATACAATATTGCAAATTTGAGTTTGTAACAAAGCAGTACATACCTTAAGCCCATTTCTAAATATTGTTTTTGTTTGGTTTTAAGGTTTTATTGTGAATTATATGATAGTTTACATGAGAGAACTTTAGTTTTACATTTATTCCATCGTATATCATTTCATTGCCATGGTTCCAATCCCCTCCATGCATCATCCTCTGACCAAAGGGGATATCCTAGAAACCCGTCCTCTACCCCCCCCCTTCAGTCTTCGGCCCACAGTCCCTCTCCCTCTCTGGATCCAAACTCCCAGCCGCTTCATCCCTCCATGTCATCATCTCTGTCTCCATTTCAGGCGTCCCTGCTTCTCTGGGTAGGGTCCTCCTAGCCACTCTTCCCATTTGATGATCACAGGCCCCTCCTCTGCTCCTGGACTGCAAAAGCAACCACTCTTCTCCTTTTGCTACAAAATGTCTGTCTTTGCATTTCCAACCCTAACATTCCGTCCTGATAACCATTATTCACTACAGTATCGCGAGTAACCCATCTGTATTTCATTTCATCAGCTCCACCTAGACAGATTGGATAGTACTCACTGGAGATTCTGCCTTCCTCCATGCCCTCTAACTCTAGGTTCCCTCTTGAAAGCTTGTAAGCCAGTCACTTCTTGCCTTTGTAGTCCTTCCCTCCCCATTTGGGTATCCATTGTCCAGGTTGCCCATCTCTGTAAATATTGTTTTAAAAATACTTTTATAATGTTTCTCAAAGTATATTTTAAATACGTAACCTGTAGTATTTGCAACAACAACATGTATATAGGAGTCCTGGTGTAGCACAGTGGGTTAATGGACTGGATTACAAAGTCGATTTGAATTTCAAGGTCAGTGGTTCAAGCTCAACAGCCACTCCTCAGAAACCCTATACAGGGTTGTTATGAGTTGGAACCAATTCAACAGCACTTAAGAACAGCAGCAACAAAATATACATATAGGGACTCCTATAGTGGCGCTGTAGGATCAGCACTTGACTGCAAACCATGATATTGGCAGTTCAAATCCACCAGCTGCTCCCCAGAAATTCTATACAGGGTCACTGAGTCAAAACTGACTCGTTGGCACTTAACAACAACAACATGTATATATGTAGCTATATATGTGTATGTGCACACATATATGGACACATACTATATACCGTCACACATATGTACATGGACTCTATTGTGTTCTCTATTGGTAAGAATATACAAGATATGAGTAACAACTGATTCAAGAACACCTTTATATAAGTCAGACAAAGGGACCTTCCATTGAACAGATACAGCCCCATCACCGAACACAGAGCCTGATGATCAACAATTGACATTCCTGTCTCACTGGAACCGACACCATTGTGTTGTGTGTAACCTGCATGACTGTATACAATGGCTAAAAATGACTAGCAGACCTGGGTTTAAATCCTATTTATACTTGTAGCTTATTAATTATGTGGCATTGGAATTTAATTTCCATGGGCCTCAATATTGAGAAAATGGGATAAATAGCACAATTAATCTAGCTATTGTTGTTGTTAAGCACTGTCAAATTGGTTCCAACCCACAGCAACCCTGTATAGGGTTCCTGAGGAGAGGCTGGTGAGTTTGAAACTCCAACCTTGTGGTTCAAACCAACTTTGCAGTCCAGCACATTATCCCACAGCACCACACCAGGACATCATTAATCTAACAGGTGATGGAATAGATGAAACTATATAACATAAGTAAAGTTTTCAGCATAGTAGCCAACAATATTGTTGTTCAGTGCCCTCCCATCAGTTCTGAGTCAGAGCAACCCTGTATAGGGATTCTGAGGAGTGACTGAAGTGAGTTTGAACCACTGACTTTAGAGTTCACATGTGCCCAGGATACATGTGAACATGTAAGCTATCACATTACTATTCTGTATGTAGTCACATCAACTCTGGTTCTATCATTTCTCTTTAATAGTGACTAAAAAATAAACAAGAGAGTATATAGAAAAGAAAAACTAAAGACAACAATGATATTAATATGATATTAATAATTCTACACGTATTTACTTTCATTTAGCTTGGATACCACTTATACATTTATTATTTCAGCTGTTATCTACCATAATATTTTACTATTCCTTTAGTCTTATTACAAAACAAGACACCACAAGAATCTGACCACTGTAGTAATGAAGTTGTAGCCCATGCCAGTGGCAGCCTTGTCCCACCCACTTTTAATGACCTCACTTCCACCTGTACAAGGGCCTTCAAAACATTCATGGAAAAATTCCATTATATTTGCATTCCCTTAAAACCCCCTTGTATTTCTATTAGAGCTCAGTTGCCACTCCTTGACCACAAGCAAGCCATCGACGTTGAAAGGAGTTTTACAATTTAGCAAGTAGTCTTCTGGTCTTATTTTACTTGCTCATGAGAAAAAGTGTAGACCCAAAGTAGTGTTGTCTAGGTCTTCCTTCTGGAGAATGCATAAACCTCAGAATGAGGGAGATGGTAATGCTGAAGTACCTATACACCCACTCCTGTCCCTGAAGCAGGTTACACACTGTCTGTCAAGATGCAGTGAGGTCATGTCAAATATTCCACTAAGGGTGAGTTCAACAGATTGTTCTTTCTTTTTCAATTCCCAACTCCCCTTATCTAGCAACTCTCGAAAATCAACCTTTGCTTCCAAAGCCTATACTTTACGTCATCGTAACTCCTCTACCTACATACTCAGAGGCTCTACAGGAAGTCCCAGTCACCTCTGGATTTCTGTGGAGCAGTGGAGGAGGGCTAAGAACAGGCAAATCATTCCTGCAAATGCCCTCAGTATGGGATTCTTATTTGGTATCTAATGTGGACTCCTTCATAAGTACTCATAGGAAGTCTTCCTATCCCACTCAACCTGGTTGCTCAGATAATGCTTAAAATTCTTCTTACCAGCAACAGAAGGCCTTTTTTCTGTTTCTTTTTCCCCATCTCTGAAGAGATTTCAGTGCTGGAAGAGGTGCATTCTTTCATCTGGTAGAAGTTTTCAGAGACCAAAGATAAGAATTGTCAAGAATAGATCCTTTTGAACAAACATAAGTCATCAAAGCGACAGAGAAGTTCTGTTACTGTCAGTGTGTGTGTACTTTTGGTTCTCTCTGTAGCTTTCATATGTGGGGGTCGGGGAAGGAGGAATTTGGGACCTAACCAGCAGGTATTTTTGACACTTCCTGAGATGAAGAAGATGTAGTTGCCTGAATGGCGGGGAACCTTACCTTTTGTCCAGCGGGCAGAATCAGCTTGCAGTCTAGTGTTCCTTTGTCATTATTAGTCACACTTTGTCTGTAACCCACACAGGCCATCATGGCACAGCTACCACAGGAGGAGAAGGCAAAAATAGCTGAGCAGGTGGAGATCTTCCACCAAGAGAAAAGCAAGCTGGATGCTGAAGTGGCCAAATGGGATGACAGTGGCAATGACATCATTGTGCTGGCCAAGCAGATGTGCATGATCATGATGGAGATGACAGACTTCACAAGGTAAGGCCCAGGGACAAGAGCTGATGCTTTTCTCTTTAATGCCATAAGTGTAGCTACCAAAATCAAACAACTGCATCAGAACTAGGTAGTGGTATTATAAAAGCTACACGTATGAGTCAAAAAAAGATCTGGAGCTAATTTCCAGCAGGTAGGTCTTTTTGGTAACAAGAGGTTAATTTTGGTAATTGCTATTTTTGTAGTTGTTAACTGCTGTCAAGTCAGCTCAGACTCAAAGCAACCTTATGTATAATTGAAGAAAACATTGTCCCATCATGGTGCCATCTTCATGACCATTGGCATGTTTGAGTCATTTTTATAATTACTAATACTTTAATCATGCATCCTAAGTCAGTCATAACATCAAAATAAATGGGAGGAATGATTGGATCTTTATGTTCTTAGGCAATATGTTTCAATAACATTTTGAAGATAAAGGGTAAAGATTTGTTAATCTACCTTTGTTGCTGTTTCTGTTATTAAGTGCCATTGAGTCGGTTCCAACTCACAATGACCATGTACAGGTTTCTGAGGAATGACTGGTGAATGTGAACCTCTGACCTTTCAGTTAGTCTAGTGCTTATCCTACAACACCACAAATGGACTCCAACATACCTTTCAGTGACTATGTTTATGCACATGTGTATAATGTATGTTGTTGTTGTTGTTGTTGTTGTTGTTGTTAAGTGCCATCGAGTCGGTTCCGACCCATAGCGACCCTGTACAGGGTTTCCGAGGGTGTAAATATGTTAAGTACCATTAAGTTGGTTCCAACTCAATGACCCTGTATAGGGTTTCTGAGGAGCGACTGGTGAGTTTGAACTGCTGACCTTTAGGTTAGTAGTCTAGTGCTTATCCTATCACACCACAACAAGACTCCATATATTTTAATGTTAACTAGTAATCTAGTAGAGTAATGGTATGGTGTGGTAGGATAAGTACTGGACTGCTAAGCACAAGGTCCAGGTTTGAATGCACCAGCCCTTCCTCAAAAACCCTATACAAGATCGCTATAAATCAGAACTGACTCAATGACAGTTAACAACCACAACAGTAATCTGGTGTTAATTTCAGTTTATATTCTCCATTAACATATAAACAATAAAGTTCAAAAAGTTTAAGAGCCCATGATTTTGGACAGGAAAATTAGAAGCATTGTCAATTTTATTCCCTTTTGCTCTGAGCAGTACTTTGGATAAATCAAGAGACTAGTCAACACTTTTTCTTCACTAGGTATAATTGCTCTTTCTGCTATTGCATGCTGTTCTCTTCTGTAGTTGGAAAGACACCCTCTGCCATTCTTAGCACTCAAAGAGCAAACCAAGGGAGAGTAAAGGTGAAAAAAGATCTCTGGATTTTGAGTCAGAAGATCAGGTGACTTGGGACAAGTCTCTTATTGTCTCTCCTACATTGTTTGTGTAATAGTAAAAACAGTAGTTCTCTTACTAACTTTACAAGAGACTTTTAAAGTCTGCAGAGGCATTTCAAGTGTAAATTATGCTGCTGTGCCAATGTAAGCTATTACTTGATTATAGATACTTTTTACTAGAAAACACAGACACACACAGTCATTCACTAGCACAAACACTTGCAAAAGATATTTTAATGATTGAAGATGGGATTTATTAGTACAACTATGGAAGATACATAACCATGTCAAGACATCACCTTATAAGTATCAGCAGGTTTTGTTGTTGTTGTTGTTGTTGTTTTTTAATGGTTGCTGAATGTGTCTCATAGGAAAAATCTGGAATTAACTACAGGTTATAATAAAATATGGAACATCTCTGCTTCCTTCCCTTTACTCTTTACCTCGAGACAACATGTACTAATGACTTTACTTGACCATTTCTCCAAATATTTTAAAATTATTTTTTACTTCAAAAGAATCACTTTTGTCTTATGAGGGCACTGGTGTCTTTGAGACTTAAATGTCATCAAATTCATTAGAAGATCAAATTGTGCATTAAGCTAGTCTTTGTCTACTTCACAGATTTCGTTCATAGAAAAAAAAAATAATAGTTAAAAATGGTCTGAGTCATTATTCAAGTCTGATTTGAATTTCCTACAAATCAGACGATCATTGCAGCCTCAGTCATTGTTTTTCACAGCCTGGGATGACTTAATTTGCTTGCTTTCAACATTGTATTAGTACTTTATCTGATGAATATTATGCAATCCATTAATAGCATCACTTGAACAAATAATCTCATTAGTTTAGAGTGAATAATGAATCTAGTCACGTTGCCAGTTCAGGTCAAGAGAACATTTTATAATGTTCCGGATTATATATAACTGTAGTCAAGGAAGAGAGATATATTTATGCAGTCTTGTTAGATGATGTTAAATAAGACAGACTTTCTATTAGTCAAAGTGTAGTCTTAATGGCGAAAGGAAGGCCACTTCAATTTCCTAGGAAATTCATATGCATAATCATCTTACTCTATTTTGAATAATGAAATGTCTAGGATGCCATTGGTTATGTCCCCTCCTCCACCACTGTGTGTTGAGTAGTTTTTTGCCCTTTTGTGGGTCAAAGAGAGAGTTACTGTAATGAGTGACCAGAGCACCAGAAGAAGGTGTGACCAGGAAATGGAATGAAGGAAACCTCTGTGTTGCTGTTGCCTCCAAATGCAGAGTCTACTCTTCTTCAAAGAGGAAGCTGACTTGTGCCTTCCTTTGTGGTCTCTAGCCTAAGCTCACTGCACTTGATCATAAACAATATTATTATTGTTCTTGTTTTTTCTACCTTCAAAACAAATCATTTTCGCTCCATACTTCAGTGGATATCTTTTAATATTTTGTCTCATTTAAAGGAAAGTCTAATCTACCAACCTCTCTGAAGGAGAAAAATGAGGCTTGCTATTTCTGTAAAGATTAACAGCTTCAGAAACCCTATATAGGATCACTATGAGTCAGAATTGACTCCATAGCATGTAACTACCACCACCATAACTGATTGGGAATTGAAACTTGGCTACCCTTTCCAAATCATATGTTTAAAGAGCATTTGGGTACAAAAATATCCCTGCATTTATATCTTGTTGTTTTATTCTTATCACTAGCTAGTTCATTAATTTGATTCAGTAATCTAAATGATATCCACTCCATTATTATTAAAAGTGGAGAGGTTCTGCCTCATTATTTGTATAATAACTTCTTCATGGAAGATGAAGCTGATTATACTTCATGTCTTTTACCTGCTCAGTTCTTCACTCCCACCTCATGACCAATGGCAGAGCACTGTTCTGTCCAGGGCAGATTCATGCTTCTTATGACAGTTTTATGAAACAAAGAGTATGCACCAATCTTGTGTAAAAAATAAGAAAAGGTGTGCAGACAGCAGCAGTTTGGTAATGAAAAGCTAGTTTAATTATATAGTTTCTGTCACCAGACAGAACTGTCTTTTAAGATCAGCCTGATGTACTGATCTTAAAAGAAACGGGACTGAGTCTAAGGAGAAAAAAAATCAAAACAAAAAAACCCTAAACCTTTAGGGGACAATGAATGGTAAAATACTAAACATTAGACTTAGGATTGCCCACACTGCAAATTTCAATCCTGTCTTAGTTCAGTCCCTCAATTTCTCATTCCAGGTGTCTGTAGATTAGTCTTTCAGCCTTCCTTCTCTCTAGCCTGTTAGCCCATGCCATTCCAGTAACTAAAGGGCAACCATTCACCTCCCTTTGTGTAGAAACTTTCAGTAACTCTTCTTTTCATAGAAGGAAATAAAAATATTTCAGCTTGGTATTCAAGGTCTATGTGTATTCACCTTAGCTTTCTGTCTCAATATTCTTCATATTTGTATTTCAAGTTCAAGGTCGTAGCATAAGTGGTATTCATTTGAGTAGTTCAATTCATGGTCCTCCAGTCTCAACTGAGTACTCACCACTTCTCAGATTCATTCAACTTTTCCAGTGTGTTGTCTTCATACACCTTCAGAAGATTGGTGAAGTAGTATTTTATAGGCACGATTTATGAAGTCCAGGTATCAGAAGAGGTTTACGTAGTTCAGGACCACCCATCTATAATTTGTCATCTTGTGGGATTTTATGTGTTGCTGTGATTGTGAAAGCTATGCCTCTGGTATTTAAAATACCAGCAGGATCACTCATTTTGAGCAGGTTGAAGTGGAGCCTCCAGAGTAAAACAAAGTAGGAAGAAAGGTCTGTCAATCTATTTCCAAAAATTAGGAAAGCCCTACAGATTGCAAAAGAAGACGGTCCCAACACAGTGGTGGAAGATGAACTCAGTGAATTAGAAAGTACTTAAGTACATAGTGACCACAATGAATTTCAGCATGACCATGATCATAAACCTGGGACAGGACCAGCCAGCACCTTGTTCTGCTGTGAATTTTACCACCATAAACATTCGAGCCAGCTTAAGGATAATTACCAAAAACAACAACCCAACATTGGCTCACTGTTTGTAAGTACTCTTCCTATACACTATCACATACCATTGGAGATTGACATATAAGTACTAGCATTGAAGGAATGATTAAGCTTTAAAAAATAAACCTTTGTAACTTTGATTAAACCAGAATTTACCAGACCACATTGATTTTCACATTAATTTATATTACATTTTCACAAAATAAATAAGAATTAATTGTAATTAGTAGGCAGTGGTGACGTAGTAATAGCTTTCCATAACTCTATTCTTTTGACTGAAATGATCAATCACCCTTGTATAATAGTCGCTTGGTATGGCACAGTAGGATAAGCACTAGACCACAAGGTCAGTTTGAACCACAAGGTTGGCAGTTCAAACCCACCAGCTGATCTTGGAAATACTATACAGGGTCACTATGAGTTCAAATTAACTCGATGGCACTTAGCAACAACAACGACATGACCAGAAGAGAGAAAGTAGCAAGTGCCTTTATTAGGAGGTATTTCTCTGGCTTGATGTTCTTTTCAAGAAATCTGGGGGGGTTGGGGGGGTGGGGTGGTAATGTACCAGATGGGATATTATGATTTTCCCTCTTTTGAAGGCCACAAGATTTTCTAAGGAGTTTTTAAATCCCCCAATAGTGAATCTGGTGTAAGATACAGAAGCATAAATAGAGTTATAGCTAATGGGGTCAGAGCTTTGTCAACATTGTCTTTCATTTATAAGAAGATTCAGCTTTCTGATATACTGATTATTTTCCAACTCTTTTTTGGTTTTTCGACTGCTTTTTTGCTGTAGACACTTTGTTTCTTGCTTAAGGACCCACTACATATTATCAGATGCCTGTAGCACTTTTAGACCTGTGCTTTCTAACATAGCAACAACTAGCCACCTGTGTCTAATTCAAATAAAATTAAATAAAATTCAAAAATAGTTTGGAAGATTAAAAATAGTTTAAAACTAAAAACGATTTAAAATAGACTATACCAATTCCAACTTCCTTATTTCAATACTGTACTATAGTTATACAGTATGTGAAAATTGGGGACGGCTGGGTAAAGTATGCTCTGGGCCTCCTCAAACATTTCTTTGTAACTTCCTGGGAATCCATAATTACTTCATGAAAACAAAAATACAAGAAGATAAATAAATAAATAAAATAAAGTTATGTTCCTCAGTTATACTATTGATATTTCAAGTGTTCAATAGCAACATAGGGCTAGTGACAGTAATTCACATTCTGTCCATCAGAATATGGATGAATATGTCCATCATTAGATATTCATATCTAATGAATTTTATTTGAATATGTCCATCATTACAGAGTGTCTACTGGACAGCACTGCTGTACACACTGGTCTTCAGAATCCACTTCCATTGATTTAATGATAACATTCAAATGGAATTCTATCATTCCTATATATGTTGAGTTTAGGGTGTTCTCTTTTAAAGATGGTGGTTGTTGTTAAGGGCCATAGAGTCAGATCCTACTCACAGCAACCCTGTGTAGGTATTCTGAGGAGCGCAGATGAGTTTGCACCACCCAACTTGTGTTTCAATGCTTATCCTACAGTGCCACCCCACAACTCCTTTTTAAAGGTATGGATTATTATTCCACAGTTATTACCCAACTGGAGATGAGGGCATTCATACACACTGACGCACAGGACCAAAGGAAAAATGAATAGCTTTGATCCCCCATCTCCAGAATTAACACAACACCCTTAAGTATTTTTCTTCTCTCTATTCATGACTTGAGGAAGGTAGGTCAGTGATTGTACTCACTTAAATCTTGGTCTTGAAACTTCCTTAGAATGGTGTTGCAAGATCCTCAGAAAAATATACTGTATATTCAGTATTTTCCTGATGGTTCGAAGAGTGTTCTTAATTCATTCTCATGAGACATCAGAGGAATACATGACTTTACCTATACTTTAGTAGTGCATTTATCATTGGTATCATGACCATTTCTATTTGAAGGTTGACTTTTTTCTCTATGTTATTTTTTTTTTTGAATGATGGTATTGCTTTCTGTTTTAAAATTGCATTTTAGTGTAATACACATATTCATACATAATTTAAAAATAAAAAGGCATACAGTTTTCTTTAATGAAGATTAATGAAAAAGGACCACTGTCAGTTTGTTGTACTATGGTAGCTTATGTTTGCTGTGATGCTGGAAGCCATGCTCCAGTAATTTAAATACCAGTAGGGTCAATCATGGTGGACAGGTTTCAGTGGAGCTTCCCCACTAAGACAGACTAGGAAGAAGGACAACTTTTGAATGGTTAGCCGCTGAAAACCTTATGAACAGCATCAGAATATTATCTGATTTGGTGACAGAAGATGAGCCCTTCAGGTTGGAAGGCACTCAAAATAGGACTGTGGAGAGCTTCCTTCTCAAAGCAGAGTTGACTTTCATGTTGTGAATGGAGCAAAGCTTTCAGAACTTTTATTTGCTTATGGTGTTGTTAAGTGCTGTCGAGTTGGTTCCAATACATAGTGACCCTGTATAGGATTTCTGAGGAGCAGCTGGTGAGCTTGAACCACTGAAATTGTGGTTCAAACCAATTTTGCAATCCAGTGCATTAACGCACAGCACCACATACAACTCAAAATGGGAAGAAATAGTTGAATACATCCATTAATAATTAGAACGTGGAATGTGCAAAGTATGTGCAAAATTAGAAGTCATAAAAAATGAAATGGAATGCATAAAAATCAATATCCTAGGCATTAGTGATCTGAAATGGGCAGTTGCTGGCCATATTTAATCAGACAATCATAGTTTCACTATGTCAGGAACAACAAATTGAAGAGGAATGGGGCCACATTCATCATCAAAAAGACCATCTCAAGATTTATCTTAGATTGTTGACCGTCCAAACCATAGGCTCTGAGGATCAGACTCTAGCCACCTAGTAGACATAACAAACTGTCCCTCATCTGATTATTCAGTAATGCTTGTTAGTAATCTCATACGTGAGCCCTGGATATCCACAGACAAATGTAAAAACCTCCCCTAAAAGCCGAGACTGTAAATTCCAATAAGCCAAGTCCCCCCCCACCCAAAAAAAAAAAAAAAAAAAAAGCTAAAGAGGATAGAGAGAAACACTGTAAACTGATGATATATAGCGGGGATAATAATCAATGTAATGAAACAAGCTATATGAATGGTTGAATGTGAAGCTGATGATGTGCCCTGTAAACTTTCACTCAATGCAAAATAAAAACATTTAATTTAAAACAAACAAACAAACAAACAAAAAAGATTTATCTTAGAGTATAATGCTGTCTGTGATAGGATAACATCCATACGCCTACAAGGAATACCAGTATGATTCAAATTTATGCACCAAACACTAAAACCAGTGATGATGAAATTGATGTTTACTCACTTCTGTAGTCTGAAATTGGTCAGATATGCAATCAACATGCATTGATGGTTACTTGTGATTGGAATGTGAAGGATGGAAACAAAGAGGAAGGATCATCAGTAGTTGGGAAATATGATCTTGGTGATATAAATTATGCTGTAGATCATATGTTAGAATTTTGTAATACCAATGATATGTTTATTGCCAATATTTTTTTCAACAATTAAATGGTGACCATATATGTGGGCCTCAACAGATGGAGTATGCAGGAGTCAGTCATATTATGTACATATGTGGGAAGATACAATATGGAAGCTAAATATCATTAAAACAAGGCCAGGTGATGACTGTGGAACAGACCATCAATTGCTAATAGGGAAGTTCAGACTGAAGCTGAAAAAATTGAAAACAAATCCATGAAAGCCAAAACAAAACCTTGAATAAATTGTTGTTGTTAAATGCTGTCAAGTTAGTCCCGTCTCATAGCAACACTGTATAGGGTTTCTGAGGAATGGCTGGTAAGTTTGAACTACGGACCTTGCAATTCAAACCAACCTTGTGGTTCAGTGCTTAACCTACAAACCCTAAATATATTCTACCTGAATTTAGAGGCCATCTAAAGAACAGATTTGATACATTAGACACCATTGACCCAAAATGAGAAGAATTGTGGAATGACATCAAGAATATCATACACAAAGAAAGCAGAAAATGTCATTAAAAGACAGGAAAGAAAGAAAATACAAAGATGGATATAAGAATAGACTCAGAAACTTTCTATAGAGCATAGAGGCACTAAATAAACTAGAAGAAATGAGGAAGTAAAAGAGCTGAGCAGAAAGTTTCAAAGGGCAGCTTGAGAACACAAAGCAAAATATTAGAATGAAATGTGCAAAGACCTGGAGTTAGAAAACTAAAATTGAAGAATACATTCAGCATTTTTCAACCTTAAAGAACTAAAGAAAAAGTTCAAGCTTCTAGTTGCAATATTGAAGGGTCCTATGGACTCCTATTGTGGCACTGTAGGATCAGCACTGGACTGCAAATCACAAGGTCAGCAGTTCAAACCCAGTAGCTGCTCCTTTGAAACCCTATACAGTGTCATTGTTAGTTGGAACTGACTCAACGATGCTTAACAACAAAAGCATGGGTGAAATATTGGATGATGCAAGAAGTATCCAAAGAAAAGAAGGAATACACAGAGTCAGCATAACAAAAAGAACTGGTCAATGTTCAAACATTTCAAGAGATAGCATATGAATTAAGAACCAATGGAATTGAAGGAAGATGTGCAAGCTACACTGAAGGCATTCATGAAAATCAAAGTTCCAGGAATTGATGAAAAACAAATTGAACTGTCTCAACTTCTCGATGCAGTGTTAGAGGCACTCATTTATCTATGCTAAGAAATTTGGGAGACAGCTACATGGTGAACTGATTGGAAGAGATCCATACCAGTGCCCATTGTAAAGAAAGGTGACCCAACAGAATGCAGAAACCATCAAACAATATCATTAATATCACATGCAAGTAACAGTTTGCTGAAAGATACCTCAAAGAAAGGTTGCAGCAGTGTATCAACAGGGAGCTGCCAGAAATTCAAGTCAGAGTCAGAAAAGGATATGGAACCAGGGATATCATTGCTGACATCAGATGGATGTTTGCTGAATACAGAGAGTACCAGAAAGATGTCTATCTGTGCTTTATTGACTATAGAAAGGCATTTCATTGCATGGATCATAACACACTATCAATGAAATGATGAAGAATGAGTTCCAGAATACTGAATTGTGCTCTTGAGGCCAGGTGACAGATAACATAGACCAGGATATAGTTGTTGGAGCAGAACAAGGGGATACTGAATGGTTTTAAATCAGGAAAGGTATGTTCCAGGGTTGTATCCTTTCACCATACTTATTCAATCTGTATGATAAGCAAATTATCTGAGAAGTTAGATAATTTGAAGAAGAACTTGGAGTCAGGACTGTAGCAACAACCTGTGATATGCAGATGATACAACCTTCCTTGCTGGAAGTGAAGAGGGATTCAAATACTTACTGATGAAGATCAAAGACCACAGCCCTCAGTATGGATTGAACCTCAATGTAAATAAAATAAAAATAAATGGAGAAAAGTCTGAAGTTGTCAAATACTTCATTTTGCTTGGATCTACCATCAACTCTTACGGAAGCACCAGTCAAGAAATCAAACCAAGTATTGCATTAGGCAAATCTGCTACAAAAGACCTTTTGAAAGTGTTAAAGAGCAAAGATATCAGTTTGGAGACTAAATGTGCCTGAAACAAGCCATGGTATTTTCAATAGTTTCATATGAATGTTGAAGTTGGGCAATGAATAAGGAAGACCTTTGAGAACTGATGCATTTGAAATATGGTGCTGTTGAAGAATAATGAAAATACCATGAACTGTTAGAAGAACAAGCAAATCTGTCTTAGAAGAAGTACAACCAGAATGGTTCTAAGAACAGGATGGGGAGACTTGGTCTCTCTTACTTGGATATGTTTTTAGGAGGGATAAGTTCCTGCGGAAGGAGATCATGCTCATTAATGTGAAGAGTCAATGAGAAAGAGGAAGGCCTCCAACAAGGTGAGTTGAGACAGAGGTGGCAACAGCAATAGGCTGGGTTGAAACATAACAATTGTGAAGAGGACTTGGGCATTATTTCATTTGCTTGTGCGTAGGGTTGCTATGAGCCAGAACTAAATAAACGGCAACTAACAATAACAGCAAAGGAGCTCTGATAGCGTAGTGGTTATGAATCGGGCTGCGAACTGTAAGGTCAGCAGTTCAAAACTACCAGCTGTTCCGCAGGAGAAAGATGAGGCTTTATGCTCCCATAAAGATTTACAGCCTCAGAAACCCTGTATAGGGTCGCTATGAGTCGGACCACGTAACAACAACAACAACAATAATAGCAGTGGAAAAGAAAGGAATCGTGGTGACACAATGATGAAATGCTTAGCTGCTAACTCAAGGGTCTGCAGTTCAAACCCACTAGCCACCCTGTGGGAGAAAGCTGTAACAATCTGCTTCTGTCAAGACTGACAGTCTTGAAAACCCTATAGGCAATTCTATTCTGTCCTTTATGATCCTTCTGAGTCAGTATTAAGTCGAATGCATGGGTTTTATGGGTAATGCCAAAGGGTTAGTTTTAAATTAATTAAAATAGTCAAGTAAAAATTGGTTATTAGTATAAAAAAGGTGGTAGGAGTATGCTTCCTATTAACTTTATAGGTAAAAATAAATGACTTCCAAGTGAATTTAAAATCTCAACTTTATTCTAAAGTTTTAAGGGAATACTTAAAAAGTTTACAATAAATTATGGGATAAAACCTTTATGACCTGAAGAACTTCTTAAGTAAGATGTGAAGGCCAGAAGCTAGAGTAGAAGTGATTGATTTACTGATACAGTGACACCTGTGAGACCTGGAATTTGCCAGAACTTCCTGGTTCATCTGGGACTCATAAGTTTCCTACCTTTAGAGTATAGTTTTATCACTTTTTATCACTTTCTATTAGTGGGAAATGTTTCAATTTTTCACATTATACAGGTTCTGGCTTTCACAAGTTTACCATAATATAATTAAAAATGATAAAACTTAAAAAAAAAAGTGAACATATAGACTATAGACTGGAAACAGTTACAATAAAACCAACTCTTAAAAGATCAAAACCTAAAACATCTACAGAAGTAAGATAATGAATTTTGATCCCTAATAAAGATCAATAAATGATGAAAAGATTCTGACCCTCCTCTGTTGTCACAGAAGTGAATATTAAATTGTCTTTCCTATATCAGTATGTTGCTGTTCTGTTGTTGAATTGTGCCAGTTCATAACAACCCTATACACAATAAAATGAAACACTGCCATGACAGCTCACAGTTTTACTGTATGAGCCCATTATTGCATTCACAGTAGCCATCTACTTCACTGAGGTCTTTCACTGATGCGCTACTTTACCAAACATGATGTGTTCCAGGTTCTGGTCCCTTTTCACAGCAAGCCCAAACTGTATGAGACCAAGTCCTGCTCTCCTTGCTTCTAAGAAACATTATGGCTAAAATTCTTACAAGACAGACTTGGTCATTCTTCGCCAACATCTTATTTCAGAGGCATCAATTCTTTTTTTGTCTTCTTTATTCATTGTCCTTCTTCACTTTAGCTGCTCCTTCTCCTTCACCTCCTGTTCCTTCCTTCCTCTTTCTCTTTGTCTTTTTCTTCTTTCATTTTATTAACTAGGGTGTAATTGTCGGTTCATTCTGATTCATACCCACCCCATTTAGGTTTCTTGTGGAGCGACTGGTGGGTTTGAACAACTGACCTTGGGATTAGCAGTCCAGTGCTTATCCTACCATGCCACACCCATGCCACACCCATCAGATATATATATCTGATTGAAGTTTGTCTTACATTTTTATTAATGTCTTTCCTTTTTTTTGAATTCTTGAGTCAGATAATGATTGTTTTCATTATTTCTGATAATGTCATTGCTATGCTCACTTAATTAAAATATTTTCGAAGTTGTTCTTCCTTTCTTTTATTCTAGAAAAGTTTAAGTCACTCTGAAATTATCTACTTTTAAAACGTTTGATACAATTCACCTGAGAAACCATCTGAATCTATTGATTTTTTGAGGGATTTTCCCTCTGATAACCTTATTTGTTAAATGACTATCATACTGGTTTAAGTTATTTAAAAATCTCCTCTCTGGTCAGCTTTGGTCAATTATGCTTACATCAACCAAATAAATTATTCCACTGAGATTTTTAATTCTGTGAGGAACTTTGTGTTGTTGTTCAGTGCTGTTGAGTCAGTACCAACTCTTAATGACCCTGTATGGGTTTAAAAATCTGTGATTCTTTGTGGGAGCAGAAATACTCATCTCTGTCCAGATGAGCAGCTGGTGGACTCAAACCACCAACCTTGTGGTTGCAAGTCCAGTGCTTATCCTACAGATCCACTGAGCTCTTGCATTAAGATATAGAGGTTAAAATGTGTTGTTAAGTCCTGTCAAGTCAGTTCAAACTTATAGCTAGCTGCTTTATGCACAACTGAACAAAAACACTTCGAGGTCCTGTGATATCCTCACAATTGTTGTTACGTTTGAACCCACTGCTGCAGCCGCTGTGTCAATTCATTTGGTTGGAGGTCTTCCTCTTTTTCAATGACCCTCTTCTTTACTGAGCATGATGTCTTACTCCAGGGACTGGTCGCTCCTGATAACATGTCCAGATTATGAAAGACAGTGTCTTAAGATCCTGACTTCTAAGGGACATTCTGTCTGCACTTCCTCTAAGACAGATTTGTTTGTTCTGGAAGTCCATGGTACTTTTAATATTCCTCTCCAACACCATAATTCAAATGCACATTGTCCCACTTCCACATGCATATGTTGTTGCGTGCCATCGAATCTGTTCTGACTCATGGCAATCCTGTATAGAGTTCCTGAGGAGTAACTGGTGAATTTGAATCACTGACCTTGTGGTTCAAACCAACCTTGTGATCCAGTGCTTATCGTACAGCTCCCTACCACGTCTGAGACAATTGAAAATATCATGGCTTGGGTCAAGTGCACCTTAGTCCTCTAGCTGGTATCTTTGCTCTTGAACTCTTTAAAGAGGTCTTATGCAACAGATTTGCCTAATGCAATATGCCATTTGATTTCTTCCATGAGTGTGGATTATGAATTCAAGCAAAATGAAGTTTGTCACAAGTTCGGTCTTTTTTTTTCCATTTATCATGGTGTTGTTTATTGGTCCAGCTGTAATGATTTTTGTTTTATTTTTATTGAGGTGCAATCCATACTGAAGGTTATACTCTTTGATCTTCATCAGTATTTCAAGTCCTCTTCCCTTTCAGCAACCATTGTTATATCTACATATCACAGGTGTGAATGTGTCTTCCTCCAATCCTGATGACATGTTCTTCTTCATGTAATCCAGTTTCTCAGATTACTTGCTAAGCATGCAAGTCAAATGAGTACAGTGAAAGGATTACAACCCTAACACACACCTTTTCTGATTTTAAACCATTCAGCATCTCTTTGCACTTTTCTAATGCCTGCCTCTTGGTCTATGTGCAGATTGAAATCGCGTAATTATTGCTTTTACTATTAGTTGCATTCTGATGTGTATAGTTAAGGCTATTTGATTTTCTTTAAGCATAGCACTTTAGCTGTTCTCATAAGAAAGAAACATATGAGGTGGCTTCAAACAGTTAATGGAAAAATCCCTTTATTTTTAAATCCCATTTTTCTGTGAAAAAAAATTTAAGCTTCCTTATATCGTATGTTGTTATTGTTGGTAAGTACCATGGAGTCGGTACTGACTCATAGTGACCCTGCACAGGATTTCCGAGCCTGCAAATTCACCAACACTAACTTGTGATTCAGGAGGCATAGATTCTAGTCCTGATATTCTCTCTGTATTGCAGATAAATCCTGGCTGTGTCACTTTCTCCCCTTGGTATTTCAATATCTGCAACTAGAAAATAAGGAAATGATTTTAAATGATCTCATTTCTTTTCTTTTGGTCTTTAGTTCCAGCTATACTCAAGTAACCAACTAGCAACCTGAATTTGAATTTGAAATTTGAATTGAGCCAACAAAGTGGATATATTTTTTTTTTTGCCTTAATAATTTACTAGTGAGTTTGTGATGCATACAGTAATCACCAAAGAAATGCTTCTAATCATGATTTCACAATACAGTGGAGACCTGTGTTTCTGTTTCAAGCAAACTCAGAGCCTATGTAAACTTCCTTTACTAACCTGAAGTTCCAAGGTGGTGAAATGGTTAATAAACGAGAAAGGTTGGGGGTTTGAGTCCACCCAGAAGTGCCTTTGAAGAAAGGTCTGGTGATTTGTTTCTAAAAAACAGCCATTGAAATCCCCATGGATTGAAATCTCCACTCTTACACTCGTAGGGATATTATACATTTACTGTGGACTTCTAATTTTGTTGTATATGTTGTTTCAGAGGCAAAGGCCCATTGAAAAATACATCTGATGTAATTAATGCTGCCAAGAAAATTGCTGAAGCAGGTTCCCGAATGGACAAATTAGCCCGGGCTGTGGCTGATCAGGTAATATAAAGAGGAGAGACCAAATAGATTCTGAGTGGAATCATTAATTATCACTTGGGTTCTCTAATGGGTTTTACACATCCTATAAAGTGCCTGTAAAGAATGAATTGCAGTATATCACTAATATTTTTTAGAAAACATCCTTCCATTTGTCCTCATTCAGAAAGTCTGTGTAAAAGGGAGAGGAAAGGAGAAAAAATGTTGCCTCTTGCATTTAATAATAGTCTTCATAAATACGATTAACTCATATAATCAAGAATCTCCAGGATTGACCTAAATTTTAAGCCAGACTCAAAGTCATCAGAGATAAATATGGTTATCAGAATAGCTCTTGTGCTTTCAAATCAAACTAGGATCCACATTAATATAGTTTTCAACCTCACCTTGAAGACTTGAAATTATTTCTGTGTTTTCCATTTTATTTAACTTCATTTAGAACTCAAAGATCTGCTTTAAACATGTCTTATGACAATGATGTTCCATTTCTTGTAAGAGTATTTCAGGCAATAGACCTTTCCACATAACTAATACTAATCCCTTTAAGTGACAGGGCTTACAATTTGAATCGTTTAAAGAGAAAACTTCATAAAATATAAAAGAAGTTCCTAAAGTATAAAATATTAATAAACTATCATTTGTATACTCTACTATGTAAATGAATTTATTTACAAGACTAAAATACAGTGATGCTTTTTTGGAGATCGTGAAAGAGATAAGATTACTTCTTCTCCATAAAAGTCCTGGTTTCCTATGTTTGTTGAGTTCTTGTATTGCATAGTATAGTTTTCCTACCTCATTTTAGGATTGCTCTACTAAACAGCTGCTGCATTTAACATCCCAGACATCAGAATCCTTCAACCAGCACCAAATTCTCTCATTTCCTAAAAAATGATTAAACTTTTAGTATTACATTAAAAATAAGAACCATCAGATTGTCTTTTAAAATTATATACTTTGCTAAAGATAAAATATATGTATTTTATCTTTGTTTGAATTATTTGATGATTATGTAAACAAAAATGAATCTTAGCGAGCTTTTTTTTTTTTTTTTTTTTAACTTACCTTGAAATTTTTTTGAAGCATGGAATAGATAACATTATTAAATAAATGAAGAATTGCCACCTTTTGAGAAACCCCACTATTTAGGGAATTAGAAGACGAAACCAGTTTTATTTCTACTTTCAGGAAAAGATAAACCTCAATTTAAAGGATAAGTTGAGCTTCTTTGATCAGAGTTCCAAAAGTATTACAAAAATTTCATGTAAAATGAAGGCGAGCCAGTTAATCTACATGAAAAGTCCCAGACAAGAAAGATGTCACATTCTTTCCCTCAAATAAAGAGGGGCATGGGGACATATGGAGTGACCATGCATTGATAGTTGTTTCTGGGATGACTTTTATTAGACACGACTCCTTCCTTTACAGGGAGGACTAGGTGAGGTTTAGATGAATTTTCCATTATATTCTGAATCTTAATAGCTAAATATATTTAGACTCCTCAAGTTCAACATTGTTGATTGTGTTTTTCATTCACATTTTGAATTTTATTCTCCAAACATTATGCAACTAGAAGCAATAGTCCAAACCAATTTTGATGTATGAAAACACACACACATACACACCAGGGTTCTAGATTCATTTTAAAATCAGAATATTCATCCTGCTTTTTAGTTAACCTGTTGCCATCAAATCAATTCCAACTCATAGTGACTTTATCCAAACCAAATCCATGCTCGTTGATTTGATTCTGACCCATGGTAACCCTGTATAATAAAGTATGAATTCTCATATTGCCATTGTTATTGTTAAGAAGTGTCATCAAATCTGTCCCAACTCATAGCTACCCTGTGGTGCAAACTGACCTTGCAGTTCACTGCATTACCCCCAAAGCCACACTAGGATCCATATTGCCATAGGACAATATATTTGTAAGTGCAATCTTTTACTGTATGTCAAAACCACTGTCACATCTTTCTCCTGCGGACTGACTTGTTTTTGTTGTTGAGTGCCATCGAATTGGTTCTGACTCATAGCAACACTGTATAGGGTTTCCGAGGAGCAGCTGGTGAGTTTGAACTGCCAAATTTGTGGTTTGCTGTCCAGTGCTGATTCACAGCACTAGTGGGTTGATATTATCAACCTTTCATTTAGCTGCCGTGTACTTAACAACTGCACCAACAGGTTTCCTTTGCTATTTAATAATGACTATTAAAAACACACAGATGAAGATTAAACACAATCATTTCACCTTGAATTTTTTTAAAAATTTTGTCTGACTTGTGCATTTCTTTCTCAAGCTCTGGACTTTTTTCCATGGTATAGGAGTATTTTCTTGGCCTATCATGCCATTTTGTATATATATTTATGCTTTGTTTTAAACAACAGAATGGAGCGAACATCACCAAGGAGTTGATTGGTTGCCTTTATTTTGCCTGGAAATATTTTTATGAAGATTTGAGATATGCATGTAATATAAACTTTTTACGGACTGTTGCATTTTTAATTACTGTTCCATTGAGATAGACCTTCCAGTTTAATTTGTTGCAAAGTATTTGTATTGAAAGTCTTGTCAACCCTGTAGGGAGATACCATTTTAAAGTTAATTCCTTTCAGTATATGGATCTCTGGAGTGGGATAAATATTACAGTATTAAGTACTTGTAGGATGCTAAAAACAGTCTCCCTGGGATGCTTTTTTGATAAATACAGTTAGTAAAAACAACAACAACAACAACAACAACAACAAAAATATATATATATATCACAATGTTAAGTAGTAAGTATAAAAGAGACTCCTTTGTTGCTTATTAAATAAGTGGTATGTCAAAACTACTAACTTCATAATACTGTTGAATTCTTTCTTGAATTCTCTTTCTGGAGTTTGAAGTTAAACTTAGCTTGAAGTCTTGGTGGCATATTCTTTTTCTAAATGAGATAGTTCCTTTTTGACTGTAGATACTTATACCTTACTGTGTTTCATCAACTTATTTGGCAGTTTTAGTTCCTTTAAAAGTATGCAGTTAAACCAGAATTATTAAACAGAATATATTTGAAATGCCAGACAGCCATTGGCATTTCAGCCAATGTTTTGTAAGTCATATAAACGTCTCTGGAAGAATTCTACTAAACTGTGTACTTAAAAGACATCTACCCACTTCAGTCACAATAATGAATACAGGTCACTAAGAGTTCTGGTCGTTCAATGACTAAGCACTTGGCTAATAACAAAAAGATTGGTGCTTGGAACTAACCCAGTGCTCCACAATAGAAAGACTTGGGATCTTCTCTTAGAAATTTTACAGATGGAAAACTATGCAGGGCAGTTTCACTCTGTCACATGGGGTCTCTATGAGTCAAAATTGGTTCAACAGCAGCCAACAACAATGGCAACCATAACTGTACTACCCATCTGTCAGTTTTATACGGTGGTGGCTTGTAGGTTACTACAATGCTGGAAGTTATGTTTCAGTAATTCAAATAGCAGCAGGTTTCAGTTTCAGTAGAGTTTCCAGACTAATGTAAACTAGGAAGAAAGGCCTGGTGAACTGCTTCCAAAAATTTAGGCATTGAAAATCCAGTGATCATAACAGAATGCTGTTTGATATAGTGCTGAACGATGATTGGAAGGTACTCAAAATCCACATTGATCCCAACAATGGACTTGGACATACTAACAATTGTGAAGATGGCACAAGACCTGGCAAATTTTCATTCTATGGTACCTGGGTTCACCATGAGTCAGAGTCAACTCAACAGCAACTAACAACATCCACAGTCACTGCTGACCTGGTACATTCTATTGGCTTCAAATTCGTTCTATTCAAATCTATGTCTCTTACATTAATCATGAGCTGTCACAGCATCTCTTACTTAAAGGGAGTTTATTATGTTACTAGAGTTTTGATAAGTATGGGAATGCAAAAGTAATATAGATTTATTTGAGTAAAAAACATATTCCTTTGGAGGCAAAAGGAAAGTAATTGATCTTTTCCCCAGCTAATTAAGTTGAAACTCCACTCTATAGTATGGCTGAGGGATTGTCATATAGAGGAATTTACTTCTAACATCCAATTGTTTTGGTATTTATTTTACTATTGTTGTGTTATTATTTAGTTGTTTTAAGGAGCTTTTAATGTAGTGAAAATTGAATGGAACACTAGGAAAACAAGTGGAGAACATTTAATTTCCTTAACAATTCTGAAGACAAATGTTACAAATATCCACAAACACAGAATTCCCAATGATATTTTGAAGAACGTCTTCAAAATTCTATTTATAAAATCTTACTACCGTAAAGCTCTGGTAGCATAGTGGTTATGAATCGGACTGCTAACCTGAAGGTCGACAGTTCGAAGCTACCAGCCGTTCCATAGGAGAAAGATGAGGCTTTCTGCTCCCGTAAAGATTTACAGCCTTGGAAACCCTGTGCAGGGTCACTATGTGTCGGAACCGACTCCACGGTACTTAAAACAACAACAAAGCAACAACAACCATAAAGCTAACCATTCTAAACAATTAGCTATTGTTGTTGTTGTTAAGTGCCTTAGAGTCGGTTCCGACCCATAGCGACCCTGTACAGGGTTTCCGAGGGTGTAAATCCTTACGGGAGTAGAAAGCCTCATCTTTCTCCCGCGGAGCGGCTGGTAGTTTCAAACCGCTGACCTTAAGGTTCGCAGCCCGATTCGTAACCACTACGCTACCAATTAGCTATAGTCTTCCTAAAATGCGCAATGAGAAGTTAAGTTAAATGGATGTAATTAAAGTACATGACACTGAAACCTTTTATTCTTGCAGCTTTTATACAGCGAGTGTTAGAAACTGTTGAGTACTTACTAATTGAGATCGCTTTTTAAAAATGTTTTACAGTGTCCTGATTCAGCATGTAAGCAAGATTTATTAGCCTACCTTCAGCGGATTGCCTTGTATTGCCATCAACTCAATATCTGCAGCAAGGTGAAGGCAGAAGTGCAGAATCTGGGAGGAGAGCTCATTGTATCAGGGGTAAGCCGGGACTGGGGCTTTGCAATTTAAAGTTCCCTCTGCTATACTTCCAAGGCAAGCATTCTTGGCAACAGTACTGTTTAAAAACCAAACTCCAGTGATTCAAGGGAGTTTTTTTTGTTTTGTTTTTTTTAAAATGTTATCACCATTATTCCAGACTTTACAATAACTCACAAAGAGCAATTTGATTTTCCAATTACCCCATGTTTATATTAGCCTTGTAAAATCTCCATTCTTCACAAGAAAACTAATTTCATAGTCTGGAAACTCATTGCCAAGCTGTGACTATTATAATTATTTGGAGCTTTTATATATTTACTTATTGTGAGTCTACTTCCCTTTGTTAGCCCTAGTGATTTTCATTCTCTGTTCAGGAGCCAGCCTCTCTATGTGTGGATTGTGTTCACATGTTAGAGATGATGACAATAATAGGAATTCATTCATTCAGGTTCCAATGCATACTAGGTTATTAGTAACCCTCGAAATCTAGTTTTTGAATTCTAAACAGGTTGATGTGCTGTTGCCAAATACTAACAACTATATATATATATATATATATTTGCTCAGTCACTCTAATGTTGCTATTCTTATGAAAATATAATTATTTGGCCCATTTTCATTAAAATCATAGATGTGAAAAGGTCAACAAATATTTAGAAGAATCACAATTTCTTGGCAAGATTCCCAATGTATGTGATGAGGTTCTTCATTTTGACATCTGTTCCTCCCTCAGTCCCTTTCTCTCAACACAAGGTGCCCTTTATTGTAACTCATTTGTGGTACCAGAGGTGTGGCTCTGCAACTTTTAGTTCTTTTCCCAGTCAAGCAGGGTGCTGCCCTTCTAAGTGTGGCATTACCAGGAGCCTGGCATTATTTACATGGCTAATGTCTTATAAAAATCAGACGGGTCATGCAATTCAATTTCTTCCAAAGCCATTTTCAGAAATTCAGCTGTTAGACCATTAGGAAACAAACAAACAGGTGGGAAATGATTCTTGAACCCAAATGCTTCCTTTCTTATATTGTTTGCCTTGCCAAAAATGTCGCTGGGAAAAGAGCTGGTCTGGCTGGTGTGGACGTGCCATCTGGAAAGCCCACTCCATGCCGTCACACCTAGAGTCCAATAAATTGGCTATTTTGTGCCTCTTTCCAAAAAACAGTCACCTCTTTGCATTTACAAAATGGTCATGCTTCAAGATTCTTCAACAATCAAGAGCAATCTGTCTTGCAATGTGTCCTCTCTGCCAAGCTGGTGATTACTAGGAAGTCTCTCAGCCAAGAAGTGCTCAAAACATTGCATCTCCCTTGCTTTCTTTCTTATCTTCAGCCTCGATGGTATAGTTTCCCATACCATGCAGCTTCCATGTCCATCTGTACATAGCACCTGTGGAACTGAGTGCTTTTTGTTCAGCTTGCCTTGTGTGCTTTCATTTGTTATTTTCCAAATCTTATTATTTACATGATGCACAAAGCATCTTTGTGGATCTCAAACTCCATGACCTCATTCTGGATGATATTTTACTGGCAGAGTTGCTTTCCATCATCCTCTCAGTACCCATTGTTAATAGTCATTGCCTCCAGAGTTTCATTTCCATTGTCTTTTCCTCATTTAGATGTAGCCCAAATCATCACTGGCTTTTATCACTTGCACTGTTGGCATTTGCGAAGAAGGTGTTTGGGATGAAGAACACCATCAAGAAGCCTGTTTCCTTCTTTTAGCCTTATTGGCAGTGTTCATAAATCTTTGCATGGGGGAATGCTCCTATTAGAGGAACGTTTGACCATTTATAAATAATTCTGAGTCAAATGCATCATAAAGGTTTGCTGTATATTGCGCAGTTTGGGGTCTGCTCTTAGCTTCTCATAATTTTCTCAAGCTTGATTGCTGTTTGGTGCCATCCCTGCCTCTGTAGTCTGCTTGTCTTTGCAACCATCTTATTCTTCATCCTCCTATACTGAGGACCAATGGAGAAAGAAATCAATATGTTTATTTTGCAAAATAGCCATAAATAGCCTTCATTGAAGTTCTGAAAATCAAGCAAGTGAGACCCCATACACACAAACTTTCAATGATTTTGCCAAGAAAATGCATATATTCATTGGCCACCAGTTACTTTGTGGTTAGGTATGAAAAACTTGCCTTGTGTTTTCAGGAGAAGCCACTGTAAATTAATGTGCATTCAAAAAAAAAAAAAACCAAGGGAAGAAATACTCGATTTTTCGTTCCTGTTTTTGCTGTGTGTTTTTGTATATAGAACTCAACTTGCAGCTTCTTCTGGAAAGTATGAGTGAGCTTAAAATGTCCATAAAAAAATGGAATTGAAAAAGAATAGATTTTTTTCATGAACATTTTGAAGACTCTATATATATAAAAGTCCACAGAGAAGTATATTTGCTAGAGGCCAAATTCTCCACTAAAACAAAAGAGATGTAGATTTTTTGTTTCCATTTTGTCAAGGAAAATGGTTTGGATTTCAAAAGAGAGCTGTCTTTTTGTATTCTTGTGCTGGCATGATGATGGTATTAAGTAAAATGCAAACATTGTACAGTTGTGTACCATGTCAGCACATTTATGTTCTATGTAACTTTATGTCTACAAACTGGGAAAGGCCACTTTTGTTGTGTTTGCCTTTTGCTTATGAGGCATGGCAGGAAAACTCAACAAATCATGGTGAGAATGTATACAAGCTCTTCATGGGTCATGATGGGGATCGACAGAAATCAAGTAGTCCAGCATATATGTTTATATGGATATCTTCTTGGTCATACAAATGTTGTCTAAGAAGCACCATTAATTTCCTTTCTGGGAATCATGTTTTTTAATAAATGGGGACAATCCTTTTCAATATGCAAAAGGTACCATTCTTAATAAATCTCAAAGTGGATGATGCAATTGTGAACTAATTTGACTGAAACAGAAACTAAGTGGTAAGAGAGGGAGGGAACATGACAAAGGATAAAATGTAACACATTGATCAAAATGTTGCATTGAAAAGTGGAGGAAATTGAGGGCGATAGGAAAAAACAAGCAGTCTATAATTTACTGAGGGCCAATTTTAAAAAACAATCAGTTAGTCTACATGGTGGATTCATTTGTTTGCGTAGTTTAATGTTTACTTGTTTACTTATTACTCTTTTAAACCCGTTGACATATTTTTGGGAACAAAGAGCATTGAAAAAAGTAAAGAGGAAAAACAGAGAAGGAAGAAAGATGAGATGGAGGTGGGATGAAAGAAGGAAAGAAAGAAAGAAGACAAAGTAAAGAGAAACAGACGTAGTTGATCATATATGAGTTCAGTAAAGATAATGTCCATTAAACAGGACAGCATTATATTCATCATAAAAGAAAAGTTGAGCCAGCAAAAATATGTAAACATTAATTTTTAATACAAATATGTTCCAACTTAATAAAGATATCCATGATATAGAAATGACCTGCCTATTTAATGATCATGCTTTTAATTAAGGTTTTTATTCATTAGGCTTAAGAACATTTGCTGGTTACTTTTTTAACTTTAAAAATGGAGACATGCTCGTGGGTATGAGAAATAAATATCATTCCATGACCTTTGATTATCTTTAACTATGTTTTATGTATGATTCTAAATGAGATTTCAAATACTAAGGTAGAAATTTATAATTATGCTCATTGGATATCAAGCATTCTGATAAAACTGAAAAACTGTACCTATTATTATTATTATTTTTTAAAGAAGTCAAGCCTAGTAAGAACCCCACTGTAACAATGAAACCAGAGCACAGAGTGGTAACCTATTCAGGACAGGAGTTTGATGTTCAGGTCAGAAATGTACCGTAGCGCTAACTACACATGAAAATGGAAAGATTTTTAATGAATGTTACTATATATAAATGACTTCCTTCATACTAACAAGATCTTGGAATAATAGAATAAGACATCCGGTTATAGCCAATTCAGAGTTTGGAGGCAAGGATATTAGTTACATAAGTCCTATGACTGATTGAATGGAGCTGATTGAACTATACCTGAGGGAATGAGAAACGGACTCTAATGTGAAAGGTAGTTTCAGACATGTCTCCCTGTCACTTGTGTTCTTTGCCATTTAAATCTCTTTCCAAATGTGAATCCTCTCAATTGGATTGTGGAGAGAAATGTGACAAGGTGAGCAAGAATAATTTGTGATATAGGTAGAATTTGAATTGGAAAAGAGAAATTTGGTGAATAAGGAGTCAGTTACAGTTTTCATTTGCCCATGTTTTGCATCATTAAAATAAAATGTGGACACTAATTAAAATCACAATGAATAATCATGGTGATATATTAAACCCCTTCCTAAAAGCATTGGAAGTAATAATATACAAATCAGATATACTTGACACCAGCATACAATCAGAAACACGCACACACACACATCATTTGCTTTGACATTTACTCTTTCTCTCATCTAGTAAGCAATAAGCAAAACTGAATAAAATGGCTCACAAATTTGACCTGATCCAATATAATTTGGAGTTTATTTGTGCACTGTCTAGGGCCATTCCACCCTGAATGCACCAGATCTCGTCTGATCTCCAGAGCTAAGCAGGGTTGAACCTGGTTAGTACTTGGATGGGAGACATGAAGCACTATCACTTGTGTTCTTTGCCATTTAAATCTTTTTCCAAATGTGAATCCTCTCTATGCAATATATACACATACAGAGGCTTCAAAAAGTCATGTAAAAATGGAATTAAAAGATAATGTAGGTTTCCTATGAGCTTTTTGAAGACCTCTTGTTTATGTGTATGTGTGTGTTTATAATTATGTGTGTAATTATGGTTTGTTGAGATGAGGATTCAATTGTAGTTGAACAGTTCTTGTGTTGCCTCTATAAAAAAAAAATGCCAGTATTTAGTAATGGGATGAAGCAGTCATTGAAATTGTACCTAATTATATAGCATTATACTTAATTATGTAGACCTTACATTTACCTTTAAAGACTCTTCTTTTAGGAGAGTCTTTTTTTTTTTTTTTTTTCCTTTAAATTCTCCTTGTGCTGTCTGTAGTAAATTCTTGTTTATCTCTATTGATCAACAGAAACAGGCCAAATAGTTAACTACTTTAGTTTCTATTAAAATTTCAGTTTAGCATGCATTTTGGTGCTTCATTTGAATAAGGTAGTATATATTCAGAGCCTTTACAGAAGTTCAAAAGACTTGTGCAGACCTTCTAAAGGAAGGATCATTAAATATTTGGGCTTAAAGACCCTTTCTTGGTGTGAGAAGAGTAAGAAAATCCAGTTCTAGATAAAACAAGAAAAAATAATATCCAGGTTCTAAAACTGGAAAGGGGGCTCATGGGACTCCTCTGTGACTGTAAGAATGTTCACCAGGTATTTCTCATTGCAGTATTTCTTTGCACACAATTTGCCTAAGATAGATTGTTGCCTAATTGTCTTTCTCTCCAAAACTTATTCCCCAAGCCTGTAATGAGAATACACCTAGAGCTATTTAAATTCTTCCTACTGGAAGTCTCCTCTAGTTACCATTTGTATCAGAATGGATGGTCACTGATAGTTAAGCAACTCAACTTATGTAAACCCTGTTGTTGTTGTGTGCCCTGGAGTCAGTTCCGACTCATAGCGACCCTGTACAAGGTTTCTGAGGCTGTAAATCTTTATGGGAGCAGAACGCCTCATCTCTCCTGTGGAACAGCTGGTAGTTTCGAACTGCTGACCTTGCGATTCCCATCCCGATTCGTAACCACTACACTACCAGAGCTCCTTAGAGGGGGAATAACCCTTAAGTGTTTTTTCAGTACATGTTCATTCTTTCAGTGTTATAAAAATGGCATTTTACCAATGCAAAGCTATTTCTTTTTGGGAGAAATGGAAAATTAGTAGGAATTTTATAAGAATACAAAAACCTGTTTGGGTGTCGAGCATCATAGGAAGTTTTGCATATGCCACACTGTACCTATGTTTGCTGACTCCCTGAATTCAGACAGTCTGTGCATGCAAAGGAAGATGGTGTACTGCTTTGTTATAAGAAAATATGGCTCCTCAATTACATAATTAGTTTCATTTACCCTAAACTTATCAACCTAATGGGTTCTCCTCATCAGAAACAAAGATTAGTTAGTTATTCTGATGGAGTGAAACCAGTAGACGATCATACTGGTGTTGTACAGAGAATTTCCGTGTTCTCATTTTAAAATAAGAAAACGTTTACATTGTAACAGTGTTGGGACTTGAACCAAGCAGATAACTCTTTTCCCTTGCACAGAGATATGGATTAACCTATCTTTCTGTTTACTCAGTGCAATGATTTGGTTGCATCACCATAACTTGTAGACTGAGGTTCAAACTATTTGTCATTTGAATTTGAATGAATTCTTCTTTTCAGGAATAGAAGGAGTTAGTGGCTTTAAGAAGAGTTTCTGAGCTCCAGTAATATCAAGGCCATTACTTGTCATTCAGTCAATGGGCTTTCATTCCTTTGGATCTTAGCATTTTTTCACATTTTAGAAACTTCTACTTACAAGAGGAAATGCATCTACAAGCAATTAATGTCTTTACATTTCATTTTTTATCCCTAGAATAGTTTGCCAAGAAGGGAATAACAGCACTTTGTGAAAACAGAGAAATTAGACATGTAGGAAGTACATGTAGGTAGATGGTTCCACATATCTCATGACATCTGTCAAAGACAGACAACGCTATTTAAGAAATACTCTTACACAGTTTTCACATGAGACATATTTTAATTTTGTGATGTCCATATGTGATCATTTTCTGAATGCACTCTAAGATATTCTTTATTGGTGGTGGTGGCTGTGTGCCATGGAGTTGGTTCCGACTCACAGCGATCCTGTACAGGGTTTCCGAGGCTGTAAATCTTTACGGGAGCAGAAAGCCTCATCTTTCTCCTGCAGAACAGCTGGTAGTTTTGAACTGCTGACCTTGCGGTTCGCAGACCGATTTGTAACCACTACTCTACCAGAGCTTTATGAGTATGCTTTAAATTATTAATGTCCAAAAGAGTCTCTGGAAAATCCCCTGCATTATTAACTTGTTTTTTATGTGTAAGGTAGGTAGCATATGATCAAGAGCCAATGATACTGAAGGAAGAAGTCCAAGGTGCCCTGAAGGCATTGGCAAAGCCTCAGAGAATTGATGGAATACAAATTGAAATCAACAGACTGATGCAGCACTGAAGGAACTCGCTCATCTGTGCCAAGAAACTTTGGAGACAGTTACCAGGCCAAGTCATTGGAAGAGATTCATATTTGTGCTCATTCCGAAGAAAGGTGGCCCAAAGGAATGAGGAATGCATTGGGCAATATCATTAATATCACATGCAGGTAAAATTTTTCTAAAGAGAATTCAAAAATGGTTGCAATAGTACATTGATAGGGAACTGCCAGAGGTTCAAGTCAGATTCAGACAAGGACGTGGAAAGAGGGATTTCATTGCTTGCATCAGATGGATGTTGGCTGAAAGTAGAAAATAAAAGAAAGATGTTCATCAGTGCTTTATTGACTACTGAGAGACTTTTGACTGTGTGGATCATGAAAAGCTATGGACAACATTGTGGAGAATGAGTATTCTGGAATATTAATTGTGCTCATAAGGAACCTGTATGTAGACCAAGAAGCAGTTGTTCAAATAGAATAAGGGAACACTGAATGGCTTAAAATTAGGAAAGGTGTGCATCAGCATTGTGTTATTTCACCATACTTATTCAGTCAAGAAATCAAATGATGTATTGCGTTTGGCAAATCTGATGCACAAGACTTTTTTAAAGTGTTGAAGAGCAAAGATGTCAGCTTGAGGATTAAGGTGTGCCTGACCTAAGCCATGGTATTTTCAGTAGCCTCGTAGATATGTGAAAGCTGCACAATGAATAAGGAAGACTATAGAAGAATTGATGCTTTTGAGTTATGGTGTTGGAGGAGAATGTTGAAAGTGCCATGGGCTGCCAAAAGAACTAACAGATCTGTGTTGGAAGAAGTGCAGCCACAGTGCTCCTTGGAGGCCAGGATGGCCAAACTTCATCTCTCATACTATGGAAATATCACCATAGAAAGCTTTTAAGTCTGTCTTCTGCCTATAACTGATTGGAATACTTAAAATAGGGCTACAATGTACCCAGTGAAGGACGCTTTCTACAGAGCCTCTGCATTACATAAGACTATAGGTGGAAACCTGAACCTCACCCAGATTCTTCTGAGGTGTGAAATTTCCACTGGAAAGGACAAGCAGACCAGCCTGGAGCAGCCAGAAGATACTTCTTGAAAGAAAGAGTGACAAAATACAAAACAATAACGGCAGTCTGACTGACTACTACTAGAACAAGTAAGTTGCTACCCAGCAGACATCAAGGCAAGTGGTGGGGTCCCCATTTTCAGGAGGGACCAGTCACTGGAGAAGTATATCATGTTTGGTAAGGTGGAGGGTTAGAGAAAAAGAGGAAGACCCTCAGCAAGATGGATTGGCAAAAGTGGCAGCATCAGTGCGCTGAAGCGTGACAATGATTGTGAGGTTGGCCCAGAACCGGGCTGTGTTTTGTTCTGTTGTGCATATGGTCACTATGAGTCGGTACTGACTCAATAGCACCTAACAACAACAACATTCAGTCTGTATGCTGAGCAAGTAATCTGAGAAGATGGATTATGTTAAGAATGTGGCATCAGGTTTGGAGGAAGACAAATTAACAACCTGTAATATGCAGATGATATAATCTTGCTTGTTGAAAGCGAAGAAGACTTAAAATACTTTCTGATGAAAATCAAAACCACAGACTTCAGTATGGGTTGCCCCTCAATGTAAGGAAAACAAAAATCCTCACCAATGGACCAATAAATCACATCAAGTTAAATGGAGAAAAGATTGAAAATGTCAAAGACTTCATTTTGCTTAGATCAACCATCAACTCTCGTGGATGCAGTAGTCAAGAAATCAAATGACCTATTATATTATGCAAATATGTTACACAAGACCTCTTTAAAATGTTTAAGAGGAAAGATACCAGTTTGACAACTAAAGTGTACCTGATCCAAGCCAAGGTATTTTCAATAGCCTCATATGCATGTGGAAGTTGGACAATGAGTAGAGAAGCTCTTAGAAGCAATGATGCATTTAAGTTAATGGTGTTGGAGAAGAATAATAAAAGTACCATGGACTGCCAACAAACCAATCTGTGTTGGAAGAAATCCAGCCAGCATGTTCCATGATGACCCGTCTTTTTCTGCCATAGTTCAGACATACTATCAAGAGGGACCAATCCTTGGAGAAGGACATAATGCTTGGTAAAGTGGAGGATCAGCGAAAAAGAAGAAGACCCCCAATGAGATTGATTGGCACAGTGGCAGCAGCAATTGGTTCAAGTGTAGCAATGATTATGCAGTTAATGCAGGACTGGGCAGTGTTTTGTTCTGTTGTGTACTAGGTCCACTGTGAGTTGCTACCAACTCAAAGGCACCCAACAACAATAACAAAGACAACTACAAATATACATACTTATTCCCTTCAGTGAACGAAATAACTATGGGACATCAAAGCACTGAGTAGATACCTTTCTTTAGAAACAGTATCTGTAAATTCAGCCTTGGTGTTCAAATTTTCCTGTATATACTTCTGTTTAACATAGAACTGACTTGATGTCACATAACAACAGCAACAAGTGATCTAGTTAAAAAATAGGTTATTTAGAACTGGTTACTTAAATCCTTTTTTTTTAAATCTTGTTCTTATTTTGGCTTGTCCTAAAACTTCCTGGACTGAAGACAGGTAAAGAAAAGTAAGCTAAAATCTCTGCCAAGCAACAGCAATGACAAAAGAAAACAACAACATAAAGCCAAAACCACAACTGTCAAGTAAACTCCGTAGAATACAGTAGAACTGTCCCATTGGGTTCCCCAAGATGTAATCTTTGCAACTGCAGACTATCATATTTTTTCCCCACAAATATCTGGTGAGTTACTACTGCCAACCTTTATATTAGCAGCATAACATTTTAACACTACACCACCAGGGTTTTGGGGTGGGGAACTAGACATGAAAGAGAGAATGAATATTAAACTCATGTGTTAAAGATTATCTGAGGCTTTCATCATTGATATTGTACAGTTTTCCATTACCTCAGATGGCAAGAAGCAAGGTAAATACAGAGACCCAATAGTAAAGTAGAGGCAGGACTTTTTGCTCAATTGTTCTTTCTGTCAAATCAGATCAAAGTCATAGTGAACCCATATAGCAGAGTAGAACTGGCCGGTCGGGTTTTCTGGGCTGTCATTGTTAATGGGACAGATGGTCAGGTCTTTTTCTTGCACAGCCTTTGAATGTCTTTGAACTACCAACCTTTTGGCTTGCACTCAAGCACTTAACTTTCTGTTATGTACTGAATTTGATACACTTTTGACAATAATGTTTTCCTAGAAAAATATCGGTGTTTTCATAAATTGTCCTTAATTTTCAATAAAAGTGTAGCAATCAGGGCTTCAGAAAGTAATCTTTGTTTCCTTTCACATAAGGATATTTGCATATTCATTGAATTCAGCCATTCTTTTGCATCCCTACAATGCAGAAGGCACAGATCTACATTTTGATATGAATGATGGCATTCCAGTTTCTTTACTGCTAATATCAAATAATATCTATGAAAAGCACCGTTAGTTTCTGTTCACTGTGTTTTTATTAAGCTGTATATTGTACTTTTTTTTTTTTTTTTTTAGTTTCTCAGCTACTAAAATGTTTAGCAACTTCAGCTAGAATAGAAGGGTGTCTGCTGAGCCTCCATGTATTCACTGTTTTTCTTAATTTACTACATTCTAGAAATAAAAGTATGTTTAACTTACTGTTGTCTACATCCTGTCCCTACAGATTATTTTGTGAAGTGTATTTTCCAGCCTCATTTAAATGATTCATAAAATATGTCTTTGATCACAGTCCTTAGAGGAGAAATATGTGGCACATTATGGCTCATGTATCTTACAAATAGGACAAGCTTCTGGATGGGCAATGTGTAGTTTCCTTGGTTCAGATTTCTCTTACTGCATGAGAATATGTTATCTTTATCTGAAGCAATCATTTCACTACTGGGCAATGAATATATTTCACATATGGCATCTTAATTCAATTTCTTGAAGGAAAGTTTTCCTCATTAGACTTTTAATCTTTTCTTTTATCAGTATTTCCACTATCTTGGGTTTTCTAGGTATACCTGCTTCATCTGCACAGATTCCTTTCAGCTAATAAACTTGACTAAAACTGTGACTGTTTTATCAAATCTGTGCAACCTGTTTCTTGAACTCTTTCATCCATTTTCTTTTTGCGAATCGAGAGAAAAGGGGGCAGTAGATATCCCAGAGAACTCCCAGTAAGCATCATCTTTGAAGAAACATGTACTCTGTTAAGCCCAAGGCCCTATATATGAGATCCCATTATAAAACAAAATGAACACAAAGCTTCTTTATGTGGGAAATCCCAATTCAAATTCTTCTGTTATCAACATGAATCAGAGTCTGTATTGCTAAGATAATTCTATTCAATCACAACATTTTGGTCCAATGTTATGCCACCTGCCTAATCATGTCTTCCATGATGATTTACTTTGTAAATGCATCTATGGGCTATTCTTTTGAAATGTATAAATCATCCTACCTTACTTTCTTCAAGTGTTTATTCTAAGAGATTAAATAAACAAAATCTACCCCAAATTCAAACACAAGTTTGAATCCAGCCCTAAATTGCAGTGGCCATAACGGGGACTCTTGACTGCTGAAATCCTACCATCAATTTACATCTTGTCTTGATGGGCTGCTCATCCATTTATGTGATGTTGTGGGAAATGTACATCACTCCATAAATTCAGTAAAACTTCTTTTTAATGGAAACTATAAGAAAACTCAGAAATTATCTGATCCTGGCATTGCATCTTGTGTCAAAGAAAGTTGTGTTGTTTTATGTAACATCATAACCAAAGGCATTATCATAATCAATCATTCTAAATTTACCTAAAGATCAGCACACTTCACCACTCAGCATCTTTTTGATGCAGCCTAGTTTTGCATTTGGTTCCTGAAGTCATGCTCCATTTCATACTAGACACTAGGTCATCAATAACAAGTATATTTCAAGAGATTATAGTATCTAGTTTTTAATTCAAATATATTAGAAGTGTTTGACTTCATTTTTATTATAATATTCTAATGTTGAAAGAAGTGTACCTTCTTTGTGGGTAGTAAGAAGAGTTATGTATTGATTGAAGAATGGATAATAATACCACTTAATCTTAAAATAATGACCCTTAAAATTTGACAAGAAGATCCAAATAAGTTTCTAATACATAGTAATCTATTTTGAAGTGAAAGAATGGTAAATGGCTAACACATTCTTTACAATAGGGAAATTTGAATATGCCCAAGTTATAAAACCAAATGGGATTGTTTCATGTACACTCTTGTTGTTAAGTGCCGTCAAGTCTGTTCTAACTCATAACAACCCTGTACAGGGTTTCCAGGGAGCGGCTACTCTGGGCATTGAAGGTCTGGATTCTATATGGATAGTTTTAGACCTGTCTGCTCCTCTATAGCACATATTATTTTTGTTTTGCCGGAATACCTGCCAGATGACTTTGAGCTTTTCAAAAGTATTTTTAAACTTCTAAATCTCAATTATACATCTACTCAAGGATAAAGCAACTGATCAAATATATAATATACAAAAATCATTGAAAATAAAATGTATTAGGATCATTGATTGTGAAATTCTATACGATAAAATCTGTTCTTATGAAATTTGAATTCTGACTTAGAATTGTTGAAATTGTGAAAAAAGACAGCAAAACAAAAATATTTAAAGCATAACCCCCTTCTCTGTCAGGTACATAAAAAATCCAATAAAAGGAAAAAGGCATTCTTTTATTTTAAATTGGGAGATTTTTTTATTATATTTTCTTTAATGCTATATTAAGTGCAACATGGGAGTGATGTTACCAAATCCATTATCAGTTTGAACTTAGTAGCTTCTGTGTTTTACACTACTCCTTGAGCTTTTCATTTTAATTTATTTTAAATTATGATTATTTTAATACACTTTTGTATGTAGGGGGCTCCAAATGACAAGAGTATAAATAGGACAATACTGGTTTAAAAATGAATCTAAAATCCCAAATCAAGACATTTTGTTTATTTGCATGTGGAAACATATTTGATGCTTTACCCATTTATGATGCTGTGAATCGTAAGCTATTATTTTGAATCTTTGCTTTTACCAAATTATTTTCTGTGGTAAGAGATGTTTTTACTCTTTGTATTTTCTACCGGGCACTGAAGGTCTTTCATATGGATCATTTCAGAACCTGTCTGCTCTTCAACAGAACCAATTACTTTTATATTGCCAAAATACCTATTCAACAACCTTGAGCATTTCAAAAGTGTTTTTAAGCACCCGAATCTTAATTGGAAAAAAAAAAAAAAAACCTTAGTATTCACCATATTATTATCCCATCTTGTCTGCTTTCTACAAATAATTGAACTCAGGAGATAAAAAAAACAACTGTGATTTGAATCTCAAGGTTGGTGGTTCAAACTTACCAGTCATTCTTCAGAAACCCTATACCCTATACAGAGTCGCTACAAGTCGAACCAACTCCACAGCACTTAACAACATATAACAGAGTTGCATGTGACAAAATTTTTTGCAGGGGGGCAATGATCATCTATCTGTCACAAACCTCTGATCATGAAAGTATAGGAGATCTTATGATTGTAGAAATCATTCCATTTGATTTTACTCCTGTTTTGAAGATGGGATCTGAATGCCCCCTTTGATGGTGGTGGGGTATGCTACTGTGTTTGTTCTGACTCATAGCAACCCTGTGTAGGGTTTCTGAGGCTGTAAATTTTTATGGGAGCAGAAAGTCTCTTTTTTCTCCCATGGAGTGACTGGTGGATTTGAACTACTGACTTTGTGCTTAGCAGCCCAGCTCATAATCCACTATGCTACCAGGGCTCCTTAAATATCCCCTTTAGATGTATATTATTTTTGGTAGTTATGGAAGAACTTAGTCAAGATTGTCAGTAATATTATATGTTCAAGAGAAAATTTTAAGAAAGCATTCCAAAAAACCAAAATATGCATTGGTTATTGGTTTAGCATTTAAATTGTGCCCCTCATAAAACCCATACTAGGGTGCAAAAAAGGAAGAGTAAATAGAGTTGCAGTTCTAGCAACCATGATTGTATTAGTCCTTCAGTAATCCCAATGAGACAGGTAAGTATCCCTTTAGAACCATGTACTTTGGAAATGCAGAGTTTGAGAGCTTGAGGAAGATCACACAGCAGGGCGATGGAACCTTCAAGAAAGACAGCTGAGATCCCTGCAAATTGTCCCAGGCTTTAAGAGCTGCAGCCCTTGCTTTCTTTCTTGGTGATCTTCAATGCTTTAAATAGGGGATTCATCCCCTTTGAGCCCCATTACCATTGTTCCCCGCAGTGCCTGACAATGTAGGATGCTTCTTTATCCTCCACCTAGGTAGTCCATTTGTCTGCTTAAGAGAGCCAATGAGGAATCCAAATGGCCGGGCTGCTCAATATCAAGGAGGCCCATGCTTATCTCTTTCACCACCTGATTCCTTCATATGCCTCTTTCTCCCAATTATCCACTCCCTCTTCCACTTCCCTAATCCCTTCCCAAGTAGGCTATGGATTTTTTTTTTTTCTCTTGCTCTCTCTCTCACTCTCTCTTTTCTGTATCTCTCGGAAATCAGACAGGAGTTCAGAGCACTTTCACTACCTTTTATGAGGTAGATTGTGATGTCATAGATGGGGGCAGGGCTAGTCAACTTTCTACCCACCTCCCAACCTGTGCTGAGGGAGCTCCGATCGGGAGTGGAAGCAGTGATTCCTCCATGGTGAGTAACTTCAAATTCTAATCTAATCTGTCTCTCACTGTCAATATTATTTCTGAAGGCAAGGGGGTGGTTTCATAGAAGTGAAGATATTACGTCTTTGCTTACTGTTAGACAATGAAGGGCAAAGGGCCTATTTATTCTTTATGTAAGTCAGGAATTCCACACCACAGATACATTCATTATGCATGATGTAAGCTTGAGATATGAAAATAGTATTTTCATCTCTTTATTTCTCAGGTCTTTCTTCCCATTGAGACTGAAAATCATTGCATAGTTTTGTGCAATGGAGTGAATCCAATTTGGAGTTCTTTGATGGACTTCTCCAAGGAATGCTAGTTAGGAGGATGAATTTTTCTTTGGCAGATTTCAGAGTCATTGAGTATCATTTATTGATATTTGTTCAGAGAATCAGTCTTCCTTTCTAAAATTGTGGGGTTAACATTTGAGGAAATGGATACGCAAGGATTACCAGCAAACTTGGTTTGGGTGAACAAATTAAAGTTTTCTAATGCAAAGACAAAAGTTTTATTGAAAAAACGGTGATCATTCTTCAAGTTAAGAGCCTAACTATTTAAAGATGACACAATTAAAGTTACTAATTTTGTTGTTGTTGTTGCATGTCCTAACACTGACACTCTTTTGCAGGGTCTCTTGGTAGCTAAGAGCTGTGAAAACTGCTGCTCTTGGTTTCGTTTGGTTTTTATATCACTGACTAGCTGTTTTATATGCCTTAGTGTTTAGAAAGAAAAGATCAACTGGAGTGAGCATTTTTTCTCACTTCTCTCCTTACTCTTTCCTGAGCAGCTATTAAAAAAACTCTCTACCAGCTTTTATATTAAAGGGAAAAAGAAGTTCATGGAGGTGATTAAATATTTTAAGGAGTGTTAAAACATGATTGATGTTTCAAAAAGGGTTGACTACCATACTATAAGATCTTGTTACTTTACACTGGGATGGAATGGATGTATTCTAGTGTGGATCAAGGATGTTTTTAAATATTGCAAAAAGGATGGCATTCATTCTTCAAAATATACATTCCTGGTTAGCTAGGCAAGTATGGTCATTGGTGCTAAAGAAATTGTTGATTGTTTAAAATACAGAATATTTTTGTTCTCATCAACATTTTTTTTTTTTTCCTGTTATGTATATATATCCCTCCTTCAAATCTATGGCACCATTATAGCTCATAAACACTGAAGCTCATAGTGGCCTCTTCAGTAGTCCATTGTGGGGAGTCCTAAAGTTGCTCCCGCATCTAAGATTTATAAACCTAAAGAACTGACTTTATTTGTAACATTATCAAACCAGATAAGGAAAACTAGGACCATAACACAACAGTAGAAGATTTGTGTTGTAATCACCTGCAATTGACCTGATACTGCAATGTGGCAATGGTACCAAAATTTTCTGTTGGGTTATTGCTCTTAAGTGGTTACTCCACTTTCCATTAAAAGTGCTAGACTCCTCTAACCCAGATAGAAGCAAACCTTCAGTGCCAGAAAAATCTAATGTCTAATCACAGCTGAAGTTTTTAATGTCTTTTATCAACCCCTCATACAGCTGCCAGGTAAGAAATGCTCATATTTTACAAACCTTTGGAACACAATCATCTTTAAACTTCGTGAGTTAAGAACGGTTGTGTTGTGCGCTTGTGCAAATTCAGAAAGTCTCTCATGGAATGCCTTGTGCATGCACTTGTTTATCTTCATGTGCATGTTTCATTTCCAGTGATGTTCAGTGTTTTAAAAATTCATTTTGTATGTATTAAAATTATAATTTTGAAATACATACATAAATTGTGCTCTAAAGGAGACAGTGAAGTGTAAATGAATTTGCATTCATTTGGGGTATGAACACTGGTGGTCTGTTCTCTTTCACTGATTAGTTAACTAACTCATAGCAAATTAATTAGCTTTACTGAAACTCAGTTTTCTTATTTATAAAATGAGGGCATAAATGAAGATAATTTAAAGGATTGACCTCAAAGTATTCCTGTCTAAAATTTTATGGTTTTATATTTCGTAGAAATGGTTTATTAGAAAAGTATTGAATAGTTAATGCGATACAGCTTTTAAATTGGACATAGTTTTATTCAAATCAGAAAAATAATTAGGCCAAGCTAGGCTTTAACGTCTAGTTCCATCTGATGTAGTGCTACTTGGTAATGAGAGATACATGTGAACCAGATTCTTTTAAATGAACAATATCATTTGATTACCTACTAAATCTAAATCACTTAGAAAGTTTTATATGAATTGACATATTCTGAAGAGAAGCCAAGTCTCTGATTATTTTATTATTGTTACTAAGTGCTGTCGAGTCAGTTCTGACCCATAGCAACCCTGTATAAGGTTTCTGAGGAGCAACTGGTAAGCTTGAACCACCGACCTTGTAGTTCAAATGGCTTTGCAGTCTGGCACATTAACCCATAGCGCCACACAAGAACTCCTCTAATTATGTGTTTATTTGAAAGTCCAATTTTTTAGTCCATACTTTTATGTTGTTTTTCAATTATTGGAGATTAAAAGTATCCTTATTATTAACTACTGGATGAAGACAGGTCTGTCATTGGGGCTCCAAATTCAAATCTTACACAGTATTGCAGGAATTCCCTGGTAGTGTTCAAAAGAGTTGATGAACAGGGTATTTGTACCACGTACTATTGGACTCCTTGTGTGGCACTGTAGGATCAGCACTGCATTGTGAACCACAAGGTAAGAAGTTCAAACCCATCAGCTACGCCTTGAAAAACTTATACAGGGTGGCTATAGGTTGGAACTAACTCAATGGTATTTAACAACAGTAACATTAACAATGTGCTTATATGGGATAAAAGAAGTGGAAATCTGGTTCTTGCATTTGAGGAATGTATAACCTTTTATGAAGGAGCTCTGGTAGCGTAGTGGTTACAAATCGGGCTGCGAACCTTAAAGTCAGCAGTTCGAAACTACCAGCCACTCCGCGGGAGAAAGATGAGGCTTTCTACTCCCGTAAGGATTTACACCCTCGGAAACCCTGTACAGGGTCGCTATGGGTCGGAACCGACTCCACGGCACTTAACAACAACAACAACATAACTTTTTATGAGGTTTAGTATATGCTAAGTTCACAATTAGAGATGAAGAAAATAAGTGCTCAAAGAACGAAGAAATACTCCTTTGTTCTGGGGTAGACTAGATTCCATAAGGAAGACTTCAATAGAAGCTAAGACCAGAATAGCCTAGATATGTGCCTTTGTATGTAAGAATGGTAGGGATGCATTCATTCTAGATCCTCAAGACCACAGAACTATAAAGGGAACTGAGGAGATCTTGAGGTCAAATATGCCACATTTATCAAAATCAAAGCTATTCCCCATAACCCAGCTCCACAGTTTTCTTAAATCCCTTCATCCTTTATTGTATTCTGACTTTACAAAATAAGGTATGAGTATATAGAAGATTGCAAGTGACTAAGCTTCAGTTTCTTTTATTAAGATACAATTGTGCAGCCATTTTTTCAGTTATACAAAATGTCACATGATCACAGATAGCAGCAACTATGGAGGAGCAGTAAGTAAAAAGGAGAAATGAGGGAAATAGAAGCTCTAGCTCTGGGATATTCTAGTTTTCTGAAGAAAGTAGAAGGAGTTATAATTGACAGGTTTAAAAATGTTTCAAAGTGAAGGAATATCCATATAATCCGGATGATTTCCTGAAGCCAGAATCTCGGGTTTACTGATTAAGAGTCATGGCAGATTTTTTACCCCCAGTAGCCGCTATTAAGATGTGAACATTAAGGAAGACTACACTTTGTTATGCAAGTCTTTTTCCCAGATATGCTTGGAAAAGGTTATTGACTTGGGCTTGATATACCCACATTGATGAAGAACAGCACTTACCTTAGAAATCCTCTCTGATTCTGTAGATTCATGGATGATTTTCAGTGTATACTTTGCATCATTTACAGAACACTATTTATCATGTCTTTCCTTCCAAGTTTATTCTAAGTTGTTACTTTGACCTTTCTAACAGAATATCACCTAGCTTCTTTCCCAGATTCTTAAGAAATAAATAAGAACTTGGTTTAGATTGCCCAACAGAATGTCTTGATTTCTATCATGATATAAAAGATAACTTCCAGAATTTATTATTTTAGGAAAACACTTACACTTTTGAAGATTAAACTTGCCTCAATGGGAATGATGGAATGGTATGATCAAAGTCAGTTTTACAAAGCTAAATGCTCTCTTAGAATGAATATCTCAAGAAAAATAATCAAGTAGTGATTTAGATAAAATTTCTTAAGCAAGATTATTATAGATTATAAAAGGAAGTTAGAAATACCATCATTTGTCCCAAGAGATTAGTGACAAGATGTCATCTGTTCCCCTCCCAGTATATGTTTTCAGAGGCCATTATAGAAACAGACGGTTAGTTAAATTTTTTAACTAACAAGTATTTATTGAGTATATAACATGTGATATTTTCTGTCCCACGAACCATGGAAGCACACATGGAATTAGCAGGGAACACAGACACATAAAACAATAACGACAAGAGATTATAATAATAATTTAAATGAGCATACAAATATAAAGTGATATGGGCATATATAGGGAGAAAGGGCAGGAATCAGAAAAAGCTTCAAAAAGGGGTAATATTTTGGTTGGTAATTCATGAATAAGTGAATGGAGTTTTTAGGTAGAAAAACTGGACTATCCCAAGAGAGAAGAAAGTCTGTCTATAAGGGTACTTCAGAAGTTCATGGAAAAGTCCCATCATCTTTTCATTCCATTTTTTCCATGAAATCCCCTTGTATATGTATATCATGCTTACTAGGACTGAAAATATCAGGGAGGGTTGGAAAAATAAAGGAAAGCACAAAAGGAAATTTGTTATTGTTGTTGTTAAGTGCCACAAGTCAGTTTAAACTCATAGTGATCATATATAGAGTTCCTAGGGACAACTGGTGGGTTTGAACTCTGACCTGTGGTCAGCAGCCCAGATCTTATCCTACAGTGCTACATCAAGACTCCCAAGATGAAGTTGTTGTTGTTGTTAAGTGCCTTTGACACAGTTGCAACACATAGCAACCCTATATATGGTTTCCGAGGAGTACCTGGTAGGTTTGAACTGCCAACTTTGCAGTTAGCAGTCCATTCTTATCCTTCAGCATTAGTCTAAATGTCAAAGATATTTTTCAGACCCATGCTGATTATAATGAATGTTTCTTAAAATACTCAAATGACCATTTGCTTGCCAATCCCAGGAGAAACATTGGAGGAACCTGTGAACATGCAGAACTCTGGAACATTCCGCAGGTCTCCTGAAATTATGTTGTTGTTGTTGTTAAGTGCCGTCGAGTCGGTTCCGACCCATAGCGACCCTGTACAGGGTTTCCGAGGGTGTAAATCCTTACGGGAGTAGAAAGCCTCATCTTTCTCCCGTTAAGAAATTAGATCCTGAGAATCTATGTTTAACTCTGCCACTCCTCCCAATACAAACCTAGTGATTCAGTCCCACACCAAAATGTCTGAATCTCTGCAGACAATGAAACTAATTCTATTTCTGTATTCTTGGGAGAAATTTCAAATAATAATGATAATAATAAAATTATTACTAAGAGTACAAGATTTGGGGAAAATAATATTGAATGGTAATTTAAGTATTGTATTGTTGTTGGTGTTAAGTGCCGTCCAGTCGGTGCTGACTCATAGAAACCCAGTATAGGACTTCCAAGGAGCAGCTGGTGAGCTTGAACCACTGTCAGTGAAATTCAAATCGACATTGCAGTCCAGCACGTTAACCCACAGTATCATACCAGGACTCCAATTTAAGTGTAGTCTTGAGAAAATTAATTTAATTTTTGATAATAAAGTTTAATTATAAGAAAGAACTTTCTAAGAATGATAGGTGTTCAACACTAGTAAGTTATACTACTGTGAATGATGGAACTGTCAATCATTCAAAACCAAAGGGGCAACATGTACCTAAGCACGAAGGTGAGAAAGGATAGGAAGGTAGGTGGAATAGAGTTGGGGGCCACAGGGAGGAAGCAGGATAACTGTTGTTCCACAGAGGGGACTACAGTCATTGAGATGAAACAAAGTGTATATTTTTTCATGTAAAATTGATGCTTTTGTCTATAAACCTTCACTCGATTCACAATAAAAAGTTAATTTTTTTAAATAGAGAAAGAAACCTAAAAAAGTTGGATATTCTAGAAATTAATATTATGAGATAGATAAAGGTGTAATATTATTACACATATTAAAATCTTTATTATAGAGATTTAAAAATGATAGTGATTAAGCATAAATAAGTATTAATGACGCTATTAAATTTCTTTGAAGGACATGAGACTAAATATTAAAAAAACTGCCTTTCATGTTTCATAGTCATGATGTAAGACAAGGAGTAAATAAGGATTGGAGCTAAGTTACTATACATCCCTAATGTGTGCTATTGTAAATACAGGCAAGAGTATTATGTGTATTAGAATTCTTATCATGACTAGAAAAAATCAAGCTTGCATACCGACTCAGGGCCTAACTTATACGGTCAATACTGAGAAGAATTCCTTTTATAATCATGCTAGAGAAAAATGAGGCTTTCTGCTCCTACAAAGATTTAAAGGCTCAGAAACCATATATAGACTCGCTGAGTTGTAAATGACTCGAGAGCACTTGAAGACAACAATTTTGCAACCAGAGTAGGAAAATTCAAAATGATCATGGAAATATTCCATTATCTTTTAATTCTCTTTTTCCATGAAATTTTTGAAGCCCTTTTGTATGTGTGAGTCAACAGTCACTTGAAGTACTAAGCTTTTTTTAAGATGTTTTCTTTATGGACCACACTGGTAGCATATTGGTTACAAATGGGGCTGCTAAGTTCAAGGTGAGCTGTTCAAAATTATCAGTTGTTCTGTGGGAGAAAGATGAGACTTTCTGCTCACGTAAAGATTTGCAGCCTTGGAAACCCTGTAAAGGGTCACTATGAGTCAGAACCGACTCCTCGGTGGTAGTTAACAACAACAAACTACAACTACCCTACAACTGTCAGCCTGTATAATGTTTTGTTGTTGTTAAGTGCCTTCTAACTCATAATGACCTGTATAGGTTTTCTAAGGAGCAACTAGTGAGTTTGAACCACCCTCAGACCTTGCTGTTCAAACCAAACTTGTAGTCTAATGCTTATCCTACAGAGCCACAATGTTATTGTTAAGTGCCATCAACTAGGTTCTTACTCACAGAAAACCTGTATAGGGTTCCTCAGGAGCGACTGGTGATGTCAAACTTACCTCTTCATGGTTCAAGTGTTTTTTGGGGTCCAGTGGACAGCACCTTGCCAGGACTCCACACTAGGGCAGCCAGTGTCACAATAGAAGTTGTCAAGTATGCAAGAAGAGAGAAACATTAGACAGGTTGAGCCCTGGTCTGGAAAAAGGAACTGGCTCACCTAGGCCTCACATCACAGCAAGGAGAATCAATTCTAGATTTAACCCCAAATTGCTTTGCACAGTTTGTGTGGTTCACAGAAGAGAATGATCATCAGAATCTTCTGTATTTATTTTTATTTGATAATTTATTGGCTTGGAAATCAAGAAATGCTGGAAACTAAAAAATGGCTTGAGGGTGGCCTTTGACTTCCTCTGTCTTCACAATGGGACAAGAGAATCACAATCATCCTTAGCCCAAGGCTGATTACTATAAAGTAGAAGTCAGACATACATTCTTTCTCTAACGTTTTTTACCAATTCCAACATCAGCTGTTTTTCCCATGACATACTTCTCTCTGCTGGATTCAATAATTCACACACACAGATAATATTCACTAATATGGGGTTTATTAGGGAAGTAACAGGTTTAGAAATGATTCAGGCAGGATACAGTTCTTCGATCAGGACAGCCTCTTCCCATGCATGCCTGCAGGCAAGCCTCTCTGGCCCAAGGCCCCTCTGACCTTGTTGTTAAATGCCTTGGACCCTTGGACCTCTTAGGCCTATTGTTTCAGCCTGACCTCTGCCCTATTTGGACAAGTGTTCTAAAGCTCTTTAGCTCTGCCAGTAAGTGCCAGGAAGCACACCTCTCTACCTGTTAGTCTCCTGTTGGAAAGCATGCAGCTCTTTAACTCCATTGTTGTTGTTGTTGTCAAGTGCCCTTGAGTTGATTCTGACCCATAGCGACCCTGTATAGGTTTTCCAAGGAGTAGCTGGTGAGCTTGAACTGCCGACCTTGCAGTTCAATCGGCTTTGCATTCTGGCGCATTAACACACAGCGCCACACCAGGACTCCGTGGGCTGGGAAAAAACACTACACTGTCTGCTGCTAGTCTCTTGGTTCCATTTTTCTGCTGCCACTGTTTCTCTGAAGTCCTGGTTTGCTGCTGTATGATAAAAACTAGAGTACTAACCACAAAGTTGGCAGTTCAAACCCACTAGCTGCTCCTTGGAAATCACCTACAAGATTGCTATGAGTAAGAACTGACTTATCGGCATTTAACAACTGTTTCTCTACCATTGCTTCTGGCCATCTCTTGCCATCCCTGATGTTGTAGATTTTGGTATCTTGTATCTAGGAACTTCCCAATGCAGGGACCCTGGGTCCACAGGATATACCTTTCTCCCATCTTTTCTTCTTGGTGGTAGTCAGGTGTCCCCCTTCTACCTTTGGGATGGCTTATTTTAAGCCTAGCAGGATGGCAAAATGGACCAATTCCCTTGGTGTAGGGTTCCATATATCTTATCTGCTTAGTCCCATTACCACAAGTATACCGTGCACCTCATTTGCATTAGCAACAAGGTGTCTGATACCCTTGGCAGACCACAAGTACCTTATTTGCATAGACTATAGAAGAATTGATGCATTTGAGTTATGGTTGTTGGAGGAGAATATTAAAAGTACCATGAGCTGCAGTAACAAAACAAAATTGTGTTGGAAGGAGTACAGCCAGAATGATCCTTGTTGTTGTTATGTGCTGTGGAGTTGATTCCAACCCATAGCAACCCTGTACAGGGTTTCCAAGGCTGCAAAAATCTTTACGGAAGCAGAAATCTTCAGCTTTCTCCCATGGAACAGCTGGTAGATTCGAACTGCTGATCCTGAGGTTAGAAATCTGATCTGTAACCAGTACGCTACCAGAGCTCCTTAGAATGCTCCTCAGAAGCCAGGATAGCCAGACTTCATCTCATATACTTTGAACGTATTATCAGGAGGGACCAGTCCCTGGAGAAGGACATCATGCTTGATAAAGTGGAGGGTCAGCAAAAAAAAGGAAGACCCCCAACTAGATGCATTGGCACAGTGGCAGCAGCAATGGGCTCAAGGGTAGCAGGGATTGTGAGGTTGTTGCAGGACTGGGCTGGGTTTCATTCTGTTGAGCATAGGGTCGCTTGAGTTGGTACTGACTCGATGGCACCTCGCAACAACAACAACCCAATCATTTTGTGGAAATCACAAGACCCTGGGGGAAATCGCCATATAAAAGTGACCATCATGCCACAGAAATTTGAGATTTTTCTCCATATGCATCTATACACCTCTTTTTTGTCTAAATAGTTGCAGCATTTCTCCTTGCAGAGATGTTATACCATCATGTTCTAGAAGCAGCAGGCTGACAAGAAGTCAGTACCTGCCATTAATTATGTAAATCAGATTGGGTACATTGACCTTTAGACAGATAAATACATTCATATCTACTGCCATTGAGTAGACTGTGACTCATATCAATAGAGTAGAACTGCTTCATAGGGTTTCTGGGAACCTAATCTTTGCAGGAACAGACAGCCTCATCTTTCTTCCACAGATACATACATGTTGTTGTTATGTTGTTAAGTGCTATCGAGTCAATTCTGACTAATAGGGACACCATACAGGATTTCTAAGGAGCAGTTAGTGGGTTTGTACTAACGACCTAGTGGTTCACAATCCAGTGCTTATCCTACAGTGCCACACCATGCACATATTTAATTCTTACAGATTTCTTACCAATATGTAACTCTTACATTGCTTTTCTTACACTGATGCAGGCAAACAATTTTGGGTCATTCTAAGAAGATGCCAACTTGATGGCACTTACCAACAACAGGAAAGAAAATATGTTAGGCAGAATTATTTACCTCAAGGCCTGGCATTTTCTTTGAACAAAAGTCACAAATAGAGCAGCAACCACCACATGATTTTGTCACAGTTCTCAAAGACAGTATCAGACTCTCTTAAGGTAGATGTTAACACTCTAAGAAAGGAATGCTGTTAGACATAAACTTGGACAGCAACTCTATCTCTTACAGTTGGAGTTCTCATTGAATTGGGCAATGTTATTAATCTCCAACTTTTACATTTTATTTTCCATTGGAATAGTGATATTTAAATGGACAGTGTGTGGATTAAATAACAACAAATATTATTATATGAGTTGAGATACATTAAGGCCTTAGTATGTGCCAAGCTCTGTGATAAGAATTTTATATGCACTTTGTAATCTCTTTACAGTCACCCTGTGGAAGAAACACTGTCAAGTTCATTAAAAAGATTAGGAACATAAGTTTTTGCTAGAGGTATTTAAGTAACTTGCTAGAGGTAACAAAGTTAGTAATTAATTGATCCACTGCAGTTGCCTTTAGGAAGTCATCTTTGATATTCTCCAACAGAATGGAATGTTTTCTGTACCATTGCTTTTAAGACACTGTGTTGCAATTATTTAATTAAATGTCAACCAACCAGTCTGTCAGCTCCATATAGATAAGAATGTGTCTGAATGTTTTTCATTTCCCCCTGTAAATACACACGAGCACACAATGTACCATTAACAAGTTAGCTTCTTTGTCATTCCTTCTTCCATTGTAGTAAGTTATTGCACTAAAAATACCAACAAATGATTCTGAGGTTTACTATTTATTTATTATTTATTACATGCATACACCTGGAACTTCCTTTAAATATGAGATTTCAAAGTGCAAAGTTTTGGGGCCCAAAGGTAATTAGTTATATCCTGGTGTGGCGCTATGGGCTAATGCATCAGACTGCAAAATCATTTGAACTGCAAGGTCGGTGGTTCAAGCTCACCAGCTCCTCCTTGGAAACCCTATACAGGGTCACTATGAGTCAGAACAGACTCGACGGCACTTTACAACAACATATATAGTGATATATATCTATATTGTTGTTGTTAAGTGCCCTCGAGTCTGTTCTGACTCATAGTGATCCTGTATAGGGTTTCTGAGGAGAGGCTGGTGAGTTTGAATTACTGACCTTGTAGTTCAAACTAACACTGAAGTTGAGTGCTTATCCATTGGTGCCACACCAGGACTCCATACTCCATACTCCATACTCCATACTCCATATAAATATATATATATATATATATACTGTTTTAGTTAACTGAATCCATTTATCATTTACTTTCTTAAATTTTCTGGTACATTAATAATAGAGATTGTTTTTCAAAGATTATGGCATGGAAATAAATAGGATTCCATCTCTAAAATTCAAGTAATCATTTTAGTAACTTATGTTGAAAAGGAATTTGATAATAAGGATACTAAAATCATGGTTGTTTTTATTTGCCTTCCTACCCGAGGGCTGTGATATATTAAAAAGTTAAAAATTATATTGAGTTATTAAATATTGCTTTATAATTAAGAATCCTAAATTACTAATGATCAATAATAGTATTTACTGTTTTTATATAGTCTCACGTATTTTAGTTCAGATAGCATTCAACACCATTTGATAAAATATCCATATAAACAGTAATTTCTTTTTCACATAGAGTAAGTCTGTTTGTGTCCTCAGACTGGTGTGAATGGTGGTGGTGGTAGTTATGTGCTGTGGAGGTGATTCTGACTCACAATGATGCTTTATGGCGCTTCTGAAGCCTCATCTTTCTCCCATGGAACAACTGGTAATTTTGAATTGTTAACCTTGAGATTAGAAGCCTGACTCATAACCACTACACTACCAGAGTTCCTTGTTATGGTGAATACAGAGTCATAAAGGATCCAGACACCATCTAACATTATGGTATGCTATTCTTAGAATAAGGAGCTCTGGTAGTGTAGAGGTTACAGTCAGGCTGTAACCTCAAGGTCAGCAGTTTGAAATTACCTGCTGTTCTGTGAAAGATTTACAGTCTCAGAAACCCTATACAGGGTAACTATGAGTCAGAATCGACTTCACGGCACACAACCATGGCACACAATGGCCATTCTTAGTATGTCTATTGGTGGTGCCAATGATTACTATACTCAGCTGCTGACTGAAAATTTGAAGGTTCAGATATCCCCCGGGGTGCCTTGAAAGAAAGCCTTGTTGATCTACTAAAAAAACCGTCAATGAAAACTCTATGGAACATTAATTAGCTTATTCGGACACACATGGGACTGAATCATCATGAGTCTAAGTTAAATGAAGAGTTACTGACTTTACTGGTTATTCTTAGTATGTGCCTTCTATTTTCAGTTGGCTTTTTGGTCCAAGATAGCTGCAAGGGCTCCATCTTCTCCACTTCATACACAGGAAGAAAAAAGGCAAGAGTGAAAGACAGTATGCTTCCCAGATGTGTTAGCATCTTTGAAAGAGGTCTCCCAGAAGTTTCTTATCCTATCAGTTTCTGTTTATATCAATATGGGTACCCTGAACTGAGGAAAGAACTAGCTAGGCACACTGATAAATGGATTAAAATTGAGATGACATTAATAGGGAAAAAGGAAAAATTAATATTAGCTGGACAAACAAGAGAAGGTTTCAAAAGACAATGGTTAAATTGTTTTCATAAAATCAGATTAGAAATTTGAAAGAAGTCAGGGAAAATAAAACCTATCTTCTACAATTTTTAAAACTGAGATTTCAAACTCCCCAGCAAAAATCGCAAACCTATATTCCAACTAATGGTGAGTCTAAAGGACAGAGTAGAACTAACTAGAACTGCTGTCTAGCTTGTAGTCTTGATGGAAGTTGGCTGCCAGATACTGCCACATCTTTCCCTGGCAGAATGGCTGGTGGGTTCCAACCACCTACCTTTCGGTTAGCAGCTGACTGCTTAACTACAGTGATAGGCAGCCTGCAAATGGTTAAAAATGTAAAATATTTTTTTCTTTCGTACCATATTTTTTTTAGAGAATTCAATCTAGCTGTCTGGATTCTAGACTAGAGTGTACCTACTTTTATGTGAGGAGAAAGACTTCATTTCCCAGAAGACTTCTCATATGGCAGATGGGTGCTGGCAGTAAAGTCTCTGAGGGCAACAATGCCTTCCTATCCTATGAGGAACCTGGAAGAACCCTGGAAAGTTAGCTTTGGGGATGTAGCAATCGCTGGTGTTTATTTTCTGCAAAGTAGCATAAGAATTGACTTCTAACTTCCATTTGCTGATTTTTGACCTTGAGCAAGTTGCTTAACTTCTCTCGGCTTCTGCTTTTTCACCTGTAAAATGCAAATGATGTTGATATTTACGTCATAGATTTATTATTAGCATCAAGTGTGTTATGTGTGCCACACAATTATCACAAAACCCAAGGTATGTTGTTAAGTGCCGTTGTTGCTACTGACTCATAGTGACCTTGTATAGAGTTTTCAAGGAGCTGCGGGTGGGTTTGAACAACCAACTTAGTGGTTAGCAGTCTAGTACTTATCCTACAAGGAGACCATCACCCAAGGTATGCTGTTGTTGTTGTTAGGTGCCTTCAAGTGGATTCCAACTCATAGCAACCTTATACACAACAGAACAAAATGCTGCCCAAAGTATAGAAATACTAAGTAAATATGCAGCTAGTTTGGTTATCATGTCTCTCCCGAAAAATGATGTAGGGAGAGTACCTTTTGATCATGTAGGTGCTCTCATTTCCTGTTTCATCATGTTTACCCCAACCCAGCCACTGAATATATGGCAGTGAACAGTAGCTAGTCAAGGTTTCTACTCTCATGGAGTTTACTGTCTTTTGTCATTTGGAGTCCAGAGTCCTCAACTGAGCAGTGAAGCAGCAGTTCTTACATTTCAATTTGCAAAAGAATTCCATGAGAGTCTAATATAAATGGAGCTCTCTAGGTTCTGCCAGCACAGTTCTAAAGTCATAAATTTAAGAAGGGCTCTTAAGAAGGGCTCAGGAATCTGTATTCTACTCTTCAATTTCCCAGTGCAGTAATTCATGGATCACACTTTAGAAAACACCATTCCAGAAAGTGAAGGCAAGAGTGGCCTGTGGGCTCTGTTGAGAGCTTTCCAGAACATAAAGTCAGTTTTGACTCATTCTCTTGGTTTATTTTATAAGACTAGGAGAGGCTTTCCAACACTACACTACTGTCATTTTGTTGTTTTTGTTGTGGGATTGGACTGTGATTTGTAACATTTTTGACAGCCTCTCTGGCCTCTAGATTCCAGTAACAGCAACTCTTTCCCAATTGTTGTTGTTGTTAAGTACCGTCAAGTCAGTTCGGACCCACAGTGACCCTGTATAGGGTTTCCAAAGAGCAACTGGTGTGCTTGAACCACCAACCGTGTGACTCAAACAACTTTGCAGTCCAGCGCATTAGCCCACAACACCACACCAGGGCTCCAGAAAAATGGATCTAGAAATTGACAGCTATCTGCTGGAGTTAGTTGTTGTTTTTAAGTGCCGTTGAGTCAGTTGTGACCCATAGCAACCCTGTATAGGGTTTCCAAGGAGCAACTGGTGACCTTGAACCACCGTCCTTGCAGTTCAAAAGACTTTGCAGTCTTATGCATTAACCCACAGCGATAGGTGGAAACAAAATGACCACTGAGAACCACAGGACCCGTTCACACATTGATGTCTCAGCTAGCATGTACATAGTATTTACAATGGAGCATTTTATGTCTACCTATGGAAGAGTGAAATATGGCAGAGATGGTAATTCCAGAGTGTTCTACCAGATCACCACCCCCAGCCAGGTTTCAGGGATGGAGGTACACTTTCCTATAAACAGATCTCCTGTAGAGCTATCACAGTCACCCCCAGCCATAACATTCTTAATTTTATTAAGTGCTGTCGTGCCAGTTCTAACTCATAGCACCCCTATGTAATGTTTCCAAGGAGCGGCTGGTGTGTTTGAACTGCTAATCTTGTGGTTAGCATTTCAGTGCTTCTCCTACAGCACCACAATAGGATCTTCTTATACCTGATGAAATTTTAAAGATCTCCACCAATCTTCCTTCCAGTCTTCCACATTTTCTATCTTAGAGATACATGAATTTCTGCTTCCAAAGGCAATTAAGGGAGAATCTTATTTGAAAGAAAGTTTTACACAAGGTAAAATGACATTGAGTTCTCTGAACAAGAGTATTGGGGTTATAGCAATTCAATTATTTTTATAACCCTAAAAAAAAGAAAAAAAAAGCTTTCACATAATCATATTTTACTTCAGCTACTCTCCTTGAATATTTTTTATACTTAAATGGCAAGATAACAAATAATGACTTTGAAGGAACATATGTTGAACATGTTGTAAAATAAGAAAAAAAGCAATGTGATATAAAGTTTTATAATTATTCCTTAAAAATAATATTAAGCATATCAGACCAATTGTCTCCTTGAGATTCAAATTACTTATGCTGGTATTATTGAGGTAATAATTATGATGAGTGAATCTGCAATGCTAAAATTAGTGCTAGTGAGCCCTTGAAACCAAATGAGATGTAGGTAGAAATTGAATACTTTTTATAGCTTTGCTTTCAATTTTTAAGGAGAGATGGAGAGTCATAACAGGTGGTGTTTCGAGATGTAACAGATATCACTCTTCTTTTCAAAGATGTAACTGTAGTATATTTGAGGAATTTCCCTTTGCATTTTTTTAAGGATAGCAGCTAAAGGAATAATGAGGCAGCCTTTACATCTCATAATAAATATGGCGGTGATTATCAAAGACTAGAATCGCAGGGGCTTCAATATAGGGATTATATCTTGAGAAAACATTCATCTTCATATTAACATTACTTTTTTTTAGTAGGGGCAAGATACCGTATCAGACACTCCAACCTTTTAATGTATATCTTTGTTCACTGGTTAAAAATTGTTATTTTCTTGAAAGTTGGAGACTTTTTTTTTTTTTTAACCTGAAGTTTTTCCTTTTTGTAGGTTTGAGACTTTTTTCCCCCCAAGGAACCAATAATATTTTTACCCATAATTTTTAGCAATACTGTTAAGCATTTCCATTCTTTTGAGGATGCTCTGTCCTTTAATCTGTGATTCTGGACCAGAGAAATAATACATCCAGTTTTACATCCAAGGGAACCCCTCTGGTGCTTTTACTGCATTTCCCCTAAAGTATTCCAGGAGAGAGAGACGAGAATGTTCCAAACTAGGCCAATCCTTGGCAGGCACCTATATGAGAAAGAGCCCTGGCTTCTTGGGAGGACTATCTTAAAAGCCCTTTGTTTCTTCTTTTGAAAAAGAAGAGAGAGTTGTGATATAATGCTGTGAGCACTTGAGTAGGAATCAGAGCACATGCATTTGAATCCCTAGTAGTTGTCTTATGAACTAGGCAAGGTACTTCTCTCAAGACCTCAGTTCCCTCATATTGCACAAGGTTATTGTAAGGATTAAGAGATGTTACATATAGGAAAGATCTTATTGGTTAGAATGCTCAATATGTATTGAATTTGGCAAATGAAGAGCAATGAAGAGAAATATTAACAATCCATTTTTTATCAGCAGGGCTGGTCTCACAAGTCACTTTAGGAGGCAAAGTAAACTAACAGTCCATCATTCAGCAGGCCAGAAACTGGGGATATCTGCCCCTAATCCCAATGCAGTTGATGTGATGTTAACCTTTGTAGAGAAAATAGCAATAAAGGGCAGGAAGGCCCTTGTTCATAAACACCCAACAGTCTAACTATGGAGATAAGACCTTCACACTCACAATCTTTGGTGATAAAAAGAAATAATTAACTAATTATTTGATTTTAGTAAGAAATGCAATCAGAAATACACTGCAGTCACCAAAAGGAGTTTCATGGATGAGCTGTATCTCCTATTGTATGGATGTTTTATTTAGTTAGCTATGTCTTTTAGAGATGCATTTATGGCCAATGTTAATGTCCTCAAGAATATAGTTCCTGTGTTCTTCTTATTTTGAGACACATATTTCCCAACCATTTCCTACTAATGAAAAAATGAGATTATGACTCTGTCACCACACCCATACTTCCCAACTCATGCCCACAATAAGGTAGGAAAAACAAACACCAAACCTCCTTTGGGAAATATCCTACTCTTTTCTTAAGGTGAGCTGTGGTACCCTCACAGTACCCAGGGCATCAATGTGTACCTTCCCTGGTGAAGAACTTCCTTGGGCTTGAGATAACCAGTTGGCCCAATCAATTATGATGAAGATCCTAAAAAAAAAAAAATCCACAAAGGTATTTTAAGAATATGTAATAGTATATTATGACTTATACATTTAAGTTTAAAAAATAATTTTAAGTTATTTTCTTCCTTAAACCTCACAATTACTCAGAAAAGTTTTGCTGGAATTATTAATCTCATTGTAAAGATATCCCATAAAGGATTTACAGCTTCAGAAGCCCTATCTAGGGTCACTTTGTGTTGGAATTGACTGGATAGCAACTTGTAGAGGTGCTTCAGAAAAATTTCAAAAAAAATCTATTTCAGAACAAAATCAGCCACTGAAAACCCAATGGAGCATAGTTCTATTTTGAAACACATGGAGTTTCTGTGAATTGAGTTCAACTCAGTGACAAATGATTTAGGGGTAAGGAGAATTATAAGTTATATTTAACTGAGTTTTCTTTGAACACATAGATGGTTTTCAGAGGTGCTGGCAAGACAATGAGAACATACATGATGACCCTGCTACTTGCATATCATGTAAATCGTGATTTAAAAAATTTCATTTGTTGCTTATGGAAATTCACCTCCCTACTGCTTGGTCACATGAGTCACACTTGTGAACAGCTAAAATATGTCATAAGGCATGCTTTATGTAAATGACCTCAGTAACCAGGAAGAAAGCATTCGGGGGTGAAAAGCCTGTGATGGATTTTCTGGGTCAAAGATTATATATCGTGTGTCACAGTAGATTGATTCTCAGTTCTATCAGTTCTGAACTATGTAAAACTAAGTTCACAAAAAATTTATTTTTTTCTGTATTTCAGTTATCTAATATGTAAAGAAAAGATTATGGTATCTACCTTAAACATCTCTTGATAATTGAGATTATTTAGTAAACTATCAGCACTGTGCCTACCAAATACAGTGCAGCGCCTTACAGCTGTTGTTGCTGTTAATGGATGAGATAGTATTATAGGAAAGCTTAGTATTTTATGCAGAAAAATACACAATGAAGCAAAAAACATTAAATTGTGTCTATTTTCTGAGGAAAAGCTCAGAAGACAAAGAGGTTGTAAGAATATTGTAGCCTACTTAGCATTTGTGCCCTCAGTTCTATACTCATTTCCCCACTCCTGTATGATTTGGATATTCTTCCATAGAAGAATTAATATCTGGAAGTCAGAAATTAATAACTGAATTAGGTGTAGAACTAGGCATTCTACCCTAGATCTCAGTCTGTGACCAAATTTTGTAATCTATTTCTCTACTCATAAAGTTATTATGTTGCAACAATATCTAGCAAATGTTTAAGAAGACCTATGTACCAGGCATTGTTTTAGTTGCTTGGGGTGATGGGGAAGGGAAATAAACACATGAAGAAAATATATATTTGATGATGATGAGTGTATGAAAAAATGATAAAGGCGGTAAAGAGGATAACAAATGAGCTGTAAGGGTGAAAGAGAGTTACAGTTTGGAAAATGTGGCTAGGAAATTTTTCATACATGTCTTGAAGGAAGTGAGGGAGCAAATTCTGTAAATATCTGGGAGAAGAATTTTCTAGGCAGAACATATATTAAAACTAAGGTACCTAAATGGGAGCAGGATTAGTCTTTCTGAGAAAGGGACAAGAGACCAATATTTTAAGAATAGAGTGAGCATGAGACAGAATCCTAAGTATTGTGGCCCAGATCATATATCCTTAAAGATCAGTTGATAGCTTTAGAGGTTACTTAGATTGTTATATGGTGTCACTGGTGGGTGTTAAGAAGAGAAGTAACTTCATTTTATTTCATTAACAGGGTCATTCTGGCTTCTGTTTGAGCATAGACTGAAAAGATAAAAGCTGAGAAGAGTATTTAGGGAAACTATTGTAATAACTCAGTAAGAGTTTCCTGGTGGTAACAGTGGTGATGGTGAGAAGAGGTCAGATAATGGATACGTTTTTAAAGATGCTGCTAGCAGGATATGCTGGCAGATTGAGCTAGCGAGAACATCTAGATGTAACACAGAATTACAGGTTTTTAGCCTTAGTAGGAAGGATTTTGTTGTCAATAATTGAGATGTGGGGCTGTGGGAAGAGTAGATTTTGGGGGAGGTCGTGGAATTAATCATAGAACTCTGCCTATTTCTAAAATGTTAGAAAGAGTTAATAAGAAAAGTTCTATAGAAGCTTAGATTATTCTCTAAACATCCAAGAACTTTTATTGTGAAGGTAGAAACTATTGCAAGTACCTGAAAATGAATCTAAATAGAAGCTAACTTAAAGAATTTATGGTTAAGACTCACTGAATTAGCATCCTTAACTCAGGGTAGGGAGCCTCTACTGAACATATGACAGTGTGCTCAAGGATCCCTTAGAAATTATTTGAAGGTATGATTAAACTTACAGTAGATTGGCAGCTCAGAATAGGAGATGCAATGACCAAGAGGAAAGAAAAAAAGTAGAGGGCATTATCGTATGTCTACTCAAAAAATGTTTCAAAGTAGACAGAAAAATGTTTAATTATAAAAAGCCATGGATCAATTGCTCAAATTTAAAACTAATTTAATTAAAATTACTGGTTTTAAACCATGCATTACACTGAAGACCTCTTACGAGCCCTTGAATAATGATATCCATTTCTTCTTGTCTTTCTTCTCATTTCTATAATGAAAGAAGAGTTGAAATTTTAAGTTAACATAGTGAATTATTTTATATAGTCACATATGTGTTAAAATTCCACTTTAATTTTCAACATCATTTTTAACACGTCATTCTTTATGTAAGGAAAATTAGCATTCTGTATTTGAGAAAAATAAGATATTGAAGGGAGAAGTAATATTAATATAATTGTCATCAAAACAATTGTTGCACAGGTGACAGGGATCAAATTATATCCTACTTTTGTGCAATGGGGAAAATATTAGAAGGCCCATGATGAGTATCATAAATCAATTTAATCTTGATTGCTAACTCTCATTAGTTGTTAGTTATTGACTGGACTGTTTTAAGAAGAGTTCTGAGATGATGTCTAGGACCAGTACAAAAGGGCCTGATTAATTGTGTATACCTGCAAAGGATGCCAATAAAGAAGTGGTAGAAAGTGTGGCATATATCAACCATCCTTGTTATATTGGTTCTGAAAGGACTTAGAGCATTGGCAAATATTATTTGTTCTGAATACATTTTCTCTGGTATTTGCTAACTTATCTAGTTAATAAATGTTTACACAGTAGGCCCAGAGGCATCAAATTCATATTGTTATGTTCTGTGAGTTGGTTAAGTGAGACTTTTAAGTACTGCTAAAGAATATGTATGTGTAACACCAGAGTCCAGTGGTGGAATTAGATGCTGAGATACATCCATCTGAACTTGAGATGGTAGGTGGTAGGTCTAATGGTTCAAGAATGAACTAAAGTTTAAGATTTTATATATATACAATCCATTCTAGAGTAAAACGAACTAAAAGCTTTAGAAAACAAGCCTAGGAAATTCAAATGTGTGTGTTTTGATGGAAAGAAAGCAAGAAGATGGGAAGTTGTTCTTTAGTATTGGGTAGGCCTCTAGATCAGAAGGCTCTGTATTTTTGAGGTAGTTAGGATTCTCAATTGGGGTCTGACAAAAAATAAGCTCTGAGTTCAGTAAATTAAGGTATGCCCTTTCCATTTAATACCATTTGCTTTTTAAAACAATAAATATCTAGAAATAATGTGGTGGTGGTTATGTTCCATGGAGTCGGTTCCGACTCATAGAGACCCTGTACAGGGTTTCCAAGGCTGTACATCCTTATGGAAGCAGAAAGCCTCATCTTTTTCCCATGGAGCAACTGGTAGTTTTAAACTGCTGACTTTGAGGTTAGCAGCCCAGTTCATAACCACTATGCAACCAGATCTCCTTAGAAAAAATAATCAACAAATACCAGGAAGTTTTAGAATTGTAAGGCTTAAGTTGTAGCAAGAATGTTTTATATTGACTATTTCTTTTGGTGCCTTCCAAATTGGAATTTTTAAGAGTCACCCTTCCAGGATAAAATGCCATCTGTCTTGGCATTCTCCTTGCAGAATCATGCTACCTTTCTATGAGTTGTTGTTGTTGTTATGTGCCGTGGAGTTGGTTCCGATTCATAGTGACCCTGTACAGGGTTACCAAGTCTGTATATCTTTACGGGAGCAGAAAGCCTCATCTTTCTCCAGTGGAACAGCTGGTAGTTTCGAACTGCTGGCTTTGAGGTTGGCAGCCCGATTCGTAACCACTACGCTACCAGAGCTCCTTTTTCTATGAGTAGATCTCCTCTAATCACCACCAAGCCAAAAATATCTGTAGAATTTTTTGGGTGTACACTTTTTCATGAAAATACCATGTTTTGAATCAACCATCAACATTCATAGAAACAGCAGTCAAGAAATCAAACAATGTATTGCATTGGGCTAATCTGCTGCACAAGACCTCTTTAAAGTATGGAAGAGCAAAGATAACATGTTGATGTCTAAGGTGTATCTTATCCAAACCATGGTATTTTCAATAACCTCATATGCATGCAAAAGTTGGACATTGAATAAGGAAGACTGTGGAAGAATTGATGCATTTGAGTTATGGTATTGGATGAGAATATTCAAAGTACCCAAAGAACAAACCAATCTGTGCTGAAAGAAGTATAGCTACAATGCTCCTTGGAAGCTAGGATGGTCAGATTTTGTCTCTCATACTTTAGACATGTTGTAAGGAGGGACCAGTCACTGGAGAAGGATATCATGTTTGGTAAAGTGGAGGGTCAGAGAAACGGAGGAAGACCTCCAGTGAGATGGATTGGCACAGTGGCAGCAGCAATGGTTTCAAACGTAGCAATGATTGTGAGGCTGACCCAGGACCAGGAAGTGTTTTGTTCCCAAGTCATAGGTTTGCTATGACTTGATGACACCTAACAACAGCAACAACAACCATGTTTTCATGCAACTGATCACGATTTCTCTTTTCTTCTTGCTACAGAGTTTAGTAAGTTTAGTTAAGATACAGTTATTTTTGGTGCTTTGTCACTCACCCAGTAAATATCCCCATGCCTTTTTTCCAAATGCATTGTTGTATTGTTAAATGTTTTTGAGTCAGTTCTGACTCATAGCCACCCTGTATAGGGTTTCTGAGGAGTAACTGGTGGGCTTGAACTGTCAACCTTGTGGTTAGCAGTCCAGTGCTTATCATACAGCACCACACCTGCATGAAGACACTAATATTCAATTTTTAGGAACAAGCTAGGGTTTATTTTTATTTAGAAAGTGGCTAAGGAGAGTCCAAAATGTTAGAATGGGTGTGTGGGAGGGAGTCTTGGAAAGAAAGTAAGGAGGAAAAGTACATGAAAATGGAGAAAATAATTTTAAAAGACCTCTTTTGGGCTCAAATGGTGGTTTAAATAAAGCTAGGTTACAGTAATTAATAGAAAAAGGTAAGTTTTTTTGAAGACCTACATTGTACCAAGCACTCAGCTCTAAAAGTACGATCTCATTTAACAGTCCTAGAAAGTGCTATTTGTATTTCTCTTGAAGTCCTATAAGTCTGTAGAAACAAGGTTTGAACCCAAAGTGTAGTCCATCACTGTGAGAGGGAAAGAGATGGTGAGGGAAGGGGAAGACAACAGGGAGGCCAGGAGGAAAAGCTTGAAGAGGAGAAGAGAAGTACAGGATCATGACTGGGTCCCCAGGAATGGCAACTATCACTCGTTGATAAAGGGTCTTGTCTGATCTTCTTCATTATCTTTGAATTTGAACCTAGGCAGCAAGAGGCTTCAGCAAGCTCTTCCCAAATGTCTGGTAAAGATAGGAGCAAGGGGTTCATGAGAGTTTCTCACATAAGAATAATGATATATTATGGTATACTGCTCAATGGTTTGATGTGAAGAAAACAAGACTGATGAACGATAAGCCAGGGTCGTCATAATGTGTCTACATATAGGACACAGTATACCACCAACTAGCATCCAAGCCTATGGTCTCTGACTCTTCTTGTAGTCCTCTCTTCACTAAGTGGCTTCACCTTATCCTTATGTTATAGAAATTAGAGACGATTTCAAAATATGTTAAATAGCCTTTAATATTTATCTGTAGAAACCATGTTCATAAAAATCCTTCTGATGGTAAAAAGTCCACTGGTAAATACTTGATTCATCTATGAAGATTCACTTTTAGGGGGGTTCTTAGAAATGGGTCATCTCATATTATTCATCGGGTAATGATGATAATGCTTAGGGAGAGATAGTGGTGAGCAGAGAGGGAATGAAGAGGGTTATTTTCTGTTAGTTGAACCTTCTATAGGAAGGCAAGAAGGGATCCCAGCCTTCTGAAATGTTTTTACAAGGCATTGTTGCTGTTAAGTTCCATCAAGTCAGTTACGACTTATAGCGACCCTGTATATGGTTTTTGAGGAGCTGCTGGAGGGTTTGAACCACCACCTACAGGTTAGCAGTCCAGTGCATAATCTCAGATAATAAATCATATTGTGTATATATATATAGATAGATAGATAGAGAGACAGAGAGAGAGAGAGAGACTGAGAAATTGAGAGTCCTGGTATGGTGTTACAAGGTAGGTTTGAACTACAAGGTCGGTGGTTCAAACTTACCATCCCCTCCTGAGAAACCCTTTACAGGATTACTATGAGTCAGAACCGACTTGACAGCACTTAACAACATTGTGTACAGCAACAATATATATTGTGAGGTTGGCCCAGGACCAGGCAATGCATAGTCAGTACTGATATGTATGGTGAGTTTGAACCACCGACCTTGTGGTTAGTAGTCCAATATGTCTGAAAATTTATTGGTATTTCTTTCCCTGTTGAATTTCTTTCCTAGTGGTTGTACTGTTATATGAAAATCAGTAGCCTAGAGAAAGTCTCTGTGTTAGGAGATCCTGAAATGCAGAAAAATGGAAGGATGCTTAACAGAAGCAGAGAAAAGAGAGGTGGGGATTGTCCTAGGTGAATACGGATGTCTATTGATAATATTCCCAAAGCCAATATAACTTAATACTGCTACTTCTCTTTGAGATTCCAAGGTTAGCAAAAATGCCTTGTTTTGGGTTGAGCAAAAACTGTTTTGCATTTAATGGTGAGAAAAAAATGGCTCTAAGCCATATTTAGAAAATTTGTTGACTGTAATTAAGCCTTCGTGGGAGTCCCCAAGGTTTACTTACTTATAATTGAAAAAATGCAAATGAAGACAGTTAATCAGTGGACTGGCTGACTATGAAGCGCTACTACCTGTGTGAATGAATTAAAAATGAACACACAAATATGTCCAGTTAAGACAGTTACCTGAGAACCAATTGGTAGATATCTCAGCAAAGTAGTGAGGTTTTTTTCCTTAGCCTGGCTGAGATGGCAGTGCTTTTCTGCTAAAGTCTTTGCCAACTTAATTGTGGACCATTGTATACAGGATTTCTAACAGCTGGCAGCCTGCAGCATTGGTAGAGTACCAGCTCTCCTCCTGGCATTATTTAGGGAAACCTTCAGAAAAAACACCAGACTTCTTGACCTCCTTTCTATTATGATTGATCTTCTACTTCAAACTGTAAATATTTGCTTTTCAAAACCCTATAATAAAATGAAAGTCTACCCCCTTGGGTTAAGCAACTCTTTAGGAGATATTCCATACTGTTTTACCAACTAGTTATCAGAGATTGGCACATTTTCTAATAGCAATACTTTTGAATGAAGCGTCTTCTTTTTCTTTATTTTTCTAGTTCATAAGCACAATTGCCTTCATTGGATATTTTTACCACTTGAGAATTTATGTGTAAAATTTTGGTAACCAGATTTATAAGTATCCCAGGACTGTTATGTATTTTTTTAATACTTCTGTCCTCTCCTTCATGATTATATTATTTAAAAGCCATTTGTAGTACAGTCTATTCTGCCATGTGTGGCAGAGTATAACTGTGCTCCATAAGTTTTCCAATGGCTGAATTTTCAGAAGATCTCATTCCTTTCTTCTAGCCTCTGGGTGAAATGCCAACTTTTAGTTAGCAGTTTAGTGTAGTAACTGCTGGTACCACTTAGGGACTCCATAATGCAAGTATAATGTCAGTCAAAAGTACTTAATTTGTTGCCAAATACACTCTGTGGGTACAGAAGAGCAAATAGTAAATGCATCACTGTTTCAATATTAAGTTGCCAGTGGTCTAATTGGTGATAATGAGAACAAAAAGTGATGTGTCCCTCCTATAAACTGCATCAGGTTTGGAAGATATATAAATAAGTCTTTTCCCATGCCACTTGGCAGATTTGTTGGGAAGAAAGTGTCATGATTGACTAATAATGCCTGCCATACACAGCAGAAGGATGAATGCAGAATTACTGGCCTATGTTTCCTACTGCTGTCGTTGTCTTTCCTGCAAAGAACCAAGCCAACTTACTTCATTGTTGTATTTTGAGGAGGAAGAATGAATGGCCTAGAACACTGAAATGAGGATTTGTCATAAAACAATTGTTTTCTTCCTGTGTGTAGACATCCTGAGATGACTGAAGTAGAGACAGATGTGATTATTCTGAACCTTTAAACTATGTCATTGTTTGCTTGAGCTATTCATTATCCTGGCCTTGCTAAAGTCTTTAAAAAGCATTATTGATATAAAAGCAAACCCATTGCTTTTATATCCAACTCTTAGTGATCACCAGGTCTCCTTGTTATTGATATACCTTCTGGAAAAAGTAAATATATATATTTTAAATGTATCACAGTTTTAAATATGAATAACGTCTCTTCTACCACTTATGGAATTTTTAAACATGAATACTCTTCTTGGCAGATGATAGACTCCAATAAGCCTCTCATTCATTAAAGGCAAAGTTGACTTGTAACAGCTCCCCCCTCAGACCCCCCCCCCACCTCAAGCAATTTGTGACTCCTTTTAAGGAGGTAAAGGCTTAACTATAATAAATAGCAAGCTCTAGTGAAAAGACTCCAGTTTTCTTAAGATGTTTGCATTCAATTTATTGTCAATTCTCACACACAACTTCCTCCCCAAAAACACTACCCCAGACCTGCATATGCAGAGTATAGCTGGATTTCCATTAAGATACTGTTTGTTCTTGTATGTTAAAAGCTATACTATTCCCATTTCAAGATTTTTCAAGTGACTAAAATGTACCCTACCTATATTTAGGAAACCATTTTAGTTTTCTCAAAGTCATTAGAACTATTAGCTCTGACTTAAGATAATTAAAATAGACTATGCCCTAATGGGACTGTGTCCCGGTTCCCAGACCCTTCAAAGCCCTTGAAGAAATCAAGGTAAACACAGTTTTTATGTTGCAAAGTCACTTTGAAATTTGGTTAATTTTATTCTATTTAGTCCCAAGACATTCACATTATTTTAAATCTTAGAACAGATTATTCTGTACTTTGGAATTCTGTAAGCCGACATTAACCATTCATTATTTTTTGGTAATAGATAATTAGTGGAGTTTTTATTGTTGATGATGATGTTTGTTTTTTAAATAGGCAGACAACCTGGAAATAAATCTCTCTTCATGAGTGTTTTAAATGAATGCAGAACACACAGTGAAATCCTAATTTTCTAATGATATGCTTGGCTCTCACAAATTAACATGCTGAAACATTCAATATAATCCTATGCGATTATGCTAGTGCCCATACAAGTTTTCATATTACTTTGTACTTTTGATATTTATATGTACTTTTTAAAAAGCAAGCTATTCAGTCTAAACTTCATTTGTTTTATTGCTGGCTGGCCACAGGAAGGTTGCCATTGTTACCACGGGTGAAGAATTGCTACTTACTTAACTATTCTCTAGATAACCATGGCTACTTTTTATTCTGTTAAGATGATTCTTCATGATGTTATGTCATATTATTAAATAGATATTGATTTTGATCTTGAAAGTCTTATGCTGAGAAAATTTTTAGTGAATTTATTGGATGTTTTGAACAGGGGAAAGAGTATAGATTTAATATTTCATTCAACATTCGAGTCTCTCTCTCTGTAAAAGCACTAATAGGAAATGTAAAGAGGAAAAGAAAGAAATTTACATAGATTCCATATTTTAGTATGGAGAACACTGTTCATGAGGTAATGGAAGACCAATATAAGCAAAACCTGTGGTTTACGTGAACCTCCCATAGTTCTACTTTTGCATTGTCAACTGTTCCTTAGATAGATCCAATTATATAGAATACAGTCAACTCAAACACAGTATTGTGACAACAAGGCATCCTTCTTGTTTATAAAATCTGGGCTAAGAACATTAATGTCCACATGTTTGTACTAGCTAGGAGTTTCAGAAGTGTCCTTCTCTATTATTCTTAGCTACGTAGTCATCAGCAACCTGAAACTTCATCTGTTAAAGTGAGTTCCAATGTCATGTCCACCATGGAACATTTTTCCTGCCTTATTGGGTCACTGTGGGTTGGAACTGGCTTGACAACACTTAACAACAACAATCACCTATGAGTTGATCCCTATTCTCTGTGCTCCTGTAGCATTATGACCTATTAATGCGTTTATCACCTAGCAATAGATCTTTTCATTCATGTGTCTGTTTATCTCCTGGTCACCAACTTGTTCTAATTATACTTGCGTAGTGGTTACGAATTGGGCTGCGAACCTTAAGGTCAGCGGTTTGAAACTACCAGCCGCTCCGTGGGAGAAAGATAAGGCTTTCTACTCCCATAAAGATTTACACCCTCAGAAACCCTGTACAGGGTCGCTATGGGTCGGAACTGACTCGACAGCACTTAACAACAACAACAACAACAAGAACAAGCACAGTAGTTAGGAGTCCTGGTGTGGTGCTGTGGGTTAATGTGCTGGATTGCAAAGTTAGTTTGAACCGCAAGGTTGGTGGTTCAAGCTCATCAGCCACTCCTCAGAAACCCTATACAGAGTCAATGTGGGTTGCAACTGACTTGACAGCACTTAATAGCAACAACAGACTGTTAAAAGAAAGATAATCAACACATGTATGAAGAAATAGATAGAAAGATAAAAGTTTAGGTGGAAGACTGAAGGACTATCCTGAGGTATAGATGAGTAAGTGAAAACATTCAGCATTGCAAATTGAAAAAAAAAGCTTGCACTTTTATGCAAAAAAGTAAGATGGAGCCATCCTGCAATGTATATGTCAAATTTGTTTTTTACTGACGCTTAACACCTACAAGTGTATACACACTGCATGAAATGGTATACAACTAAGGACATTTCAGAAAATTTCAAATCGTTCTGTAAATTGTAAGAGTTATCTCAAGCAATTTTTCATAACATTTTTCAGCTTTTATATATTGTAAGGAACTTAGGCAGCATAAAGAGATTAATGGAGGAATCACAATTCAGGAAAGTCCTCCTAATATTTCTCTCAAAAAATAACACAAAATGAGAATGGTGTGGTGGTGGTGGTTATGTGCCGTGGAGTCGATTCCGACTCAGAGTGACCCTGTACAGGGTTTCCGAGCCTGTAAATCTGTACGGGAACAGAAAGCCTCATCTTTCTTCTGCGGAACAGCGGTAGTTTCGAACTGCTGACCTTGCGGTTCACAGCCTGAAAGGGAAAGAAAATCTCAGTACTTGTTATTTGTCTGTGACCAAGAAGAAAAGAGAGGGAAAAAGACCCCCACAAAAAAAAACACCCCAGAAAAACCACCTTGGAAATGATTGTAATATGGCTCTCCCATTCTTGTCTGCTTTTTCTTGGTCTATATTAGAACAAGATGTGAGGAAACATCTGTTGCTTTTTTAACAGGACTTTGACATTCTAAAAAATAATAAGAGAATTAGAAACCTAATTTCTGAGGTTAGTGACAACAGACAACTAATACAACCTGATAGTAATTTTGGACTGAAGATTCATTTGTTTTATCATTCAAAATTTTGGGACATTTCATTGAGAGATGCGTAAATTTGTCTCTGAAAGTGGACTGCCTAGGTTTAAATCTTATCTTTATAACTTAACCTGCAGTAATAATGGGTAAAGCCATTTAACTCTTTTAAGTCCCACCTGGGCACAATATTACAATATTATTAATTACTTCAGAGGTGGTTGTGAGGAATGAATAGGAGAAATTCATTTCAAGTTCATAGTCCAAAACCTGATACATGATACACTAAACGTGGGCTCTTATTTTTTAAAATAGCAGTTTTTAAACTGCTGTAAATTAGGAGCCATGGCACATGATAGCAGAAAATGTTAAGTACTCAACTGCTAACTAAAAAGTTTACAGTTCAAGCCCATCTTTAGAAGACAGGCCTGATAATCTGCTTCTAAAACGTTGTTGTTGTTGTTGTTGTTGTTAAGTGCCATCAAGTTGGTTCCGACTCATAGCGACTCTGTATAGGGTTTCCAAGGAGTGGCTGGTGAGCTTGAACCACTGACCTTGCAGATCAAAATGACTTTGCAGTCCAGCACAGTAACCCACAGCACCACACTAGGACTCTAAAAGGTTACACCCTTGAAATCCCTATGAAGTTGCCATGAGTAGGAATTGATGTAGTTACAGTAGCAACAGCAGCAGTTTATCTTAGACTAAATAGAGGAATTTAGTGGGCAGAATAATAGGTCTAGATAGGCCTAAAAGTGAGGCAGACATCTTTTTTCATCTGCAAAGACCAATGTGATGCAGGCAGACTTGACAAAGGCTGAGATGTGGCTCACTTTTAAGGTCATTAGAAAGACGGGGAGACTGACCTCCATAAAGACTTAGATTACTTATTAGAAGGATCCCTGGTGGCACAGCAGGTTAATCATTGGACTGCTAACTTAACGGTTAGCAGTTCTAATATACCAGCCACTCCATGGGAGCAAGATGAGGCAATCTGCTTTCATAAAGATTTATACCCTTAAAAACTCTATGGAATAGTTCTTTCTTGCCTATAGGTTTGCTGAGTCCAAATTGACTCAACAGCAGTGGTGGTTAGCAGTGACTGCTTCAGAGAAGTTGAGTATATGTGCAAGAGAAATCAGACAGGGATCATCTGAACCAACAACCTCAAACATCATGTGTTAAAGTGAGTTTAGATATCATGGTTGCTATGTTCACTGCTGCTCTGATGGTGAATCTGAAGCAGGAAGACTTCTGACAGCCTGGCGCAGGGACACAGAAAGGCTGAACACTCAGCATAAGCACATCTGAGAGCCTGACCATCGAATCAGAGAGTATTTAGACTCTGAAGATGAGACTGAAAATCACAGAGTGGGGTAATGGAAGCTCTCACCAGATAAAATCATGATATTGACACTTTTGTTGCCCATATTGCATAGTAACTGGACATGTATTGCTCAGCAATAGCTTCAGCCTCTCATATTTTGTGGGAAGTTATTCTCCCAGTTGTAATATGGGCTAAATTCTCTCATATTAGACAGTCAAGCTTTCAGATGTGCTCATGCCAAGTGTTTAGCACTTCTATGTCCAGACTCAGGCTGTCAAGAACCTGTACAACTGTGTGAATTTCAAGAAATGGGTCTCACCCCACCATTTCTACCATTGGAGTCTATCTGGGACATATGTATGCCACATGATTCTATCAAAGTCCATATTACATTAAAAAAAAAAAAAAACCCTTAATTTCAGCATGCCTTCCATTATTGAAAACATATTCATAAAAAATAACACAAAGCAAAAAATAATTTGATCATGAAGGTTAATAGAATGTTGCTAGGATTAGAGAACTGGCTTCCAGCCCACACAGGTTTAAAAGAAACAATTTCCTTTGAACTGGTAGGTCATAACAGATAAAATGATAAACTATGATGTAGAAAGTATGAGGTGCCATGATTCAGAAGATGGGCTTTGGAGAGACATGATACTGTTCCTAATTTTGATTTTGCCAAGTACCATAGGAGTAAATTAAATGATCTCTCTAGGCTTCAGTTTTCTCATGTGCAAAATGGGGATAATAATAGTCCCTATTGGTGTGGTGCTGTGGGCTACTGCGTCAGACTTCAAAGTCAATTGAACTGCAAGCTTGGGTCAAGCTCATCAGCTGCTCCTTGGAAACCCTATACAGGGTCGCTATGGGTCAGAATCCACTCGATGACACTTAACAACAACAACAACTTAAAGTATGCTGCAGGATCATGCACTGGACTACAAGGTCGGTTTGAACCATAAGGCCGGTGGGTCAAACTCAGCAGCCACTTCTCAGAAATCCTATACAAGGTCGGAACTGAGTCAACAGCACTTCACAACAACAACAATTAAAAAAACACAGAACAATGCCAGGCACCTATCTGTACGTGTCAAATTGATTGCAACTTATAGCAATACTTTAAAACATTGTAGAACTGCCTCATTGGGTTTCCAGGGTGTAACATTATAGTGTAAGAACTGGAATAAAAGGTCAGTTTGAATCACAAGATTGGCAGTTCAAATCCACCAGCCACTCCTTGGAAACCCGACCCAGGGTCATTATGAGTCACGACCAACTTGATGGCACTTAGCAACAACAACCACCACCTTTCCAGAAACAGCACATTTTTCTCCCTTAGAGTAGCTGGTAGATCCAAATCACCTACCTTTTTACACCACCTGAGCTCTTTGTCAAACACCTAGTAAGTGCTTTATTAATATCAGTTATTAATATCAGAACTTAATTTATATGTATTTATCTATACACCCTTTGCCGAAAAATGCTATCCTTACAAAGTAAATCACAGAGTAGCATGTTGTGGTGTTGCATAAATTTCCCTAAACCTCTATAAAAATATCTTGTTGCTATGCAGTTTTACTATTTTTAATGCCTTTTCTTTAGGATTTGCATTTTAACAAAAAAGTGCCAACTAGAAAGCAGACCACAGCACCATTTTGGACACTTATAAAGAAAATCCATTCGTAAATAAAAATAGTTCTAATTTTGTTGATAATGGCCTAAACACAAATGTAGGTGTTGGGTAAAATACAGAATTATCCTTTGGGAACTGAAGTTAATAAAACATCAAATTTTAAATTTATAATTTTATATTAAAATTAAATGAAAGGACGTTTTAACTTTGAAAGAGAATTTGTGTTGGCATAAGCATTTTTATTAACTTGGAAAAGGGAATATTGTTGTTGTTTTAAGTGCCATCAAGTCAATTGTGACTCATAGTGACCCTGTATAGGGTTCCCGAGGGACGGCTGGTGAGTTTGAATCACCGACACTGCAACTCAAACTGACCTTGCGGTCCAGTGTTTTATCCCACAGCACTACAGCAGGACTTGGGAAATGGAAATATGATGTCATAGCCACTACTTGGAAACCTTTTACAGATTCACTATGGGTCTGAACTGACTCCAAGTCACTTAACAACAACAATTTATGTTTACTATAACTGATTTTTCTTATCTTAAGGACACATATTGTAGGTTTTAGCTTGATTTAATTGTATCAGTTATGAAACCCTGCAGTCAGATAATGAGCAATGGATGAAGTTCTAAACATATAATCAACCCAGTTTTGAATATTTCAGGATATTGCTTGTGTACTACGGGTTATACATTTCAATGACTTCTTATAAATGGAAATAAATATATGCCCACACCCTAGGAAATATCTAGATCAAGTCTACTCCTAATTACTGTTTCTTCAGTGTTCTTTGCATTTTAGGTCTTTGTATCAATAGACGATAAAACCAACTAGGTAAGAGTATATTCTCTAGGTAAGATTGTGGGAAATATCCAAGTAATTACCTTCCTTAACAACTACCAAAACTATACAAATTGTATTTATTAAACCAGTAAGTTTCTAGGCATGTCACTGAAATACCTATTAGCTATCTTGCAATTGTAATGTTCTGGATTTTTATATACTTTGTATGTTTAGAGACGCTAATTGTCAATGAGTATATTAGTTTAAGTTTAGTTACCTGAACTCCCACCTTGACCCTGTATCTTGTTACAGCTTCAGTATGTGCTCTAGAAGGCAGGTTGGATTAAATCATTGTATATCTCAGATCTGTCTGACACTCAATCATTATATTAGGTTTATTCACAGGATTCTTGCATCAGGCTGGGAGAGAAAAGGGGTTCTGAAGAAGAGACAGGCTATCATATTTTTGCTGCAGAATTAGACACCATCTATCTGAAAATGGAGTCTGTGGTAAAAATCCCCTAATTACTTGTAATGCTTCTCTTCAGATCCACTTAATTCTCCCAAGACTTTGGGAGCCATTTAATAACACAATAGACATAGTTTGTCTTTTGTTACTTCTACTAATTCTATTGTCCTGATACAAATCTATACAACTGTTCCTGTTATAATATCATTTTACCCTTTCTTTACTTAAAATACAAGATAGAATTAACTAACTTAATACATGGCTATTTCTTATTTTTGAAACCTGAACGACTTGTAGAAAACTGTTGATTGGTCAAGTGGTAGTGTATGATAGCTTCTAAAGAAACAGCGTGGAATGTGTTTCTAATTGTCCAAACATTTTTCTCTGTCCTCTCTCATTATGACACTTCTGCCTGGGATATAATATAGTGGAATAATGAAAAAACCAAAACAAGTCTGATTGCTGGCTATGCTAACATCAAAGTTCTGTATAGTGTAAGATCTAAAAATTATTGGACAAAATAGCCTTTAAATAGTCTTTGGGTTTCATACATAAATCCAGTGGTTCTTTAGTTTTAGCATGCATCAGAATCCCCTGGATGACTTATTAAGATAGAAGTTTCTGATTCAGTAGCTTTGGGGTTAATTTTAGAATTTACCTTCTCAATGGAGTCTGGTATGTGCTGTGGGTTAATGCACCAGACTGCAAAGCTGTCTTAACTGTGAGGTTAGCAGTACAAGGTCACCGGCTGCTCCCAGGAAATCCTATATAGGGGGTCTGTATGAATCGAAACCGACTTAACAACAACAACAACAATTGGTTCCCAGGTGATGCTGATGCTGCTAGTTCAGAAAGTGCACTTTGAGAACCACCGCTTTAATCCATGCTTGGCTTCTCTCATATTAACATAAATAATCTAGAATTTGCTTTTCTTTAGATAATTTTTTAAATTTAGGTTTAGAGATTAAGCTTTTAAAAAAACAACTATATGTGCAACTTGTGCAGTGGAATAAAATTAGTAAAGTATAATAACTGGGTTACTCTGCTATTTTTCTTTGCGTTAATTCATAAAGCAGTCAAGTGTATGTCCATTGGATTTTGGCTTGAATCCACAAATCTCTGCTTTTTCTATGTCAAATTTTGCTTTTTCCATTTTGGGGTCAATGTAACACTACATTAACCCCAAAATGGAAAAAGCAAAATTTAGGTACTCTTAAAACACAAGGAATACACACATAAGAAACATGTCATTTTGTTTTCCCCCAAATCGGAGCTTTCTTGGTAATGGAATATTTGAACTCATTGCTAGTCACAGCAGTTGTTTTGAAACCCAGCAGTTTCATTTAGTTCAATGAAAAGAACAGAAAGCATCCAGCCTGACAGTATCAGGAAGACCTTAGAGGCAACTTCTGATGTTCCCAATGGAATATAGTATGATCACAAGAAATGACAGGCACCTAAAATGAATGGAAGTCACATTGCATAAGAAACACATAGGATTTAGGGGTCCTTCAGCTTAAACACTTTGCACATCACCTCACACCCAGAAGGGTGTATGCCTAGTTCCCATTATTTAGTCATAAATTATAGCTTATACAATGAGCAATCTCAGCAGCTAGAAATAGCAGACTTAGAAACATTATTGGATTCCTCATATAAGCTCAGTGGACAGATTTCCTTAGTTAATATTACAAGAAGCTTGAGTGAAGGTCAAGTTATACTTAAGCACCCTTAGAGCTGAAGTTAGATATATAGTTGAGCTGTTCATTCTTGTGTTTTACTAGGTCACAGATAAAATTCTAGTTGAAAGAGTCTTGAAAATACAATTTTTATCTTTCCAACATCTATGCCCCAGGAAGTCAAACAAGTATACGACACGCACCATTGTGGTCTAAAAACAAAAAGAGAACCTTAAAAATCTCTGGCTTGAGACCCTTGTGATGGATGGGCCCCTGAGCCTACTCTGCCCTAAGGTGTGACCTCTCATAGCAGTTTAAAAAGCTATCTTATTATTCGACAGTATGATATGTTGTTGTTAAGTGCTGTAGAGTTGGTTCTGCCTCAGCAGCCCTGTATAATGTTTACAAGGAACGGCTGGTGGATTTGAACTGCCAACCTTGTGGTTAATAGTCTAATGCTTGTCCTAGAGCACCACACTGTTTTAATACTTCATCATATAAACTAGGGAAACCTGTGCACATGACTGGACCTCTGCATGTAGTAGCTACCCCGTTGTTCAATGGCAATGACAGCTATTTTATAGGGTTGGTATGTAAATGAGAAAATATTTACAGAGTTATTAGAATAGTGTTTGGCATATAGTAAGCGCTACATAGTTTGTTAATCACATGGCTACATAGGCCTCACTGAATGTTCTCTGACCTATAAGATCCTGACACAATTATTGATATTTTTACAGGCAGTACATTCAAGACATGGGGATAGTTAAATATATAATCCAAACTCTTTAAACACCTAGAAAAGAAGCCGTATCACCCAGAGCAGGAGCTGGGCTGGATGGGGGGTGGGGTCCTCTGCTTAGCTGCCTGCATGTTTACCAGTCCTAACCTCAAGCTATAAAATTGAGATATAATTCCGTAACTTTTTATTCTTCAATGCCTGCCAAATGCTTTTTAAGCATTTGAGTAATTATCACCATTACTGGTCAGTCTAGTGTAATAATTTGAGATTTTATACTCTGGAAGACTTCTATTACCTTGGAATTTGTACATGCTTAATAGAAGGCTTTATCTTGAGAGGCCTCTACTTTTAGAAAACTGTGCATCAAAACATTCTTAGTTGTTATTTATTTAGTTTTTTTTTTTTTCAATTTGCTTTGGTATCAAGTATAAAAGAAGACAGGTAACTGCTTTGTAGCTGTTTGCCTTATCTTATGGTAATTTGCTCCTTTTCGGCAACGCTGCCTATTTGCACAAGCAAAGAACCATTTAACTGTGAAATTACACTGCCAGCTTGGTCATGTTGGGCCAGGACTAACCCAGGTGTATCTCATTCTTCTCCTCCCTCTAGCTGGACAGTGCCACGTCACTCATTCAAGCAGCTAAAAACCTGATGAATGCTGTAGTCCTCACAGTGAAAGCATCTTATGTGGCTTCAACCAAATACCAGAAGGTCTATGGGACAGCAGCTGTCAACTCACCTGTTGTGTCTTGGAAGATGAAAGCTCCAGAGAAGAAGCCCCTTGTGAAGAGAGAAAAACCTGAAGAATTCCAGACGCGAGTTAGACGGGGGTCTCAGAAGAAACACATTTCGCCTGTACAGGCTTTAAGTGAATTTAAAGCAATGGATTCCTTCTAGGACGATAGGCTTTAACAAGAAAGCTTTTTTTTTTTTTTTTCTTTTTTCCTTTCGTTTTCTTTTTAATTCCATTTTTGTATGTATACCTGCCGACTCGTATGCCTCTGGCATGGGGAAATTCAGGGAGCAGTATCTGTTTGCATGTAAGATGAGATGTGATCAATACTACTGATCCATCTATAGTCCAGGAGGGGCCAGGGGATTTCTGTCCTGAGGTGACACAGAACTGTCCTTTGTAATATTCTCATAAAATTGGGCAAAGAGTTCACATCACAATCTTTATGGGAGTGGGAGGAATGGGGAAAATAAACTTAACTCTACAAAAGCAAACTCTAATGCATGCAAGAATCATTAGGTTGGCAGGTATATTAATAAGTGAAAAATCCGGAAGTGTAATGATAGAACATAAAGTCTGTATTGCTTCTGTTTCAGTGCAAAAAATGTACTAGCCAATATGCTTAATTGTGTGGCCCATAAATTGAACGACTTAACTTTGAAGTCATATCCATGATATTATGTGGATTTTTCATGAAGGGGAAACGAAGTAGTCCTACATAAAATGCTTCTTTTAACCTATATTCTGTTCTTTCTCTTCTAGTAGTGCCAACATTAGTGCTCATGCTATCATTTTTCTCTCATTTTCTAAAGAGAAATTCAACAATTAAAATCATTTCAATGGCACTGGAAGCACTGTATGCTTTCATTTAAAAGTTTCAATTTGAACTATGATTTTGCTAGAAATAGGAGGCCCACTGGTGGAATGTTAGAGAAATGGAAACTGGTAATGTGTGAAGGTTTAGAGGCAAAAACTAGGTGTAGCTTAGAGTGCTGGTATCTAATATACCATTGTATCCACTAACTCGAAATAAACACATTTAATCTTAACTGCTGAAGAGTGTTTTCTTTGTCTAAATATATGCTTAGTAAAAGATTAGAACAGCTTCCTTAAAATTGATTAATTTTCTTTTTAATTGTTTGGTTTTAGAGATTCGGGATAAAGTAAAAGATTTCCAAAGAATTCTGTGGGTCTTTAGAGTTGATATTTGGTTTTGTTATATTTTTAGTCTGTTTTTTTTTTCCATTTGTTTTCATGTATTTTCAAACTGAATCTTAAAAGAAAAAATCACATATTAGACTTTGCTGGCACATGCTCTGCCCTGGGCTAACCTTAAGAAATAGAATATGTTTCAGAACAAAGCTAAATCCACAAGATCTTTTCCAGATAGTCCCATTAATTTAAAAATATTTCTACCTTTCAAAATCTTGTTTTTAATCCAGATTTTAAAAACAGAGCCCCTGTCCCATTATTAAAGAGGAATGGGCTGAAGTCTGTCTGCTATGGTTTGGGAAGTAGGAAAATGATCCCAAAATACTCACCTGAGTGCCTCAAGCTCCTTCCACTGGAGTGATTCTTAAATGATCAAATCACAGTATATTCTAGAAGATCTTTGGTATAATGCATGTTATTTAACAATGTGATAGTGTAATGGGAGTTATAAACAGCTAGTGGTTACGAATCGGGCTGCGAACCTTAAGGTCAGTGGTTCGAAACTACCAGCTGCTCCGCGGGAGAAAGATGAGGCTTTCTACTCCCGTAAAGATTTACACCCTCGGAAACCCTATACAGGGTCGCTATGGGTCGGAACCGACTCGATGGCACATAATAACAACAACAACAATGCTTACATTACCTTAGGTGGCCCAAAGATATGAGGCAGGAGAGTCGTGGATAGACAGTAAACATATTCCAAAATTTATTTAGAAGTCTTATTGCTCAAACTATTATTTACCACCACTGTGTGATGAAAATAGCATCCAGAGTCAGAATGCTCTATTAATGGAGGAGCCACTATAAAAATAAAAGACAAAAAATGTGACTGATTTTTCAACGTGGATCAAAGGATCACTGATCATTCAACTTCAACCTACGTGACTTATTTGTGGGAATACTGAGAAGGCCAGCCAACTGCCACTGTTCCACAACAATTTAAGGACTGTTTTTTTGGACCAGGTCCTAAGCTGTGTACTACTTAGGAAACTTTTTGGCAACCTTCCCTATTAGCACTGGAACCTGACATGACAGCATCCAGCATGCCACTTTTGCCCAGTGACCTGAAGAACAAAGATAGTCTGTTTTTAGCAGCATATTCCCAGTTCTGAGAAATCTAAACTCACAAATAGCAGAGAAAAATACTTTCAAAGAAATGCATTTTCCATAAAAATCCACTTACTCCTTTTTGTTCTATCCCCACATGCACGCTGTTGTTAAGTGCTGCTGAGTCGGTTCCGACCCATAGCGACCCTGTACAGGGTTTCTGAGGAGCGACTGGTGAGCTTGAACCACCAACCTTGCTGATCAAACGGATTTGCAGTCTGGCCCATTAACCCACAGTGCCACACCAGGACTCCAAATACACTTTAGACACTGTTAATGTTTTCTCTTCAGTTCCTTTCTCCACAAGATCACGGTGGTAGAGATGGCGTATTGATGATTCCTTGGGATAAAATGAAGCACAGTGCTATTCACAAGTAAATACCAAGAACAAATGTATTTAACATAGTTAATTCTTTGGTTTCATATGTTATTATTTAATGGATCTAAGAAAGTAATAAATATTCTACAGATAGCTAAAAACCTTTTAATATTCAAAAGCTTTTTGGAAAATTCTGAAAAATGTAGCAGGCATTTGAAGAGCATACAGAGAATACCCTTGGTTTTGCCTTATGAAATTTTTGTTAACTATTTTAATACATTCATATACTTATGAGCAATGTGTGTGTATTTTCTAAAGATCAGTTCTTAATTTTTCTTATATCATCAGTGTTGATTGAGTAAGCATCATCACTACTCTTGCTACTGAGAGCAAGAGAAAAAAAGACCTACTCACAAAGGGTATCAAATATAGACTACACCGCGACAAGGAGTCTTGATAGCATTGTTTGTAAGGAGCTCAGCTGCTAACCAAAGGGCGGCAGTTGGATCCCGCCACAGGCTCCAAAAGAGAAAGTTGTGACTGTTAGCTTCGGAAGGAGCTCCAGCTGTGGAAACCTGTGGGTGGTTCTACTCTATCTTACCTCTGTGAACCAGAATCTACTCAATGGTAATGGATTTGTTTTTACTTTTATGCTGAGAGAGTGAAGCAATTATAATTACACATATGCAATTTTGTCATATGACTATTATATATGTTTATTATGTATATTTCCTCCACTCAAGAAATGTGATTTAGTTGGGAACATAATTACAACAGAAAAAATGACAACTAAATATGCCAAGAAATCTTATTCAAAGTGCCAAATGAATGGGTTAGAGAAATAACATCTGTATGGGTAGAGAGAAATTTGAAGTAGTAGGGTACTAGAGAATTTGGGGAAAGATTAATAGAAAAGGTGGGACTTAGAAAAGAGGATTACTAATATGTTCTGAATGAATCAAAGGTCTAAATAAATACATTTGATGAGGAGGATGTGTTGGTGACATTCAAAGAGAAAGGAATAGAGTAACTTAAGGTCTGAAAATGAATGCAAGTTGCCAGAGTGTATGGGATTCATTAAGGGGACTAGCCAAAACCCTAACCCACTACCACTGAATAGATCCCAACTCTATGTGACTTATATGTTTCACAGACTAAATCTTACAAGAGCAGAAAGTCTCATCTTTCTGCCTTGGAGCAGCTGATAAGTTGGAACCACCTACCTTGTGGTTAGCAGTCCAGTGCCTAACGCATAGTGCCACCAGGGCTCCTGATGTGGACTTCTTAAGTACTATCAAGTCGGTTCTGACCCATAGCAACCCAGTATAGGGTTTCAAGGAGTAGCTAGTCAGCTTGAACCATCAACCTTGTGGTTCAAACTGACTTTGCAGTCCAATCATTAGCCAACAGTGCTACACCAGTGGTATATAAATGTGGAGGTCCTGCATGAGGCTAACTATGCAGGGTGATATGGCATGTGATCATTTTCCAGTGGGTAATATGGAGTTTTTCAGATAGATCATGATACTGACACGGTACCTCAATAAGATGAATATGATAGTGTGTAAGGATGTGGGGGTCAAAAATCGGCTGAATTCACTTGTATGTGATAGGATGAAGTCTTGCAGTGACTTCTTAAAATAACTATATGTGGGTAAGAGAGTGATTTAAAATATATATATACGGTATTCAGGTAAATATATATCATATTTATACTGTTTTCAGGAGTCCTCGTGTGTACTGGACTGCAAGTCGGCTTGAACCGCAAGGTTGGCAGTTCAAGCTCACCAGCTGCTCCTCCAAAACCCTATAGGGTCGCTGTGAGTTGGAGTCGACTTGACTGCATGTAACAACAACAAAAACGTTCACATAAATGAAAGAGTTAGTAAACTGAAGGATATTCACAAAGCAACATCTTGAAAAGGTCTGTAACAAACTGAATACCTGATACATTTGAAGAGACACAGAGACAGTAACTGATTCCAAAGCACATGGAGACACTAAGGATATTTCCTAGAGATGTGGCATTTTCAGATATAGAAAAACAGATGTTCTTGAGAGGAGTAAGCTAAATGAATTTCACTTTTCCTTGTCCCTCTATTCTTGTAATTATTGTTCAAAGATAAGACCTTTATATTCTGAAGACTCAAAATATCCAGGGAAACACCAATATTTAAAGATGGTTTATAGTTTTTCTGCATTAAACGTTATGATGTATGAAGTCAAATTTTAATCTGTAAATCAACTCTCCACAACAAACTTGAGAAATAGGCTGCTCCTTGGAAACCCAATACAGGGTCACTATGGGTCAGAACTGATTCTACGACACTTAACAAGTCCACCTTTAGAGAAATAGGCTAGACAATTGTCATGACAGTCATCTATCTTTGTCCACCATAAGCAGGGTACCTTTCAATCACTGGAGGTATAAGGTATATAAAACTTAGGGTGCAGATGAATCTCGGAGCAAAATTAAGCATTTGAAAATAATGTAATTTGATTTCTTAAATTAGCAGGTCATTTGATTTCTATTGTTGTATCACTACATATTAATTAAATAAAAAAGCCACTGCTTACTTTTCAGTTGAAGACTGGAATTTTTAGAGGTTTTGAGAGGGAATGAATTAACTACAGAGGCTATTTACAACAACAAAATAATGATGCCCTTAGAATACCAGATGTTTGAGGACTTTGACCTCTCATAAAACCATCCCCCATTCTACTTTGGATCCAGACTTGTTAAATTAGATTTGTTATATGGAGAACACTGGAAAACTTAAATCTATGTTTTTAAATTTGCTCATGATTTTTCACTGAGGATGAAGTGAAACTATGTACACTGATATTAATAGAAGGTAAGATGTATTTCAAAGCAGTACCTGAATAAAGCCTTATAAATTTAGGAAAGCAGGAAATAAAGGTCATCGCAGAGTAATTAAACATAATTCTTCTTGAATGAATGAGAATACTCTGTGAGACTATTCAGACTTTAATCATACACATATATATTTGCATTCAGAGTCAGAGATGCAAGATCAAGCAGAAACAAGGAGACAAAAGATCTGTAACCAAATTAAACCTAAGGAAAATCTTAAACTTGGAAATCAGTTAACTGTTAGAAGAGTGTCTCATTGCTGAACTGAATGAGTTGAAAAACACAACTGCACTGAATAGTTGACGAATGAAAAAGCAGAAACAGTTTTGGATCTAAGATTGTCTTAGTTTGGACTACGCTTAACACAGACAAGGATTTGGAAACAGATCATTTATTTGGGAGATGACCTCAAGAAGTAACATTAAGGGAATTGGGACGGTGAACTAGGGTCAGAGAAAAAGAAAAATCCAGCATAAAGTGCTTTCTAATTGTCACTCATGTGAGTAAGGAAACTCACTTCTGCTGGGCCCCCATAGAGCATTCTTTTTTCTTTTTTTTTAACGTTTTATTGTGAATTACGTGACAGTTTACATGGGAGAACATTAGTTTTACATTCATCCTATTGTATATCATTTCATTGCCATGGTTACAATCCCCTCCATGCATCATCTACCAAACAAAGGGTATACACTACAAGCCTGCCCCCCCCATCGTCAGCACACAGCCCCTTTCCCTCGCGGGGTCTAGAATCTCCAGCTGCTCCATCTCTCCACATCATCATCTCTGCCTCCAGCTCTGGCGTCATTGTTTCTCTGGTTAGTATCCCACACTCTGCTCTTCTTCCTTGAGGGTCCCAGGGCCCTCCGCTCCTGGACTGCAGTCAACCACTCTCCTCCTTTTACTATAAAACATCTACCTTTACATTTCAAACCCTAAATGTCAGTCTTGGTAATAAGTATTCACTATTGTACCACTGAGTGCTATCCCCATCTCCTTTCATCAGTCCCACCCAGACAGATTGGATACTACTCAGTGGAGATTCTACTTTCCTCCGTGCCCTCTGAATCTAGGCTCCCTCTTGAAAGCTTGTAAGCCAGTCACATCTTGCCTTTGTAGCCCCCCATTTTGGGAAGACAATGTCCAAGTTGCCCATCCCTGTCTACCCTATGTATTGAGGGGGTGGAAATGATTCTCGCTGTAAAGATTTGAGCAGAAGACGGACTTACAAGCTTTCTATGGTGATATTTCTGGCTATTCCTTTCTCTCTCCTTCCAGTGTCTATTTTATAATGTAATGCAAGGAAAACCAAGATTCAAATGACAGCCAAGCACCTTAACATTGTATTCCCCCTTTTCCACATTCCAACCATGTCTCAATCCCTGTATCCCAGAGCCCTGTTGTTCCAAGGTTATTTACCTCTGTCCCACTTAGCCCATGCAAACCTGCCTAGTTGTCCTCCCATCTGCTTTGTTCTTCCATTCCCCTTTGCCTTCTTGTATATTGCCCCCCTCCCCAGCACCCAAACTGTCCTGTGTCTATTCCCTGTGCTGTGCTCCACCTTCCTGTCCCTTCCCTCATTCCACCCCCCACATCCCAGCAACTAGCAAAGAATCTCCCCCCACCCCCCACCCCTTTTAGTATGGGTTCTTTTTCTTAGTCTTTTACAGTAGTGGTCCTATGCAGTATTTCTCCTTTTGTGACTGACTAATTTCACTCAACATAATGTCATCAAGGTTCATCCATGTTATGCAGTGGCTTGCAGCTTCCTTGTTATTCTTCAAGGTAGCATAATATATCATTGTGTGTATGTATCACAGTTTTTTCATCCATTCTTCAGTTGATGGGCACTTTGGCTGCCTCCAACTTTTTGCTATTGTAAATAGTGCTGCAATGAACATTGGTGTGCATATATCTTCTTGGGTTGTGTCTCGTATTTCTTGTGCGTAAATATCAAGTACAAGAATTGGTGGATCATAAGATATTTGTATTTCCAACCTTCTGAGGAAGCACCATATTGCTTCCCAGAGAGGTTGGACCATTTTGCAGTCCCACCAGCAATGCAGTAGTGTCCCAGTCTCTCCACATCCCTGCCAGCATTTATTGTCCTCTACTTTTTTGATCTTTACTCTTATTGCTGGTGTGAGATGATATCTCGTTGTTGTTTTGATTTGCATCTCTCCAATGGCTAGTGATCGTGAACATGTCTTCATATGTTTGTTGGCTGCCTGGATCTCCTCCTTGGTGAAGTGTCTGTTCATGTCCTGTGCCCATTTTTTAATTGAGTTATTTGTCTTTTTCTTGTAGAGGTGTTGTAGTTTCCTACAGCCCTGTCCTGGCCTTTCCCGTATTTTTTTTAAAAACAACGTTCAGTGCCTGCACTTGAGCTGAGTATCTGTGCGCATGCGTGGCAGGAGAAACCACCAGTAGTGAGGATGGGGGCTGTCCACTCACTCAGGCTCCCCCTCTAGTCACCAGAATGGAAGTGCCCAAACAGTGGGGTTGCCAATGACCAGAAACCAAAACAACAAGAAAATCAGAACAAAGCAAAACCAACAAAGTGTATTGTCTTCCTTTGCTCCAAGGTTCCTGTGGCATTTTTCCGTGGTGTTTCTGTTCCCCCTGTTTCGTCTTGCCACTTGGTCTTGCCCAAGATGTCGGCTCCAGCCCGGCCCGGCAGATTTAAAAGTACGCGATTTTTTACTTCAGTTCCAATTTCCACAAGCTATAAGCCTTCAAACGTTTGAAATATTCTTATCTCTGTGGTTCTGAGTTTTGGAGCTCTGCCCTGGATTTGCTTTGCCTGGTATTCTGTGGTATTGCTGACGGGCGAACTTCACTGCACCTCCACCCTAGCCGCCATCAAGCCCCACCTCCCATAGAATATGCTTGCTTGAACCAATTGATCTCACATGGCATCAGGAAAGTCACGGGAAAGCCGTCAGTGTTTGAGGTAAGTCTCTTTCGGCACAAACGGTGGAATAGTCTTATAGGATTCCAGACATATGGTTAAAATCAGAGGTCTACCAAGAAGGTGTGAAGACAAGTACCACAGCATTCACCTGAGTAATGTTACAGTTTGCTCCATGCACAACACTGATAAACACATGACCCTGAAGTATACTCAGTGTACACTTAAAGTATATATGGTAGATGGTCAGGTTATATATGAAAATATTAAAGGTCAGTTTGAATCACAGGGTCAGTGGTTCAAACTCACCAGCTGCTTCTTGGAAATCCTATACTATGAGTCAAACTGACTCAATGACACTAACAACAACAACAACAGGATCACTGTGAATGGGAACCAGCTCCACAGAACACAACAACAACAACAAAATCACTAATATCACATGCATGTAAAATTTGGAGAACGGGTGTGGCACTATGGGATAAAGCACTGGACCGCAGGGTCGGTTTGAACCCCAAGGTGGAATTCAAATTCACAAGCAACTCCTGGGAAACCCTATGTAGAGTCACTATGAGTAGGAACTGACTTGATGGAATTTAACAGCAACAAAAAGCTACAATATCAACAGATGCAATTTGTTCTGAAGTGTATTGTTGATAGTCAGCATCTCCCTGGTCTTACTAGCTGTCTAGATGAGTTCTTCAGCTAGCCTAGGTTGCTTGCCCATTGTGTGACACAGATCTTCATCACCGAGAATCCAGTCCCTGTCAGCCTTGTTCTCATTAAACCATGTTTATACTCCAGTTGCCTAGTTATGTTATCAAGCATGGTGGTGGTGGTGGTTATGTGCTGTGGAGTTGGTTCCGACTCATAGTGACCCTTCACTTGGTTTCCAAAGCTGTAAATCTTTATGGGAGCAGAAAGCCTCATCTTTCTCCCATGGAACAGCTGATAGTTTCGAACTGCTGACCTGTGGTTCGCAGTCCGATTCGTAACCACTATGCTACCAGAGCTCCTTATCATCAAGCATAGATGTATCAATATACATCAGAATGAGTATCCTAAGTTTAGACATAAACCCCTTTTTGCCCTTTATATAGCTACAAGCCTAAGTCATAATCATTATTAGTATCAATTAGCCAAATTGATTGAGAACACCTTTTTTTTTTTTTTTGCCTGCTGAACAACTTGCATGGTGCTCCCGAAGTGATTACATAAGATTTGTAAGTAATGGTTAAGAAGAAGCATTCTATTCTCTTCTGATAGATAGAGGACCTCTGTGGGAACCAGAATTTCTAATCAAGTAGAGCCTAAGATTAGGGTAATGAGAAACCAAATGCAGATGGGGGCTGTAGGATGGCAGCAATACATATAAAGCAAACATATCTAGTAAATTCAACTACCCCAGACATAAGTTAATTTCTTCCTCTATATGGAAACTTCCATGAGGCCAATGGTATGAGCTGAAGAAGAGATGAAATGCGGTAGAGGTAGATGCTTTGGACATGTGGGTTACCTTTTTTATGTTACTTACTTCTGCTCTCTAGTTCTACTCAGGCCTACTCCCAAGTGAATCATCTTAATTATGCATTGAATTGTTGCTGCATCCTGCTGACCCTAAGACAGTGGATCTGGCAATGAGCAGCTCATGATGTGCAGTTCTGGTAAATCCCTCAGTCCCTACCAGAGCCCAGAGCCTATTAAGAATAGAGTTTCCCATGATGAACAATTATCTGCTGCAGAAGACATAGTCTTGCTACAGAATATTACAAATTTCAATGAAACTTTCCAATATGGGCTTGCCAAAGGCCCTACCCAGTGTCCATCTGTGGTATAGATTCTCCAGCACAGGTAAAGTTGTATTACCTCTTCGGCTTATTGCAGAATCATTTAGCTCTGGATTCTACTTGAAATGGGTATTCTTTTCTGTCAGCAGATAAATATGTCTGATTATTAATTTTAGTTGCAGTGTATGCTACCTTCAAAATTTCAATAGGTCTGCTGGGCACTATTTTTCCTTTAGTGTCAGGGTATGCTCTGGCATACTAGGTCATTGAACTCCGAACACTTGAACAGTCAGTCCATCTTTTATATTCATAAGGTTTGTCTCACAATGTCAGATGCTGATGTGTCTTACTAAGGTTTCCAAAGTGCATGCCATTTCCTATTTACCAGGTTAAATTAGCAGGATATCACTAATATAGTAAACAGGATTATGTTTTTTGGCTTTCAAGAAAGTTAAGGACTGTTGTTGTTTTTGTTTGGTTCAATTGAGTTGGTACCTACTCATAGTGACCCTATGCACAACAGAAGGAAGCACTGCTCAGTCCTGGGCCAACCTCAAAATTGTTGCCTTGCTTGTGCCCATTAATGCTGCCACTTTGCAACCAATTCATCTCTCTGAGGGTCTCCCTCTTTTTCTCTGACTCTCCATCTTACCAAACATGATATCCTTCTCCAGAGACTGGTCCCTCCTGACAATATGACCGGAGTATGAGAGGCAAAGTTTAGCCATCCTGACCACCAGTGAGCACTCTGGCTGCACTTCTTCCAATACAGATCTGTTTGGTTTTTTTGGCAGCCCATGGCACTTTCAATATTCTCCTCTAACCTTGTAACTCAAACGCACCAATTCTTCTACAGGCTTCCTTATTCACTGTCCAGCTTTCGCATGAATATGAGGTTGTTGAAAATACCATGGCTTGTGTCAAGTGCACCTTAGTCCTCAAGCTGACATTTTTGCTCTTCAATACTTGAAAAAGTTCTTGTGCAGCAGATTTGCCTACTGCAATATGTCATTTGATTTCTTGACTGCTGCTTCTGTGAGTATTGATGGTTGATCTAAGAAGAATGAAGTCCTTGACAACTTCAATCTTTTCTCCATTGATACGAATGTTGTTTATTGGTCCAGTGGTGAAGAATTTTGTTTTGTTTACATTGGGATGTAATCCATACCAAAGGTCTTTGATTTTCATCAGTAAATATTTTAAGTCCTCTTCACTTTCAGCAAGCAAGGTTATATCATCTGCATATAGCAGGTTGTTAATAAGTCTTCCTCCAATCCTGATGCCACGTTTTTTGTCGTAGAACCCAGCTTCTCACATTATTTACTCAGCATACAGTTTGAATAAGTATGGTGAAAGAATACAACCCTGTCACACACCTTTCTTAATTTTAAGCCGTTCAGTGTTCCCATGTTCTATTTGAACAACTGCCTCTTAGTCCATGTACAGGTTCCTCATGAGCACAATTAAGTGTTCCGGAATACTCAGACTTTACAAAGTTGTCCATAGCTTGTTATGATTCACACAATCAAAAGCCTTTGCGTAGTCAATAAAGCATAAGTAAAATAAAACAAGTAAACATCTTTCTGGTATTCTCTGGTTTCAGCCAAGATCAATCAGATATCAGCAGTGATATCCCTCATTCATTCCTCTTCTGAATCCAGATTGAGCCTATGGAAGTTCTCTGTCAATGTATGCTTGCAGCCATTTCAGTATTACCTTTAGTAAAACTTTACTCACATGGGATATCAAAGATATTGTCTGATGAGTTCCACATTCTTGGTCGGGTGTTCAAGCTCACCAGCTGCTCCTTAGAAACCCTATACAGGGTTGCTATGGGTCGGAACAGACTCAACGGCACTTAACAACAACAACAGTAGCAACAACAACAATCACTTTCAGAAACCCTATACTGGGTTGTTGTGATTCAGAACTGACTTGACAGCAAACAGTAGCACCAGCAATTGTTGTATAAAAGCAGACATACAAAATAAAAAACAAATTAGTGTAGCTGTATTCCAAAAATATATTTACAAAAATAGTTGGTAGACTGGATTTGATACATAAGCCATGGTTTGTTAACTCCTGTTTCTTCTTCCACCCACAAAATTTCCTAGTATTTAACATTGTACAATTAAAGATTTTATTTGTTTGTTATTTTTACTTGGGAGGTTCTACTCTCCTGATATCACTTTAATAATATTAAATAACTCATAATATGAAAATAATGTAAACTGTGAGTTCTAAACTTAGCTCCATTAATTCAGCAACCAGTTAGTAAATGGCACATTTGTGCCTAGCACTATTTTGAGTGCTTGCAAATAGAGAAGAAACACTCCTGATTCTCAGCAAGCTGAGTCATGTGATCTTAGGTAATAAAACAGTTAAATTATGATGTGCTAGCAAGAAGGGATTATTCAGGGTGCTGTAAAACATCACACATTTAAAATACTTACATGGCAACCTGGTGCTGGGAGAGTTAGTTGTATGTGGGTCAGTGTAGTCATGTGCGGCGTGGAGATCCGTATTTCCTATATTTCAGAAGACTTTAGAAGAGCTCCGTCTTCTGTGCTGACTTCTTTCCCTTTGGTACTCACTTCTGGCATACCTTGAAAGGATACTTGCTTACTTCCAGATACTTCACATAACTGTCCCTTTATCGGAGAGTGATTTCTCTTTGAGCTTCTCTCCTTTTAGGTGAGGTTGTATCTCAAGTTACCTGCAATCCTATTTCTTAAGTCACTACCTCACCTAAGTTTTCAAAACTCTTTGGGCTTTATTATTTCCCAATTATAGGTTGTTTTTGTTTGTTTGTTTGTTTGTTTTATTATTAATTTAAGGTTTTTATTGTGGATTGAGTGAAAGTTTACAGGGCACATCATCAGTTTCACATTCAACAATTCATATAACTTGTTTCATT
>NW_006408611.1:4287053-4292578 GCF_000296735.1 Chrysochloris asiatica
CGTTCAGTCCTTTTTTTCTAGTTGAAACAGTTCAGGGCCAGCTATGGCTGTTTGGTTTTAATTGGAAATTGTCTCTTTAAATTTTGAGGAGATCTGTGTGCTTGCAAGGGTGGGGCTGGGGTGCCCACTAGCTCAGGCACCCCTATAGTCACCAGAATGGAGGTTTACTGAGCACATCATCAGTTTTGCATTGAACAAATCATATATTATTTCTGTTTGGTGCTATCAAGTCAGTTTCTTCTCGTAGGAGCCTTATGCACAACAGAACAAAACACTGTCCAGTCTTAATACTAGTAAACTAAGAGAAAATCAAAGAAAAGAAGGGAATAAATCTGAAAAAGCCTAAGATTTATGTTGAATACCATGAAAAGGAGCCCTGGTGTAGTACTGTAGGATAAGCACTGGACTGCAAGGTTGGCAGTTCAAATTCACCAGTCAATCCTCAGAAACTTTATACAGGGTCACTGTGAGTCTGAACCAACTTGGTAACAGCAAGCACCATGAAGGGGAATAACTTGCAGGTAATCAGAATTCCAAAACAGGAAGCGACAATAATATCCACAGAGAAAATTATTGAAGAGCTGTTGGAAGAAAGCTCTATAGCACCATGAGGGATGAGAAGATACAGATTTAAAAAGCCTAAATAATACAAAACAGGAGAGACCCCCAAACAGGACAGACCCCCTCAAGAAAGCACTGTAATATATCATAATCATACTTGCCAAAACCAAAAACAAGTAAAGATTCCTGTGAGCAGGTAAACAAAAAAACAAAAGTTACCAATTAAGGGGAATCAATAAGACTAAGCTCTGATTTCTTAACAGAAACTATGACGGTAAGAAAACAATAAAATGACATATATAAACTCTGAAAGAAAAATTTGCCAACCAAGAATATATACTCAGGAAAGCTCTCCCTCAAAAAAGAAAGCAAAATAAGGACATTTACATATAAACAGAAATTTGTAATAACCAGATCAACTTTAAAAAAATATACCAAAGGGTGTTTTTTGCACTGAGAACCAAACAACAGAAAACAATGTAAGATTAACAAATATGATACTACTATCTAAAATTCAATTCAGATGTAGAAGTATTTTAAATTCAGATGTAGAAACAAACCCCAAAGACTGAAAGTAATAAAGACAACTACAAAGCAAAAATAGGGAATTTTGTAAATAAAGAACTTTAAAAAGATGGGGAAGTAAAGTTCAACATAAAACAGACAATTTTAAACTGGGAGAGAAATTAACCTCAAAGGACATTAATACATCTTCACTAAAAATAATAAAGAGGAATATCCAAAAGATTTAGTGGGCATTAAAATAACAAAAAGGAAGAAAATTAAAGGAAAATACACAAACTGAATGGAAAATTACATGGAGCAAAGATACCAACAGCACCATAAAAACACACACAACAAAATGGCAGCAATCGATTCAGACCTATGGGTAATTATACAGCAGATAGATGGATTAAATTCACCTATGAAGAAACAGAGAGTAGTAGAAAGGATAAGAAAACAGAATAATTCAATATGCTGTCTACAAGAGCATACTGAATTACTAACAAAACTTACTTACTAGCAAAAACAAAAACAGGCTGAAAATCAGAGCAAAGTCAGGTAGGCTCCGTGGAGGAGGAGCTGAAATCCCAGGGACGCAGCTCTCATAAAACTACACCAAAGCTTTGGATCTACCATAAAGGTCTGAGCATCAGTTTCCCAAAAACATAAGTGGAAAAATCATGGTATTAAGGAAAACATTGCTTTTTGTAAATCATCATGGGACTCCCTCTGCAGCCATCCCACCCAGGAGGAAGTCAGAGGGCAGAACTACATCCAGACTGGCAAAGGACACCCATGCTAAAAGCATGGAGGTTCTTGTCTCTGCATTTATATTGCTTTTACTTTTGAACCTTTTGATCACACATTTATCCTGGAGGAGGGAGCTTTTTCTTCCTACATTACCCAAGAAGTGACACCAATCATGGCCATATAGCCAAGCTATAAGCATACCACATAATATTCCACCATTGAGACAAGAGCCAATAAGAGCTGTTTAACATTACATGTGAAAAGGGAAGCCTAACTCCTGATCATATCCACCAGGAGACATCGGTAAGCTTAATAATACAACAACAAACATCCATTTAAGCATTAAAAACCACATAACTATTGAAAATGCTAAACAAAAAAAAAAAAACAAAAGATATCAAAACCTGCCCAAAAAAAGAAGAGGATAGATGAGGCAAATGAGCTGCAGACAGACAAAATCTTTCTAGAAGAGGAAGAGCTGGTTTTGGATTTGCCTGAGAAAGAATTCAGAAGAATGATATGGGAAAAAATTCAAGTGCTACAAAAAGGGGTGGAGGAAAACAAGGAAGAAAGAAGTCAGGAAAGTACTACAAGAGCAACCAAACAAGATTGATATAGCATTGGGGAAAATTCAAAACCTGCAAAAAGAGGTCCAGATGATCAACAATAAAATATCAGAAATAGACTCTACACTGAAAGGGGAAAGGAGCAGAATAGAAGAGATAGAGAGTTGGAAGGCAAATGTCTCAATACTGCTATGATAGAAGACCAAGATGAAAAAAGAATAAGAAAATCTAAAGAGAGTTTAAGATTCATGCTGAATAGATAACATGAAGAGGAACAACTTAAGAATTATTAGCATTCCAGAACAGGAAGAATCAGAGCAGTCCACAGAGGAGATAGTTGAAGATCTTCTGGAAGAAAATTTCCCTAATGTCTTGAAAGATGAGAAGATAAACATTCAAGAAGCTGAACGTACTCCAGGAAGGATAGACCCCAAAAGAAAGTCACCAAGACATATAAAAATCAAGTTCTCCAAAATCAAAGACAAGGAGAGAATACTAAAAGCGCCCAGGAAGAAGTGAAGTGTCACTTATAAAGGCAAGCAAATCAGATTAAGCTTTGACTATTCAGAATAAACCATGCAGGTAAGAAGACAATGGGGAGACATATACAAAACCCTACAAGAAAAAAACTGCCAACCAAGAATCGTCTATCTAGCAAAACAATCAATCAAATATGAAGGTGCAATCAAAATGTTTCATGATAAACAGAATCTGAGAGATTTTATTAAAACCATTCCAGCACTTCAAAACATCCTAAAGGGAGTTCTGTGGACTGAAAACCAATAAGAACAGACAGCAACTAGAGATTGACAGGCATGGCAACACCACCTGGAACTCAGGCAACAGCAGAGTCCAGAACAGAATAAGACTACAACAATGAATTCAAAGGAGCTGGGGGGTCAACTGAAGATCAAAATTATATCAATATCAAAGTAGGGCTAAACATAGCAACGGAGATCCAAGTAGTGAAAATGTAAGGTAGATTACAGGATATAATAGATGCTCTTAAATGGAGAGAAAAGTTAGTAGACTATAAGGTAACCCCAGAGAAAGTTAATACTTCACAAAGAACCATGAAAATGAACTTCCAAGCAGAACAAGCAACCATGAAAACTAAGAAGAAATCAACAAGAAATAGCACAAAAAGCACAACCCCAACACAAGAAGGCATGCATAACAAAAGAACGAACAGCACTACCAAAAAAGTAACATAATGGCAGCAATGAATACATACCTATTGAATGTCAATGGATTGAATGTACCAGTGAAGAAACAAAGAGTGGCAGATGCATAAGAAAACAAGACACTTTCAATACGCTGCCTGCAAGAGACACACCTTACACACAAATACAAAAACAGTCTAAAATTTAAAGGACGGAAAAAAATATACCAAGCTAACTGCAACAAATAAACAAGCAGGAGTGGCAATACTAATCACTGACAAAGTAAACTTCAAGATAAAAATCAGCATAAGAGACAAAGAAGGACACTATCTCATGATCAGAGGGTCAATTGAGCAATATGACGTAACCATAATGAATATCTATGCTCCCAGTGAAAGAGCATCAAGAAACATGAAGCAAACCTTACTAAAATTGAAGAAAGAAATAGATAAATCTACAATTATGGTGGGAGATTTTAATACACTATTGTTGAAAAGGGACAGAACAATCAGAAAGAAACTTGACAAAGTTACAGAGGAACTAAACAATACAATCAACCAACTTGGCCTCATAGATGTACACAGAGCATTCAGCCCAAAAACAGCACAATAGACATTCTTCTTTAGTGTGAATGGAAAATTTTCCACAATTGACCAGGTGTTAGGTCACAAAGAAAGGCTCCATAAATTTACACACATCAAAATTCTACAAAGCATCTTTTCAGGCCACAATGCTATAAAACTAGAAATCAACAATAAGAAGACCAAGGAAATAAAGTTGAGTACATTGAAACTGAACAACACCCTGCTGAAAAGAGACTGGATAAAAGAAGAAATTAAACATGAATTCACAAAGTTCCTAGAAACATATGAGAATGAAAATACCACATATCAAAATCTTTGGGACACGGCGAAAGCAGTGCTGAGAAGACAATTTATTGTGATAAATGCACACAGCCAAAAAGAAGAAAGAACCAAAATTAACACATTAACACAGCATCTCCAACAATTAGAAGCAGACCAGCAGAGGAACCTACAGTCACCAAAAGAAAGGAAATAATAAAGATAAGAGCAAAAATAAATGAGATGGAAAACAGAAAAACTATAGAAAGAATCAACAGGACAAGAAGCTTGTTCTTTGAAAGATTAATAAAATTGACAAACCATTTGCAAAACTAACAAAAGAAAAGAGGTGAGAATGTAAGGTAGATTACAGGATATAACAGATGCTCTTAAATGGGGAGAAAAGTTAGTAAACTATAAGGTAACCCCAAAGAAAGTTAATACTTCACAATGAACCATGAAAATGAGCTTCCAAGCAGAACACAAAAAAGACACAAATAACTTGCATTAGAAACCAAATGTGTGATGTCACAATGGAACCAAACGAAATCAAAAGGATAATAACAGAATACTATGAAGAGCTGTACTCCAACAAATTTTAAAAACTTAGAAGAGATGGATATATTTTTAGAAAAACATGACCTACCTAAACTTATTCAGAGTGAAGTAGAAAGCTTGAACAAACCCATAACCTAAGAAGAAATTGATCAGGTCGTCAACAAATTCCCAACCAAAAGAAGACCAGGCCCAGATGGCTTCATGGGTGAGTTCTATCAAGCATTCAGGGAAGAACTGTCACCAATTCTACTCAAATTATTCCAGAATTTAGAAGAGAATGGAAAACCCCCTAGTATATTCTATGAAGCAAGCATAACCCTCATACCAAAACCAGGGTAGGACATCACTAAGAAAGAAAACTACAGACCGGTATCCATCATGAACATAGACGGAAAAATTCCCAACAAAATCCTAGCCAACAGAATCCAACAGCACATCAAAATGTTGTTGTTGTTGTTAAGTGCCGTGGAGTCGGTTCCGACCCACAGCGACCCTGTACAGGGTTTCTGAGGGTGTAAATCTTTACGGGAGTAGAAAGCCTGATCTTTCTCCTGCAGAGCAGCTGGTAGTTTCGAACCGCT
>NW_006408611.1:4292703-4294424 GCF_000296735.1 Chrysochloris asiatica
ATGGTTCAACATTAGAAAAACAATCAGCATAATCCACCAGATAAATAAGAAAAAGGAAAAGAACCACAAGATCATATCGATTGATGTATAAAAGGCATTTGACAAACTCCATCATCCATTCCTGATAAAAACACCCAGCAAAGTAGGAAATGAAGGGAAATTCCTCAATATAATCAAGAGCATATATACAAAATCAACAGCTTACATCACTTTCAATGGAGAGAAACTGAAAGCCTTCCCTCTGCGAATGGGAACTAGACAAGGATACCCTTTGTCACCATTCCTATTCAATACTGTGCTGAAAGTTTTAGCAAGAGCCATACAGCATGATAGAGAAATTAATGGCATCCAAATTGGCATAGAGGAAGTAAAACTCTCTATTTGCAGATGATATGATCCTATACATAGAAAACCCTAAAAAAACAATTAGACCTCACTGGAAGATTTAGCAAAGTGGCAGAGTATAAGATTAATATACAAAAAGCAGTTGGATTTCTCTATAGCAACAAGGACAGCACTGAAAAAGACATTGTGCAACTAATACCATTTACAATAGCTGACCAAAGCATGTAATATTTAGGAATAAACATAACTACAGACACATAGGACTTATACAAAGAAAATTTAAAAACACTACTACAAGAAACCAAAAGAGACCTACAGAAGTGGAAGAACAAACCAGGTTCCTGGACAGGAAGACTCAACATCATGAAAATGTCAGTATTGCTCAAAGCAATTACACATATAATGCAATCCCAATCTAGATTCCAGCAACATTCTTCAAAGATATGGAAAAGACAATTACTAATTTTACATGGAAAGGAAAGAGACCCAGGATAAGCAAAGCACTGTTTAAGAAGAAGAACAAGGTTGGAGGTCTCTCACTCCCCGATTTCAAAATTTACTACATGGCTACAGTGATCAAAACAGCCTGGTACTGGTACAATGAAAGATACATTGATCAATGGAAAATAATTGAAAATCCAGAAATTAACCCATCCTCATACAGCCAACTCATTTTCAACAAAGTGCCTAGGCATATTGCATAGGGAAGAGATAGTCTGTTTAGCAAATGGTTCTGGCAGAACTGGAAAGTGATATGCAAAAGAATGAAACAAGACCTTTACCTCAAGCCCTATATAAAAACGAACTCAGCATGGATCAAAGATCTAAATGTGAATCCCAAAATTATGAAGGCCATCAATGAAAAAATAGGGACAAATGTGAGGGCGCTAAATCAGGGCAAATACAGACTACCAAACATTTTGAAAAGTACACAAACAAAAGTACACAAAAGAGATGAGTGGGACATACTAAAAATTAAAAAAATTTGTGCATCAAAAGACGTCACCAAAAGATTAAAAAGGGAAACTACAGAAAGGGAAAAAATCTTTTGCAATGACACATCAGATAAGAGACTCATTTCTAAAATATATAGGAAAGTGCAACACTTTTACAAGAAAAAGACAAATGACCCAATTAAAAAATGGGCACAGGACATGAACAGATACTTCATCAAAGAGGAGATCTGGGCAGCCAACAAACATATGAAGAAATTTTCATGATCACTAGCCTTAAGAGAAATGCAAATCAAAAAAACAATGAGATATCATCTTACAACAGCAATAACAGCAAAGATCAAAAGAGCAGAGGACAATAAATGCTGGTAAGGATGTGGTAAGACTGGGACCCTTCTACATTGTTGGTGGTACTTCAAAATG
>NW_006408611.1:4295547-4302004 GCF_000296735.1 Chrysochloris asiatica
TATTCTCTGCTTTCAGCCAAGATCCATCAGACATCAGCAATGATATCTCTCGTTCCACAGCTTCTTCTGAATCCAGCTTGAACCTCTGGAAGTTCTCTGTCAATATATGATTGTAGCTGTTTCTGTATTACCCTTAGCAAAACTTTACTCACTTGAGATATCAAAGAGATTGTCCAATGCCTTATGATCCAGCAATTCTTTTACTTGGTATATACCCACAAAAAATATGAGCCATAACACAAATAGATATATGCACACCCATTTTCATAGCAACACTATTTACAATAGCAAAAAGATGCCTAAATGCCCATCAATTGAACAATGGATAAACAAACTGTGGTACATGCATACAATGTAATCCTATGCTACCTTGAAGAACAACAAGGAAGCTGCAAGCCATCGCATAACATGGATGAACCTTGAGGACATTATGCTAAGTGAAATTAGTCAGTCACAAAAGGAGAAATACTGCATACCACCATTATTGTAAAAGACTAAGAAAAAGAATCCACCCCAAAGGGGAAAAAAAACCACAATATATATATATATAATTGCTGATCACCGGGATGTATGTGATGAGAGGAGAGGAGGAAGGGAGGGGAAGATAGAACACAGGATAGGGAATAGACACAGGACAGGCTAGGTGTTGGGGGACGAGGCTGGCAATACACAAGAAGGGGGAGGGGAATGGAAAAACAAGGCAGATTTGACAACAGTTAGGCAGGTTTGCATGGGCTAGGTGGGACAGAGGTAAATGACGATGTATGCACAACCTTGGAATAACAGGGCTTCAGGATACAAGGATTGAGGCATGGTTTGCAGGGGTAAAAGAGGGGAATAATATTAGGATGCTAGGCTGTCTTTTGGATCTTGGTTTCCCTTGCCTACCATTGTGAAATAGACACTTGAGGGCACAGGGGACTAGCCAGAAACATCACATAGAAAACATGCAAGTCTGTCTTCAGCCTATAACTGACTGGAATACCTTAAAGTGGGCTGGAAATTGCCCAGACCCAAAATGGGGTGGTGGGGGGAACTGACTTACAAGCTTTCAAGAGGGAGCCTAGTTCCAGATGGGGTAAGGGTAGGCAGAATCTCCACTGAATGATTTTCAATCTGTTTGCACAATTTGGCAAAAGGAAATGGGGATAAGTCTCTTGTGGTACAATAGTGAATAACTGCCATTAGGACTGACTCTGAGGGTTGGAAATGTAGAGGGAGATTTTTTTTTTTTTTTTGGAAAAAGGAGGTGAGTGATTGATTTTGCTGCCCAGGTGCGCAGGTCCCTGGGACCATCAAGAAAGAAGAGCGTAAAGTGCGATCCAACTCAGAGAGATAATGTAGGCAGGCATGGAGACAGAGATGATAACATGGACAGATGGAGTGGTTGGGTACACGGAACTCAGGGAGGGAGAGGAGCTGTTTTCTGACAGCCAGGGGGGCGGGCCTGTAGGGTGTATCCTTTGGTTATTTGATGATGCATAGAGGGGGATTGTAATCATATGCAGTGAAATGAAATATGATAGGATGAATGTGAAATTGAAGTGGGACAGAGGTAAATAATGATGTATGCACAACCTTGGAACAACAGGGCTCTGGGACACAGGGATTGAAACATGGTTGGAATTGGAGAAAGGGGGTAAATAATGTTAAGATGCTTGGCTGTCTTTTGAATCTTGGTTTCCCTGACATACCATTATAAAATAGTCACTTGAGGGGGAGAGAAAGAAATAGCAAGATATATCACCATAGAAAGCTTGTAAGTCCGTCTTCTGCCTATAACAGATTGGAATACCTAAAATGGGGCTACAACGTGCCCAGTGAAGGAGTCTTCCTACAGAGCCCCTGCATTGCATAAGACCATAGGTGGAATCCTGAACATCACTTAGAATCTTCAGAAGTGGGAAATTTCCACTTGAAAGGACAATCTGATCAGTCTGTAGTGGCCAGAAGAACAGAAGATTCTTCTTGAAAGAAAGACTGACAGGAAAAATACAAAACAATATAGGCAGACCAACTGATTATTACAAGAACAAACAAGTGGCTCACCCAGGAGACATCAAGGCAAGTGGTCGGATCCCCTCAGGGCAAACCTCTTTCTAAGAGTAAGATGCAATGGGAATATATGCTCTGATCGGTGACCACGTTCGCTTCCAATTAGGGGAAGTAAGGGATAAGCAGCAATTATGCTGCAAGCTAAGCCCTACAACATTCAATAGACTCCTGTGAACCCGGCTGGAGATCTGGTAGCCAGCAGTGTGGCAAGACCTGGGGTCTCTTGAACCCAGAGTCAGTGACATAGCCACAGAGAACTAGAGTGGAGACTGAAGTATGCAGCTGATAAGAATAGAGGGTTCAGCATAAGTACACCCACACTTGCAGATAATACCCACTTGACCTGGCGTCAATGACTGGATGATCAAAGATCAACTAGAAGAAGAAATAAGAGGAAAAAAAGAGTAATCTGATACAATTTGATGAACTTGACCTACACCTATGGGTGCAGTATCTCAAAAGAGGGAACAAATCTTCACAGTGAGGATCATTCTTACCTCTCCATACATGGAGTGGACAGTGATGGGCAACTTGGACATTGGCTACCTAGAATTGGGGGGGTGGGGAAAGGGGCTACAGATGCAAGAAGTGACTGGCTTATAAGCTTTTAAGAGGGAACTTAGATCCAGAGGGCGTGGAGCAAGGTAGAATCTCCACTGAGTAGTATTCAATCTGTCTAGGAGGGGCTGATGAAAAGAGATGCATATAGGTCTCTTGTGATACAATAGTGAATAATTTTTGTCATGACTGATTATCAAGGTTGGAAATGTAAAGGTCGACATTTTGTGGCAAAAGCAGGGGAGTGATTAATTTTGCAGAGGTCCCTGGGAATATCAAGGTAGAAGAGCAGAGAGCGGAACCCTACCCAGAGAAGCAATGATGCCAAATATGGAAGCAGAGACAATGATGTGGAGAGATGGAGCAGCTGGGGACTTTAAACCCAGAGGGGGAGAGGGGATGTGTGCTGATGACAGGGGGCCAGGCTTGCAGGGTATACCCTTTGTTTGGTTGATGATGCATGGAAGGGATTGTAACCATGGCAAGGAAATGATATATGATAGGATGAATTTTTTGAAGCTAATATTCTCCCATGTAAACTATCATATAATTCACAATAAAGCCTTAAAAAAAAAAAAAAGAAAAGATTATGGAGATTTTTACAAAGATGGTGTCAAATGTGAAGAAGGATGTCCCTACCCCTCCTAAAGCTGAAGTCAAATCAAAAGTGTTGAAAGCCAAGAAAGCTGTGCTGAAAGACATTCATAGCCACACATACAAAAAACGATCCACCCGTCACCCACCTTCCGCCAGCCTAAGACTCTCAGGCTCCTCAGGCAACCCAAATACCCTCGAAATATCACCCCCCCCCCAAGGAGAAAGAAGCTTGACCATTATTTTATTAACAAGTTTTCTCTGACAATTGAGTCAGCCATGAAGAAGATTGATGATAACATACTTGTTCTTCATTGTGGATGTCAAGGCCAACAAGCACCAGATCAAACAGGCTGTGAAGAACCTCTACAGCATTGACACAGCCCAGGTCAAAACCTTGATTAGATTGGGATCATCTAAATTTGAGTCCAGCTGGCTAATTCTCGATACAAATTTTTTCAATACCAAAAACTTATATAATGGAATTTTCCCATGCATCTTTTGAAGCACCCTTCTATTTGATCAGCTTTAGAAAGTATCCACCCTAGAGTTAGAAGATCAGCTTACATGTGTACTATGCTAAAGAACTGTATTACTCTCTTTTATAATCCATAGTATACAGGATGCTAGATTTAGAAGTGAGTTCTGAGACTTGAATCTACTATTCTGTAAATGGAGATCCAAAGAGTCCATCAGGTTTACACTAACCCATTAAGTTTATGGTACAGTTGAAAATAGAATCCAGGTTTCTTGAGAAAAAAGAGATGTATATACACATTATATATATACACAAAAAAAATTCACACACACAAAAAAATATATAATCATTTAAACGACTAAAGGGCATATTCTGCAAGACTGCTCCCTGGAAGTCAGCACATAGTCTTTCTCTTTCCATGAGTCAAGAGTGCTCTATCTCTCGATGTCATCTTCTCTGCCTCCATCTCTAGTGTCAACCCTTCTCTGGATAGGGCCCAACATTCTGCACATGTTCTTCTCTCTGGATGGTCCTAGGGTTCTCTCTTCATGGAATATAAGATTAGCTGCTCCCCTCTTTATGTTACAAAATTCTACCTTTGCAGTTGTGACTATCACAATTAGTCATTATAACAATTAAGGAGTGGCAATTTTAATCTCTGATAAAATAGACTTTAAGGCAAAAACCAGCATAAGAGATAAGAAGGACATTATCTCATGATTAATGACGCCACTGAATAAGAGGCTATAACCACACACAATATGCTTCCAATGAAAGAGCCTCAAAATCCATAAATCAAGCTCTAATAATTGAAGAAAGCAATAGAAAGCTCCACAGTAACAGTAGGAGATATTAATACACCACTTTTGATGAAGTTCAAAGCAAATAAAAAGAAATTCAACAAAGAAACAGAGGAATTAAACAACACAATCAACCAACTTGACCTCATAGACATGCAGAGTAGTCAACCCAACAAATGCACAATATACATTCTTCTCCAGTATAATGGAAAATTCTCCAGAATAGACCAGGTATTAGTCCACAAAGAAAACCTCAATAAATTTAAAAAATCATCAAAATACTAGAAAACATCTTCACAGACCACAATACTATTAAACTAGATATCAACCATAGGAAGGAAGATCAAGGGGAAAAAATCAAATACATGGAAATTAAATAACCTTGCTTAAAAACTACTGAGTAGCAACAGGAATAAAAATTTCATTAAATCAACTGAGAATGAAAAAAACAGCATGCCAAAAACCATGGGACACAGCAAAAGCAGTGCTCAGAGGGCAACATATAGCAATAAGCACACATTAAAAAAAAAAAAAAAAAAAAAAAAAAACCCCAAATCAACATTGTAACTCAACATGTCCACTTAATAGAATAAGAGCAGTAAAGGAGGTATACAGCCAACAGAAGAAAAGAAACAATAAAGATTAGAGCAGAAATAAATGAAATAAAAATTTAAAACACAATGGAAAGAATCAATAATTCAGTTTGTTCTTTGAGAGGATAAATAAAATCAATAAACCGCTGGCAAATTTAACAAAAGAAAAGAAGAAGATGAAAACACATGAATAAGAAATTATATGGGTGACATCACAACAAAACCAATGAAAATAAAAATGATAATAAGAGAATATTACAAAGAATTATACTCCAACAAATTTGAAAAACTAGAAGAAATGGGCAAATTTCTACAAACATCTGCCCTACCTAAATTAACAGACTGAAGTAGAAAACTTGAACAGACCTATAGCAAAACAAGAAATTAGTCAAATCATAAAAAACAAAAAAAAGTCCAGACCAAAATGATTTTTTTTTGTTTTTTAAGGTTTTTATTGTGGATTGAGTGAAAGTTTGTTTACAGGGCATATCATCAGTTTCATATTCAACAATTCATATACCTTGTTTCAGTACAATGATTATAATCCCCTCCATATACTCTCAGTTAACCAGTATCTCTCTCTAGCCACTTTAGCTTTTTTAAAAACACATAAACAACAAAAAAACCCACTCAGGTATACATAATAATTTACATCTCCAAAGGGCACATTCTGCAAGTCTGCTCCTGGCCACCAGTTCTTAGCCCTTCTCTTCTTAGTCAATGAATCTAGAGTCCTCAGCCACTCCCCCTCTCCATGCCCCCATCTCTGCCTCCATCTCTGGCACTGCTGCTTCTCTGGAAAAGTTACCACATTCTACTTGTGCATTCCTCTCTTAATGGTCCTAGGGTCCTATGTTTGTGGACTGTTAGATTAATCACTCCCTATTTTTTGTTACAAAACTTCTACCTTTACATTTGTGACAGTCGCAATTAGTCATGATAATAATTATTCACTATTGAATCTTACGGATCTTATCCCCATCGTCTTTCACCAGACCCATCTAGACAAGATGATAGCTATTCAGTGGGGACTCTTTCTTTCCCCCCATACTCTTAAGCTAAGCTCCCTCTTGAAACCTTGTAAGCCAATCACTTCGTGCCTTTATTGCCCCCTCATTTTAGATAGCCAATGTCTAAGTTGCCCGTTGCTATCTACCCTGTGTACAGAGCGGATAGCATTGATATTTGATGTGAAGACTCTTTCCCTCTCTATTGGTATTTAGAATAACTACCGCTCTGAGTATAGGTCAGGTTCATCATGAAGATGTATTTTCTGTCATTGTAGCTGTTCCAGTCTGCTTGTCCTTTCTAGTGGGAATGTCTCATCTCACAAGGTTGCGGATGGAACTCAGGATTCCACCTAAGGTCCTATACTCTGT
>NW_006408611.1:4303389-4304551 GCF_000296735.1 Chrysochloris asiatica
GTAGCACTTTCCTGACTTCTTCCTTATTTTTCTCAACTGCATTGTATAGTGTTTTGATACATTTTATAATCATTTTTCTGAATTCCTTCTCAAGCATTTCCAAAGCTTGCCCATCTTCCAGTATAGAGTGTAGGTCTACTTCCAGCTCATTTGCCTCAGTCACTTTATCTCGTTTCTGGACATGTGTACATATGGTCATCTGCTTCTGTTTTTTGGGCATGTTCTGGGGTTATCTGTAGACTTAATACTTAGATGGGTATGTATTTTGGTATTTTTTATGCTTTCTGAATGCCTGCAGGTAGATGTGATCAGGAAATTGGCCTTCCTTTTCACTCTTCTTCTTGAGAAATTTCAAGATAGTACTGTTGGTAATTTTGACGTAACTTAGGATTTAATTTTCAGCCTATTTCCTCTTCTGTCTGTTTGTCCTTCTCCACAATCCCCGTTCAATTCTTTTTTCTAGTTGAAAACAGTTCAGGGCCAGCTATGGCCGTTTGGTTTTAATTGGAAACTGTCTCTTTAAATTTCGAGGAGATCTATGCGCATGGATAGTAGAACCCTCCGGGGGTGGGGCTGGGGTGCCCACTAGCTCAGGCACCCCTATAGTTACCAGAATGGAGGTGCGCAGACAGCAAGGGACCAATGAATAGCTACCAAAAGAAAATAACGCCCACACCTTTATCTCTGCGGTTCTGACAGGCATCTGTGGCTGCTCCGACCCTGCCTCCGCTTGGTCTCACCCAAGATGGTGGCTTCTGGAGCAGCTGAGCATCCCGGACTAGAAAACAATGGATTTCTTGCTTCTGCTACAAATTCCACCAGCTATAAGCCTTCCAACCTTCTAAATATTCCTTTATATGTGGTTTAGAGTTCTGGGACCATCCCCTGAGCCTGCTTGGTCAGGTATTGTGTGTTGCTGATGGCGGAGCTATTTTCTACACTTCCACTTGATCTGCCATCGTGTTTGTTCTCCAGACCAAAATTATTTTGCTGGTGAATTCCACCAAATTCTCAGAAAGAACTAGTACCAATTCTATGCAAATTATCCCAAAATATAGAAGAGGATGGACAGCACTCAAATTCATTTTATGAAGTCAGCATAACCCTGTTACAAAAATCAGGCAAAGACATCACTATAAAAGAAATTTATAAATCAATATCC
>NW_006408611.1:4328073-4330247 GCF_000296735.1 Chrysochloris asiatica
TCCTCTCCTTGCTGTTAGGTGCTGTCTAGTCAATTCTGACCCATAGCGACCCTGTATAGGGTCTCTGAGGAGCTGCTGGTGGGCACAAACCACCGACCCTGTAGCTCAGAAGGCCCTGTAGCTCAGAAGGCCCTGTAGTGCATCACCTCAGCCCACAGCGAGCACTGTGCCGGACTCCTCTCAAACCAGTGAAAACAAAAATGCAGACAACATATGACGCGCATCCGCGTCCCCTGCACAGGGCCTTCGAGGAGCAGCCTGTGAGCTTGAACCACTGACTCCGCAGACCAAAAGTCCTGCAGTGGCACTCCAATCCCCAGCGCTACAATGGGACGCCTCTCAAACCAGTGAATGTAAGCCAACCAAATAAGACACACATCCGTGTCTCCTGTATAAGGTTTCCGATGAGTGGCTGGTGAGCATGAACCACCAGCTCTGTACCACCAGCCTTGTCATTCAAAAGAATTTGCATTGCAGTGTCTCAACCCACAGCACTAGGCTGGGCTCCCTCTCAAACCAGTGAAGAAAGGCAGACCAAATCCGCGTGTCTGCCTGGCCTGGGTGCGTAAGCTCCTGGCAGAGGAAAGCACCAGTGGTGGGGGCAGGTCGCGGCCACTCAGCAAAGCCCCCACATCCACTCACCCAGATGTATGTGGGCAAACAGTCAGTGCACCCACTCCTGACACAAAAAGAAAAAAAAACAAGATCGGAACCACCCAAAATCAGCAAAGCACACCGTGCACCATTTTTTTTTTTTTTTTTTCCCCTAAATGTTCCTGCAAAGCGGCATGTGACCTCCCGCCTCCCCTCCAAATTCCACAGGCTACAAGCCTCCAAACCACTCCTGTCTCTGTGGGTCCAAATCCTGGAGCTCTGTCTTCCCCCTTTGCCTGGAATTCCGAGCCGCTTTTGACGGCGACCTTCACTATGCCTTCACCCTAGCCGCCAGCAAGCCTCCCTGCTTCTTCAGTTAGTCTGTAATATTCTTACTCTGTTTCAGGCCCCTCTGAGTTTTGCTACTTGTTGAAATGCTGTGGGGTAGATTATGACCCACAGCTACCCAGTATAGAGTTTCCAATAGCAGCTATTGAGCTAAAACCACAGTTCCTGCAATTCTAAAGGCTTTGTGGTCTGGCGGATTAAACCACAGCAGGGTGCTTTGTTACTGGTATTAAACTGCTACTCTGCTTGGGCTGGCCCAAACCTTGATGCTTTGATGGGCAGGCCTGAGGCTAGGAGGCTGGGCAGAGGGCTGGCCTAGGCCGAAGAAGTGGGAGATGGGCTTTGTGCTTGTAGGCAGATGGGGTCTGTTTTTAATGACGTCTAAAATGCCTCTCTTTGTCTCCCTGTGCCTTGAGCCCTCCAATTTGTACTATATAGACACCGGTACTGCCTAATGTGGCTTTGAGGACTCCCCTGGGATGAACTATGTTGGTTCCTGTGGCCCCCCCTTGTTCTCTGAGAGCGTCAGCCCTTTGAATGGGTCTGCTCGGGCCCTGCTAAGTGTTGTAGTGGGCGGGGCCGTCCCCTGGTAGGAGCCTGGAGCAGGCGGGTGAAAGTTAAAAATGCTCGTAACTCCTCAATAGTTTGATACTTCAAAAAAACAAGTTCATAAAGTTGCAACCTAATGCTTTATGTTTGCCCAAAAACTGTCTGTCTACCAGGCAGGGGCCCCGATTTGTGATACCGCCCCCTACTTTTTCCCAAGCCCACATACCTGTCCTGCCCGGTCAGGGAAGCGCCACCCTCCTCCATGTATTATGTTCTTGATGTCATCCCACCACTCTTTTGGTCTTCAGTCTTTAGTGTTTAATGTATCAAATCTGTGTTTCTGATGATCTCTAAATTCAGGTGGGATATATTCAATGTCATATTTTGACTCTCATGGACTTATTGTCATTTTCTTCAGCTTTAGTTTAAATTTGCATGTCACTAAGTGATGGTCTCTTCCACAATCTGCACCTGCCCTAGTTTTGACTGATGATGTAGAGTTTTTCCATCGTCTCTTTGCGCAGATTTAGTCAATTTATTTTTATGTATGCCATCTGGTGAGGGCCATGTGTATAGTCATCTCTTATACTGTCTAAAGAAGGTATTTGAAATGAACAAATCATTGGTTTTGCAGAATTCTATCATGCATTCTCCAGCATCATTTCTATCACCAAGGCCATATT
>NW_006408611.1:4330849-4344847 GCF_000296735.1 Chrysochloris asiatica
CTCACAATCAGTCCTGATAACAATTATTCACTATTGTATCACAAGAGACCCATCTGCATTTCATTTCATCAGCTCCGCCTAGACAGATTGGATATTACTCACTGGAGATTCTGCCTTCCTCCAGGCCCCCTGGCTGTAGGTTCCCTCTTGAAAGCTTGTAAGCCAGTCACTTCTTGCCTTTGTAGCCTCCCCCCCTCACCCCCCCCCATTTTGGGTAACCAATGTCCAAGTTGCCCATCCCTGTCTACTCTGTGTATGGAGGGAGTAGGAATGATTCTTACTGCAAGGATTTGTTTCCTCTTTTGAGCTACTGCATCCATCCATAGGTGTAGGCCAAGTTCATCAAATTGTATCAGATTGGTCTTTTTTTCCTCTTCTTTCTTCTTCTGGTTGAGCTCTGATCATCCAGTCATTGAAGCCAGGTCAAATGGGTATTATCTGCAAGTTTGGGTGTTCTTGTGCATATGCCCTCTCTTTTTATCAGCTGCACACTTCACTTTCCACATTGTTGGGCTTAGCTCACCACTTCATTGCTGTTTTTCCCTCATTTCCCCTTATCGGTGAGGAGCGTGGGCCTCAATCAGAGCGTGTATTCCCATTGAGTCTTATTCTTGGAAGGGGGTTTTGCTGGATATGTTCTTTTTGACAACAAATGCAACACCATTCCTCTTCAATTTGTCATACCCGGCATAGTACACAATGTGGTTGTTAGATTCAAAATGGCCAATACCCGTCCATTTCTGCTCACTAATGACTAAGATATCAATGCTAATGTGTTCCATTTCATTTTTGACAACTTCCAATTTTCCCAGATTCATGCTTTGTGCATTCCATGTTCCGATTTTCAATGGATGTTTGCAGCTGTTTCTCTTCATTTTGAGTTGTGCCCCATCAGCAAATGAAGGTCCTGCGGGCTTTTCTCCCACGGGCCTTACTCCATTCACATCATCACGGTCAACTCTACTTTGAGGAGGCAGCTCTTACACACTTGCATTTTGAGTGCCTTCCAACATGAGGGGCTCAGTTTCCAGCTTCTAGCACTATATTTGACAGTGTTCCTCTGTTATTCATAAGATTTTCAGTGACTAAATATTCAGAAGTAGTTCATTACTCTTTCTTCCTAGTCTGTCTTTGTCTGGAAGCTCATCTGAAACATGTCCACCATGGGTGACCCTGTTGGTATTTAAAATACCAGTGGCATAGCTTTCAGAATCACGGCAACTCCACTTAAAACCAAAGGGCCACCACTCATCTGTCAATTTGTCATACTGTGGTGGTTTGTGAGTTGCTGTGATTCTGAAAGGTTACTATTAGGCACTCTAAAACTCCTCCAGCTTCCTCTCATTATCAAACTCCAAAACCCATCCACATTTTAGGTATCCATTAGATCAATATTCCACTCCTGATATACTGTCTCAGTTATCTAGTGGTGCTATAACAGAAATATCACAAGTGGGTAAATTTAACAAGTAGAAATTTATTCTCTCATTATTTGACCAACTAGAAGCCTAATTTCAGTGTGCCAGCTCTCAAAGAACACTTTCTTTCCTGACTTTGTGGGAAGGTTCTGATCCTCTTTCAGCGTCTGTGGGACCAGCACTCCTTGGACATCTGAACGGGGCTTGATCTTCCATTGGTCTAGGAGCATCTCAGTGGAAGGATTCTGGGTTTAAAGGATAGTTTTCACTCATGACTCATCTTTTGTGTAGTAATGAGATTCCTTCTTCTCTGCTACCCTCTCTCTTCTTTTGCTTCTTGTAATATAAAAGGTGAGGTAGGCCACAACACAGAAAAATTTCTCTTACATCAGATCAGGGCTGCGATCTGATTAAGGGTGCATTGCACTCTAATCCCCTTACATTGATTGGCTGAGCACTGATCACATTAGATCACTTTATGGGTGATGAATAATTACATTATTAAATAGCTTTTACACTACATAATTGCCTAACTGCATTTTGGGGCCACACATTTAATCCATAACAGATGTTCTTCATGTTCCAGTTTATTTATGATGACACTGAGGTTCACAAGCTAAACAACTTAGTTAATAAATTTGCACTTTCCCCTGGCTTATGGTCTTCTGGAGTGGACTCCTGGAGTGATGCTGTAGGATCAGCACTGGACAGCAAAACACAAGGTCAGCAGTTCAAACCCACCAGCTGCTGTTCAGAAACCCTGTACAGGATTGCTATGAGATAAAACCGACTCTATGACACTTAACAATAACAACAACAATCAAGATTAAAGTTAAAGTCTGTGACGATTAAAAACACTGGATTGGGAAGTTCAGAGTCTGTGGTTTGAGATCCACCAGCCATTCCTCAGTAGAAAGATGAGGCTTTCTTCTCCTGTGAAGATTTAAAACCTCGGAAACTCTATGTTGTTATTAAGTGCTATTGAGTTGGCTTCGACTTATAGAGATCCTCTCTGTATAGGATTTCCATGGAGTGCTTGGTGGGTTTGAACCACTGACCTTCCATTAACAGTCAGGTGCTTATCCTACAGTGCCACACCAATACTCCATAGTACAAGTATTTAAATAAATAAAAATTCAAGATGCTACAAAGATATGTATATTTAAGTGGGACGTTAACATTACACAAAAATAATGAGGGGGAATGAAATCTCAGTGAACTATGGTGGCAGGAAAACAAAAAAAAGGGGCAGATTTAAACTGAGTCCTGGAAGAATGGTTTGCTTTGGTGTGCGTGAGAGAGACAGAAGAGATAGAGCACACAGAGATCATTGAGGTTTTATCTGATCTTAAATATAGTTAATTCTCATTACTCACAGTATTTACGATCTACAATACTGCCATAAATGATAGCAAATGCTGAATCATTGCTTCTATGGGAAATACAGGGTTAGGTTTCTGAACACTTTTATGACAGCATTTCTCTCAACCTGTCAATATAGAACTTTATTTTATGTATGTTTCTTTTAAAATATATCTTATTTAATGTATATTTTTGTTGTTGTTAAGAACCAGTGAGTCACTTCCAACTCATAGCAACCTTATAAATGGCAGGTGGGTTTGAACCATTGACCTTATTTGAACCTGTGCTTATCCTACACCCATTCACAGTATAAAGAATGTCTGAATGAAGCTTTTTTATCATGTAGTTTTTGCCTAAGGCACATCACTTTCTTGCTCTTAGGAACACTGAACAGCACTTTCTTATTACACTTGGAGACCTTTTTAAATAAAGAAAGCACCAATATAAAGCACAAAAATGCATAAAACATGGCACAAAGGAGACCACAAAAGAACACACACATGTTTACAGCATAAGATCTGAAAGATGAAGGCAGATCGCTGCCTTGTCCTATGTCGCTTGGGAATTGAGGTACGTGTGTTGCTCTGGGTAACTGTAAATGGCCATGAAAGCTCTGTGAATATTTATTTGGGGTTCACAAATAAACTCTGTGAGTAGGTGAATACAGAATTACAGAATTGGTGATTAGTAAGGATTGACTGAGGTTTAAATATGAAGTGTAACAGATTAGAAATTATTTACTTTGTAAATTACCTTTAAATGCATGAGTGGGATTCAAACATATATAACTTGAAGCGCGGTCTTTCATTTGGATAGACTAAGATCAAATCCTGACTACATTACTCACTAACTATAGGAACTCAAAAAAGTTTGTTGTGCTTTTTGAGACTTAGTTTCCTCTTCTGTAAATTTGTTTGAAACCATCTAATCATCTAATTAAATGTTAAACTCAAAATCATTCTCCAAGGTCCATCTACCTTCTATAAAGGCCAAAAAAGAAAGTCCAATGAGGGCATGACAGCAAGCACTACCACTACATCTTTCACATTTTTAGTGTTGATGTCATGGTCTGTGTTTTCCTAAGGATGAATTATTGGCTATAATTTATTATTGTGGAATGGATGGGAAGTTCTTAAAGTTCTAATTTCTATTTTAGCAGCTCTTAGGTATTCTCCTTATGACAGAAAACCCTTCTGTGACAGCTTGAAGGAAGATTTAGAATGTATACTGTTAAAAGTGTCCTAGAGTCCTTCTCTAAGCCTTGAAGCTTCATGTTCATTCAAAGAAATCAAGTCTGAAGTGACTAAGGTCTGAGAACTGGAATAGAGTTGTGGTTCTCCATTTTAGAAATCCATTCCTGTCCCTGATCCGTAGATCTAAATTTGTTATTGTTTTTAATATTTTATTAATCAAGTAACACTTTGTTAGGATGTCAGGATTTTCTAGAGAAACAAAATTACTTCTCTCTCTCTCTCTCTCTCTAAATATATATATATATACACACAAATAATGTGTATATATGGAGTCCTGGTGTGACACTGTAGGCTAAACACTCTACCACAAGGTTTGTTTGAACCACACAGTCAGTGGTCCAGACTCACCAGCTTCTCTGCAGACACCCTATACAGGTCACTATGGGTTGGAACTGACTGGATGGCACTTAACAACAATATGTGTGTATATTTGTATGTGATAAAGGAGCTCTGGTAGCGTAGTGGTTACAAATTGAGCTGTGAACCTTAAGGTCAGTGGTTCGAAATTACCAGCCACTCCGCGGGAGAAAGATGAGGCTTTCTACTCCCCTAAAGATTTATACCCTCAGAAACCCTGTACAGGGTCGCTATGGGTTGGAACTGACTCAATGGCACTTAACAACAACAATGTTATATATGTGTGTATATAATGTATTGTTGTTAAGTGCCATCAAGTCAGTTCTACAGGGTTTCCAAGGAGCGGCTGGTGAGTTTGGATCACTAACCTTGAGGTTCAAAGTGATCTTATAGAGAGAGAGAGAGAGAAAGAGAGGAGGTGGGGAGGGAGAGGGAGAGACTCTTGGTGTGGTACTGGAGGATCAGCACTGGGCTGCAAACCACACATTCATGGTTCAAGCCCACCAGCTGCTCCTCAGAAACCCTATACAAGGTTGCTATGAGTTGGAACCAACTTGATGACACTTAACAACATGCATGTGTGTGTAGTGTGTATATGTATATAAGAATCTCTGGCAGCGTAGTGGCCGGGCTGCTAACCTCAAGGTTAGCAATTTGAAACTACCAGTTGTTTTGTAGGAGATAGATGAGGCTTTCGGCTCCCTTAAAGATTTATGGCCTCGGAAACCCTATATAGAGTCATCATGATTGGAACTGACTTCACAGCACACTACCGTATACATAAATATAGATACATGTTGCTGAATTATATATGAAATATACACACAAGGGTGGATTAAAAATGATCCATACTCCGGTTATGTTAAAATGCCCAGCCACGGCCACGGCAAACGATAAAAGCAAGCATGCATGTGAAATGGTTCTGTCAAATAGACAAGTGTGGCATATTATTTGAAAATTAGCTATGGCTCTATGAAACAGTCCATGATAGACTTGGGTTTCCAAAGTTCATGTGAGATGTATACCAAACAAATGATAGCAGAGAGTACACAGAAATGTTTGGACATCTGAACAAAATTTGGACTGATACTCGAAGGAAGGTAAATTTTTCTTGAAAAAAATCGTTACTAGTAATCAGAAATGAATTCCTCACTAAGATCCTGAGAGTAAATGGCAGAGTATGGAATGGAAACATCCTCAATTGCCCACCAAGAAAAAGCTCAGAAGTCAAACATCTGTTGGAAAATTGATACTCACAGTTTTTTGGGGGGGATTCCCAAGGGCCTGTATTGAATCACTATTAGGAAAAAGGTCCAACAATAGATAGTGCTTAATATAGTGAGATGCTCACTTAACAGCTGAAGCTTAAACACAGAGGACATTGTGTAAATCCAAGAGCATTGTGAGTTTGCATGACAATGCACATTCTCCTCACAATTCTGCCCACTTTGTGGACACTTTGAAAAAACTTCATTTTGAGGTGTCAAAGCATCCTTCCTGTAGACCTAATCTTGCTCCATCAGAGCTTCACATGTTTGAGTCCCTCACAGAATCTGGGTTATATGAAGAAAAATGTGGCATCAGGATTGGAGGAAGACTCATTAACAACCCGTGAGATGCAGATGATACAACCTAGCTTGCTGAATGTGAAGAGGACTTAAAACATTTACTGATGAAGATCAAAGAGCACAGCCTTTGGTATGGTTTACATCTCAATGTAAAGAAAAAAAAAAATCCTCACCACGGACCAATAAACAACATTCTTATCAACAGAGAAATGATTGAAGTTCTCAAGAACTTCATTCTTCTTGGATCAACTGTCAACACTCATGTAAGCAGCAGTCAAGAGATCAGATGACATATTGCATTAGGCAAATCTGCTGCACAAGACCTTTTTAAAGCGTTGAAGAGCAAAGATATCAGCTTGAAGACTAAGGTGCGCCTCACCCAAGACATGGTATTTTCAATAACCTCATATGCATGCAAAAGCTGGACAGTGAGTAAGGAAGACTGTAGAAGAACTGATACTTTTGAGTTATGGTGTTGGAGGAGAATATTGAAAGTACCATGGGCTGCCAAAAGAACCAACAGATCTGTGTTGGAAGAAGTGCAGCCAGAGTGCCCCTTACAGGCCAGGATGGCCAAACTTCGTCTCTCATACTTCAGGCATATTGTTATGAGGGACCAGTTGCTGAAGAAGGATATCATGTTTGGTAAGGTGTAGGGTCAGAGAAATAGAGGAACACCCCCAATGAGATGGATTGGCCAAGTGACAATGTCGATGGACTCAAGCATGGCAACAGTAGTGAGGTTGGCCCAAGATCAGGCAGTGTTTCGTTTTGTTGTGCATAGGTCACTGTAGGTCGGTAACAACTCAATGGCACCTAACAACAAGAACAACATATCCTGATGTGGCTTTGTAGGATCAGCACTGGACTGTGAACCCCAAGTCAGCAGTTCAACCCAACCAGTTGATCCTCGAAAACATTATACAAGGTCCTTATGAGTTGGAACCAACTCGAAGACACTTAACAACAATATATAATGTTAAGTTAGCCAACTGAAACATACCAGAAAACCAATCAGTACGCAGACCCTCATACTCTTCATACTCACTTTGTTTGAGAAAATTAGGCAAAGACCCAGGATCTATGTCCGTCTGGTATTTTGTTATTCTAATTGAAATCAGAAATGTTATTTCAAGATCATTATCTCCCACCATTGAGTCCTGGTGTGGCACTGTGAATTAATGTGCTGGACTGCAAAGCTGGTTTGAACAGCAAGGTCGACAGATCAGCTCATCAGTCACTCCCAAGAAACCCTACACAGGGTTGCTATGGGTCGGAACTGACGCAGTGGCACTTAACAAAACAACAACAACTAAACCTTGCACCATGGGTTCCTGGTATGGTGATTTGGAATAATGCACTGGGCTGCAAAGTTGGGTTGAATTGTGAGGTTGGTGGTTCAAATTCACCAGTCACTCCTTGGAAATACTATATAAGGTTGCTTTGAGTCAGAACCAACTTGAAGGTACTAAAAACCAAGAAACAACAAATCTCCCTCCATAATCCCAGATATACAGTGTAAAGTCATGACTGATCGTTCCAAGAATGTTGTTACATTCCCCTCATTAATAAACTTCTTGGTGTGTTTGGGAAACATATATATATTTTTTTTATCTAGAGGCAAAGGGGAGAAAAGGGGAGAGAGGATGGGTACATTGCTTACTGAAAAAAATGAACTCCAAAATTTTATCTCCTTAAATTTTGGGATTTTTTTCCTAATCATTTAATGTAAATCGCTGTTGAGATTAGACTTCTTTCAACCTATCAAGCAAACTATTAGAATCATGTCTAATAAATCAGGCTAATATATTATGGTAACATATGTTTCTTTTATGTGGACTTTCTGACCTAGGCTTCACAATTTTCTCTTAATGATTGGCCCAGCTGCAATTTGTCAAGCAATTGGTCTGTTTACTTTCCATTTTAGTAGCATGCAAGAATTTGTTGGTTTGCTAGCCACACAAGTGACTTGCAACCCACCCAGCATAATTGGTAACTTACAGCTGTCTTACTCTGAGTTCTCTAGAGAAGAAAAACCAGTGACGTTTATATAGTATATTTAGAAAGAGGTTTACATTAAAGAAATTGCTCAAACAGTTGTAGAGGTTATCAAGTTTCAAATCCATTGGTCTGCAGACATCTGACTCATATAGCTACAGAGCTAATAAACCAAATCAGAAGGTCAGATGACAAGCAGGTGGACCAGGCAAGAAAGATGGGTGGCTGCTAACAACTCCCAGAAAAGCAAGAGATTGCAAGGTCAGACAGCAGCAGACAGGCAGGTTGGACAGGTAAGATGACTCCTAGGACCAGCAGGCATTAGAACAGATCACTGGCTTAAGTCCAAAGAACGAGAGGTTGGATGATGAGCCAGATACAGAATCGAGACCCAGCAGAAAAGAAAGGAAGCTCTGCCTTACGGTCCTTTCAACTGATTGACCTCTCATAGCAGATCTCATGAGAATTACTATATTTTAACTGCTATGCCACTGAGAACAAAACCTTAACTATCACAACAATCCACTTAAGGGAATGTTCAGCATATGAAAGCCATGCTTTGAAACTGAAACAAGTTTTCCTATATACGCAACCAGTCTCACAGGAGTTTTGGGGGTTCTCCTGATCCATAAGTGTCTAGAGAAGAGTGCATCTGTTGGGTGTAGTGTCCTTGTGCTGAGAACTTGCTAAATTTGAGTGAAAGGGCTGAGCTGAACTGGTAACATTGAAGACCAAGAGAAATGGTGGCAGCAGGGTAAGTGGTAAAAACCATGAGTGGCAGATGGTGGTGGTGGTCAGGTTGGCCTATAGTAAAAAGGCTGTGGTGGGCAGAATTGGTACACAGAGTAGAGTTGGTCATTTGCAGCCAAGATGTTGCCAGTGGAGCTGTGTGCCCTATAAAGGGGATGTAACCACACTCTGGCTTTGTGTAGGTGGACACATGAGCAGAACATATGAGAACATGGGAGCTGAGCTGGCTTTTCTCTGGCCACCAGATGTCCCATCCAAAAGGGGTTGAGAAGTGGCCTGTTCTTGCAGGGGCACTCCTTCTACACTGCCTATGCAGGTAGCAAACCTACCAATACTGGCAAGATGCTTAGATGAATAACAAACAGAGCAAATCACTTGGCAGATTGCAGGCCTGTCTGAAGGATCAAGAGGTTGCCTATAGAGGTTTGGCAATACAATGCACAGAGGCTGACCATAAATTCGTTTATCTCAGGAGTTTTCATTGGCATTGACCCAGTGTGTCCCACAGCTGCTGGTTGAGACCTGGATTAGTAAGCAGAAGGGGCCCGAAGCAGCCAAGAAAAACCTTGAGCAGAAGCAGAGAGAGAGACAGAGAACAAACGTAGCCACACTGCACCTGATCTGAGCCAGCTATACACTTGTAGAGAAGAGAGACATACCTGCTGACACCTGGTCCACTGACCAGGGACACATAAATAATTTTGGAAGCATGACTGGGTCTCCCTTTAGATATAAATAAGTTCCTCTTCTACAGAATATAGACAGTGAAATGTTAACAATTATTTTGGTGGTGGGCAACTATGTGGAGTGGTATTTTTATTTTAAGAAGAAAACAAAATGAAATATTCTGTTTGTGCTAAGTATGGTATTTGATGGCATGGAGGAGACTAGTTCACTTCAAACATGCTCCTGTTGTTTACTATTTGCTTTCTATAAGTTTTTCATACTGTTTACCTTTTACAAATAATAAGATTCAATTTCCTACATTGTGAGGATAGTACAGACCTCATCCTTGCAGTCTCATGATTGCTTGCTTTAGAGTATAATCTGTGTGTATACACACATGTACATGGATGCACACAAAATTTATATCTTGACATCATAATCTCCTCTAAGTGTACATATCTCTGTTAAAATTTTAGCATCAATCTAATATTATGTCTGTCCTCTTAAATCTATCTTTCTTAGAATATATGTCCACACCTATCCTCCACATTTTTCTTCATGTAAATTAGAGAAGAATTTTAAGTCTTTAAGTGTCTGAACCATCTTCTCCTGGATAGACTTTGTATTTTTTCTTCCTGGAGCAGGATGAACTCTGATTCTAATATTCAAGTTGAAGATGGTAAGAAGTTTTGAAGAGATTGGGAATCCCATGAAAGGCCAAGTGCCACATGGGAGGAAATTATAGGTCTTTAAACAATGAAAGGTTAACCTTTACAGACGGGAAAGGAGGGGTAAACTTCCATGGCAGGGGATTCTCAAGGGATGTAGGAATTCAAGGTTATCATATCCATCTCATGTCTCTATTCACAATGTCAGATGCCATTCCTTGTCACTCAATGCCCTGAACTAAACATAAGAGGCTTTACAAATATGTGAATTCTACTTACGTTGCAATGTCAAATTTTGCTCTGGTTTTCAACTACTCCACTCTTGTGTTTATGAGAGAACAATTGTTTTGAGGATATCCGATAATATACCTGGCTCTGTCTTGAGATGAGAATTTCAATCTCTTCAGTGCTGTGAGAAACAGGTAGTCAAATCTTTTGTGATCCCTGTGAGAATCACTACTGTCCTAATGGTTAAGTGCAGTAGCACTTGGTCTGCCAATGCCTCATCATTAAAATACACTTTATTCCAAACTATCACTTATGACCACTTTAGTATGTGGAATGTCATTACTTTCTATGGATTATGGAAAACACATTTACGAATTTCAATGAGGTAATCTCTGATTTCACATCAAATCAAATCAAATAACCAGTACCATATTCTCATACTTGAGTATCAATTATCTGGGATAACTTATGGCTCCAATCAGGAAAATGATTGGTATTATACAGGGAAAGATCATTGGTAATAACTATTGCTTACAAATATGAGTATGTTAGGAGACTTAGAGGAGGAAGATGATAAGGAAAAAGTTGAAACAGGAGAAAGAAAGAATTTCTCTGTAAATCCTAGATCAAAATATAAAACACCTAGGCTGTGACTCACTGTCTACCTTTTTCCTGCATTGTTGGAGGTGCTATTGCTGCTGGGCCTGGAAAAGTTGATGAAGAATTGCTGATGAACTTAAAGTTCTTATTAACAGTAACCTTGTTCCTCCTGTTGCCAAAGGGTTTGATAGTGTAGGAACCAAGAACAAAGACCTTCCTTCCTCCTGACTTCTTATCTCTTACTAGTGCTTCTCAGATAGAATTTAACAGGAATCTAGAAAACCTGATTTTCTGTTAACCCAATCTCATCAGTTCAGAGCAGTAAGAAAATGTGAGTAGGGGTAGAGCAACAATCCTTAACTGATAAATCAGAACCTTGAATATGCAATTAAAAATAGAATTTATTGTGACATTAGCATTATCAATGTGAAGCCTATTGAAGAGAATCAGATTTCACACACTGATTAAGAATGTAGGCACTCAGACAAACGTGGGGTCACATTCTGATTGCCTTATATGCTACCTTTGTGATTTCCAACTAGTTTTCCTTTGATGGGTTAGTTTTTAGGTTTTATAAAATGGGGATATATAGTGTCTACTTTATTTGATTATAGAAACTATTAAGAATATCAAAAGCCACAGTACATAATGTTGCTATTACTAGTTGCCAGTAAGTCAATTCCATATCTGCTGCAATTATACATCAAGATGGTGGTGGTGGTAGTGGAGGGGAGATGCCAGTAAAGGTGTTAGTATTGGTGGTGGTGATGATGTTGAATGTTAAGATTGATGATTTTTTTCTAGTGAGTGAATTCATGGTTTCACTCATATTTTTTCAGAGTAATCAAGGAGTCCTGGTGTGGCAATGTAGGATAAGCACTGGCCTGCAAGAAAAGCTTTCAAATCTGCCAGTTGCCCTCAGATACCCTATACAGAGCTGCTATGAGTCTGAACTAACTCGAAGACACTTAAGAACAGCAACAGGATTAATTGGTAGCTACTAGAGTTTTCAGAAGGTAAATGACATTGTCAAAATCTTTTGGGAATATTAACTTGTTTCTGGCATTTTAGAGAGATGGTGAGTGGGAGTTAAGAAAATGATACAGGGGAGTCAACAATCACTGAAAATTCTTTGCTTGGTACCCAATGAGTTATAAAGTTTATCTAAAGTTTCTTTCATAGATAGTCCTTCCTCTGGAGAAGTTTAGTATCTAATGATAATTTGATTGACATTGTTCATGTAATAATACTGTTGTTGAAGAGCAAACAATAGAACTTGGTTTCTGAGTGTGAATATGAGAGATGTCAAAGAGATCCTTTGGGCAGAATAGGTAAGCCATGAGGTAATAACTTGTTGAAAGATGAATTAGAGTGTTGATTTTACTTTTCCTTCCTTTCTATTTTCCTCATTTTCTTCCTTCCATCCAGTTTCCCTGAAAAAGAAAGATTTTTATATTATATACAGTATTAGTAAATTAATTTTTTTAAGTTCAGAAACACAAAAGTAAAAATTTTCTGCAATTCCATTTTCTCATTCAAAATTTGTTGTTGTTGTTAGGTGTCATCGAGTTGGTACTGACTCAGAGTGATCCTATGCACAGGAGAATGAAACACTGCCTGATCCTGTGCCAACCTTACTTTTGTTGCCATGCTTGAGCCCATTGATGCTGCTACTTTGCCAATCCATCTTGTTGGGGGTCTTCCTCTTTTGCTCTGACCCTCCACCTTACCAAACATGATATCCTTCTCCAGCAATGGTCTCTCCTGACTATATGTCCAAAGTATGAGACAAAGTTTGGCCATCCTGTCTTCCAAGGAACATTCTGGGTACACTTCTTCCAACAAAGATCTGTTGGTTCTTTGGCAGCCCTTGATACTTTTAATATTCTCTTCCAACACCATAACTCAAAAGCATCAATTCTTCTATGGTCCTCCGCATTCACTATCCAGCTTTCACATGCATATGAGATTATTGAAAATACCATGGCTTGGGTCAGGTGCACCTTAGTCTTCAAGCTGACATGTTTGCTCTTCAACACTTTAAAAAGGTCTTGTGGATACTTCCAGTTGGCAGTGGCAGAGCAGAGCCAGGTAGGGCAGGGTCCGTAGGTGTGGGGCTGAAAACACAGGGATATAGCTCTCATGGAACTATACCAGAGCTCTGAATCGATCATAGGGGTCTGGGCATCAGTTTCCCACAAATGCAAGTGGAAACATCATGCTATAAAGGAAAGCATTGTTATTTGAAATTCAGCACAGAACTCCCTCTGTGGCCATTCCACCAAGGAGGAAGTCAGAGGGTGGGACTACAGACAGACCGGCAAAGGGCACCCGCACTAAAAGCAGGGAAGCAACAGTTGCGAAAGGAGGTGTGGAGGCATTTTACACATTTTTTTTCCTTCCCTTCCCTGTCATGCCCTCTTTGCCCAGCCCAGACGCCTTCAGGCAGGTAGGTGCACACACCCAATAAAAGGTCTGGTGTTGAGACCACAGCTTTCCCACGACATAGACAGAAAGAGTCCCATTTCAAGGGACTCCATCTGTGGCCATTCTGCCTGGGAGGAAGTCAGAGGGTGGGACTACAGACAGACAGGCAAAGGGTACCTGATCTAAAAGCAGGGAGGTTCCTCTCTCTGCTTTTATATTGCTTCTACTTTTGGACCTTTTGACCACACATTTTTTTGTGGAGGTGGGGGCTTTTTCTCCCTATGTTACCCAAGAAGTGACAGCAATCATGGTCTTATAGCCAAGCTACAAGCCTACCCCATAATATTCCACCATTGAGACAAGAGCCAATAACAGCTGCTAAACATTACATGTGAAATGGGAAGCCTATCTCCTGATCATATTCATCAGGAGACACTCAGTAAGTTTAATAACACAACAACAAACATCCACTTAAGCATTAAAAAACCACATAACAATTGGAAATGACAAACGAAAAACAACAAAAATATCAAAACATGTCCAAAACCAGAAAATAGTAACTGAGACAAATGAGCTGGAGATAGACAAAGGCTTTCTTGAAGAGGAAGAGCAGGTTTTGGATATGCCTGAGAAAGAGTCCAGAAGAATGATATGGAAAAAAAATCAAATACTCTGAAAAGGGATGGAAGAAAACAAGGAAGAC
>NW_006408611.1:4371890-4375446 GCF_000296735.1 Chrysochloris asiatica
GAGTTCAGAATGTTGAAATATAAGATCTTATGTTTGTTCAAAGGCTGTCTGTCTGCTAGACAGAGGTTTCTTATGTGCGATTCCACCCCTTTTCCCCAAGACTGCCCTACCTGAGCTGCCTGGTCAGGGAAGTGTCGGAAGTCCTCCTCTAGTATTATGTTTTCCAAACTGTGTTCTCAGAAAGACTTGATTCTGAAACCATGTAAACAGATTTTTGTAACCTGAAAAATAAGTGGCAAATATTTTTTTAATTGGATAGTACATTTGCATTGCCTGAAATAGTACTTGATATTAGATAACTAGAAGTGAATGGCTAATACATGATGAATTTTTTTTATTTTTATATTATTAGCAGCATTTATGTGATTGTTGCTGATGGAGAGGGAGATCTAAGGTAAACTCTCTTTGACTATAAGTAATTTCTTCTTCAAACTACTTGGTGTGTACCAATTTTAAATCCCTGTCTTTCTAAGCCCAACATATCTCTGTTTCTGCTATGCTTTAATTAACTCATAAGAGCATTCCTTCCTTATAATTTCTAGCTACTTGAAATTTCTATAACAATATCTGAAAGGGAGATCAGATGTTATTTACCCATGAGGCAATATATGGGGATGGTCAGAGTCTCTGTGCCCTATATTGATAGACATAAATGTGATGGGAACTTTTTGTGTCTAATACAATTTCAATTACTAGAAATCACCATAGAGTTCATTTCATGGTCCATTTCTCCTGCTACTTTTCTGATGAAGGATATAAAAAAGATGACAAGGAATCTAAGATTATGGATTTTGATTAAAAAATTAAATCGCTGATATGCTCCATGCTTTGTCCACATTAACCCTGTCCCTTAGAATGCATGTTACATGTTTCTGGGATGTGAACACCTTCTCTGGATCATTTTTTGTTCCATTTATTCATTTACGTATGGCAATTTTATACACTATTTCTACTTGTTAGTTACAAAGAATAAAGGCTAAAGTTTAAATTGATGGGCATTAACTGTTGTGAAACAGTCAAACAGTCTTACCAGGTCTAAAACCTGGAGGAAAACCTTAAAGAAACGTTCTAACAAAATAGCTTTTGGTTGTATTTGTTGATCTTTTTCTCCACTTCTCAACAGACATATTGAATCATGACGTACTAATGATAACCCATGAATTCCTTATGCTTGAAATTCAGGTAGCATACAGTACAGAGAACCACCACTCATCTGTCAATTTATCATACTGTGGTGTCTTGTGTGTTGTGTGATACTAGAAATGATGCCACCAAGTTTTAAAATATCAACAGGGTCACCTATAGTGGACAGGTTTCAGTGGAGCATCAGTAAGATAGGATACGATGAAGGAGTGATGGGTCACTTCTGAATGGTTAACTACTGAAAATTGTATGAATAACAGTGAAATATTATCAGATATAGTGCTGGAAGATGAGCCCCTCAGATTGGTGGTACTCAAAATATGAATGGGGAAGTGTTACTTCCTTAAATTACAGTTGACCTTAAGGGTGTGAGTGAAGCAAAGCTTTCAGAACCTTCATTTGCTAATGAGACATAACTCCAAATAAGGAATAGTTTAATAATTGGAACATGGGATGTGCAAGTATGAATTTAGGATAAATGGAAGTGGTAAAAAATGAAGTAGAATGCACAAAGATCAATATCCTAGATGTTGTTGTTGTTATTAAGTGCTACAAGTTGGTTCCAACCTACAGGTATCCTGTATAGGGTTTCTGAGGAGCAGTTGATGGGTTTGAACTATTGACTTTGTAGTTTGTAGTCAAGTGCTGATCCTACAACTCAACAGAAGGAGTAGTGAGCTGAAATGGACTAGTACTGGCCATTTTGAATCACACATCTGGTTAGCTATGCTGGAAATGGCAAACTGAAGAGGAATGGTGCTGCATTCATCATCAGAGTGTTTCAATATCTAGAAGAAAAATTCTGTTTGTGATAGGATAATATCCATAGGTCTATATGGAAGACCAGTTAATACTACTGTTATTCAAATGTACTCACAAATCATTAAAGTCAGTGATGATGAAACTGAAAAAATTTACCAACTTCTTCATTCTGAAATTGATCAAACATGCAATCTAGATGCATTGATAATTACTGTTGATTAGAATGCAGAATTATGAAACAAAGAGGAAGGGTCAATAGTTGGAAAATATGGTTTTGATGATAGGAATGATGCTGGAGATTGCATAACAAATTTGTCAAGATGAATGGTTTATTCATTGCAAATGTTTTTTCAACAACATAAAAGGTGGTCGTACATGTTGGCTTAATCAGATGTAATACACAGTATAACTATTGACTATATCTGTGAGAAGAGTCAATGTAGAAGGTGAGTATCTTAAGCTAAAACAAGGCCAGGAGCTGCGTATGGTACATACCATCAATTTCTCAAAGACAAGTACAGGCTAAAGCTGAAGAAATTTAGAACAAGTCCAGGAGAGTTAAAATATGGCCTTAAATATATCTAACCTGAATTCATTGAGCATCTCAAAAACAGATTTGAAGGGAGAACAAACAAGATGGTGGATTGGGTAGACATACTGTGAGTAGCTCTATCAACAACAACATAGAATACCAGACTAAGCAGGCTCAGAGGCTGGTGCCAGAACTCTGAATCACGTTTAAAGGAATATTTAGAAAATTGGAAGGTTTACAGCTAGGGGAATTTGTAGCAGAAGCAAGAAATCCATTGCTTTCTAATTCAAGATGCTCAGCTGCTCCCGGAGCCACCATCCTGGGTGAGACCAAGTAGGGGGAAGATTAGAGCGGACACAGACGCCTGACAAAACTGTGGAGATAAAGGTGTGGGCACTCTTTTTTTTTATATATCTGTTCATTGGTCTCTCGCTGGCTGTGTACCTCCATTCAGGTGACAAGAGGGGGTTTTTGAGCAAGTGTACACTCCACCCCCACCCCCAGAGGATTCTACTGTGCATGCACACAGAGCTCCTCAAAATTTAAAGTGACAGTTTCCACTTAAAACCAAATGGCAGTGCAAAATGGCCATTGCCAGCCCTGAAATGTTTATCGCTGGGAAAAAGGCCTGAATGGGTGTTGTGGAGCAGGACAGGCAGACTAAAAAGGAAATAGGCTGAAATTAAATCCTGAGTTACGTCGCAATGACCAACAGTGGCATCTTGAAATTTCTTAGGAAGAAGAGTGAAAAGGGAAGCCGATTTCCTGATCACATCTACCTGGGGGCAACCAGAAAGCATAAAAAATACCAAAACACACACCCATCTAAGTATTGAGGCCACGGATAACTCCTGAATATGCCAAAAATACATAAACAGATGACCATATCAGCACATTTCCAGAAACGAGATAAAGTGACTGAGGCATATGAGCCGGAAGTAGACCTACACTCCATACTGGAAGATGGGCAGGCTTTGCAAATGCCTGAGAAGGAATTCAGAAAAATGATTATAAAATGTATCAAAACACTATACAATGGAGTTGAGAAAAATAAGGAAGAAGTCAGTAAAGTGCTACAGGAACATTTAAATAAGATAGATACAGCATTGGAAACAATTC
>NW_006408611.1:4375987-4388948 GCF_000296735.1 Chrysochloris asiatica
GATGGTACATGGAGGGGATTATAATCATTGTAACGAAATAAGGTGTATGATTTGTTGAATGTAAAATTGATGGTGTGCCCTGTAAACTTTTACTCAATCCACAATAAAAACCTTAAAAAACAAACAAACAAAAACCAGATTTGATGCATTAGATACTAATGACTGAAGACCAGAAGATTTATGGGCTGACATCCAAAACATCATATATGAAGAAAACCAAAGGTCATAAAGAAGATAAAGCAAATGGAAGAAAAATTGAAATAAAGGGCTGAAAAAAAAAAAAAAATCAAAGGGTAGCTGGAGAAGACCAAATCAAGTTTCATAATGAAACGTACCAAAATCTGGAGTTACAAAACCAAAAGAGAAGAACACACTCAGCATTTACCAAGCTGAAAGAACTGAAGAAAAAAATCCAAGCCTCAACTTGTAATACTGAAATAGTCTATAGGCAAAATATAGAATGATGCAAGGAGAATAAAAAGAAGATATAAGGAACACAGAAATAATGGCTGATGCTCAACATTTTCTAGAAGAAATGTGTGATCAAAATGATGGTATTGAAGGAAGCAATCCAAGTTGCATTAATGGCATTGACAAAAAAAAAAAAAAAAAGGTTTCAGGAATTGACAAAATACAAATTGAAATCTTTCAAGAAACTGATGAACAACTGGACATAATCACTTGTCTATGCCAAGAAATTTAGAAAACAGCTATTGGCCAACCAATATGAAGAGATCCATATTTGTGCCCATTCCAAAGAAAGGTAACCAAATAGGATGTGGAGATCATCAAACAATATTATTAATATCACATGCAAGTAAAACTTTGCACAAAGATAATTCAAAACAGATGGACAGGGAGCTGGCAGAAATTCAAGCCAGATGCAGAAGAGAACTTGTAATGAAGGATATCACTGATGATATTAGATGGATTTTGTCTAAAAGCAGACAATACTAGAAAGATGTTTATTCATGCTTTATTGATTGTGAAGTATAGATAATTCCGAACACTTAATTGTGTCCAAGAGGAATCTGTACACACACAAAGAAGCAGTTGTTCAAAACAAACAAGGGTACTGAATGGTTTAAAATCAGGAAAGGTATATTCCAAGGTTACACCCTTTCCCCATAGTTGTTTAATCTGTATACTGAGCAGGTAATTTAAGAAGCTGGATTATATGAAGAAGAACATAGCATCTATATCAGAGGAAGACCCATTAACAACCTGCGATATCTTTGCTTGCTGGAAAAGAAGAGGACTTCAAACACTTACTGGTAAAGATCAAGGAGTACAGTATGAATTTTACCTCAATGTAAAGAAAATGAAAGTCCTCATCAGTGTATCAATAAATAACATCATGATAAATGGAGAAAAGATTGGAGTTGTTAAAAAGTTTATTCTGATTGAATACACAGCCATACTTATGGAGGCAGTTATCAAGAAATCAAAGGATATATTGCATATAACAAACCTATTGCAAAAGATTTGTTTAAAGAGTTCAAGAACAAAGATGTCACTTTGAGGACTAAGGTGTATCTGACCCAAGTTATGGTATTTTCAATCTTCACATATGCTTGTGAACATTGGACAGTGAATTAGAAAGGCCACAGAAGAATCGATGCATTTCAGTTATGGTGTTGGCAAAGAATGTTATAAGTATCATGTACTGTCAAAAGAACAAACAAATCTTTCTTGGGTAAACTACAGCCAGAACGTTCCTTAGAAGTGAGGATGGAGACATTTCATCTCTCATTCTTTGGACATGTTGTCAAGAGCGATCAGTCCCTGGAGAAGTACATACTTGGTAAAGTGTAGATCAACAAAAATGAGGAAGAGTCCTAAGGAGATGGATTGACAGAGTGACAGCGACAATGGGATCAAGCATGACAACAACTGGGAAGATGGTGCAAGATAGGGCAGTGTTTCATTCTATTATGCATACAGACCTAACTTAAAGGTATCTAAAAACAACACGAGCAGAGAGAAGTGAGGCATTGGTGGTTCAGTGGTAGAAGTCTAACCACTTATGCCACAGACCCAAATTCAGTCCTGGCCAGCTCATCTCATGTGAAACTATTCCCTGCTTGTCAGTGGATGCTTGTATGTTGCTATCATGCTGAACAAATTCCAGCAGAGCTTTCATAGTAAGATGAAATTGGATGAAAGCATCGATGATTTACTTCCAAGGGGAAAAAAAAATCAGCCATTAAAAACTCTATATGTTGTAGTGTGTAGCACTGTACAATCAACACTCAACCAAAAGGTCAGCTTGAACCCCAAGGTTGGTTGTTCAAACTCACCAGCTGCTCCTTGGAAACTATACAGAGTTGCTATGACTCGACAGCACTTAACAATAACAACCATCCATAACCAAACAAGGGAATGTGCAAGACTGGTTTGTCTTTTATTGTATTTTATATGGAATTGGCATGCATCTGGGCTAACTCAATGGCAACAAACAACAGCTACTGAGCAGAAATAATTAATTTGATGATGAGTGATGGTCTAAGTGAAATGCTTGGTTCTGCTACTTTTTAGTATTATGATTTGGGGCAAGAGACTTTATATTAATATTATTCCTTTCTTATCCCCTAAATGGCAATTAGAGGTATCTCAGAGCACTGTGGTAAAATTAAGCTATATAATGCTAAATAGGCACTAAATAAAGATTTATGTATCCTGAGATGGGATATTCAAACACATAAGGAACTGCCACCTCTCATTTTATTGTCAGGCAAGGCCAGATCCACATGTGTGAATATGTGGATCAAGCCTTTTGTTTATGTCTAGGGAATGGTTTTAATAGGTGGAAATATATAGGCACCTAGACAAATCAACGGTTATCCTGGAACAAAGGGGAAAAGTCTAGACTAGGATTCATAGGTTTTATATTTAGCTCCATATCACTAATAAAATATTTAAATAAAAGATCCCCAAAAACCCTAGATTGTGTTGTTATGAGTTGGAGCCAACTCAACAACATAACAACAAGTAGTCTACTCAAGGCAGCAATTTACATTAAATGTACATAAAATAAAGTCCTTTAAGCAGGGGAAGACATGAACTTGGAAGTAAACTTGTGTGTAAGAGTCACCTGGAAATCTGGAGAACTGAAAAATGATTTTTGTGTCTCAGTTACTGTATCTGAAAAATAGGGTTTAATGAAGGGTTATTGTGCAGATTAGAACTAAGGTTTGAGGATCCAGGCATACTCTTTATACTGTTTACTGTTATTTTTGACAGCATGATAAAATATGAAAAGGAAGGTTTATCCCAGATATATAAAAGACAAGGAGAAATCAGATTCAGGCATAAATTCCAATATGCCCTGGATATAGATTTCTCTCTTAGAGTTTATTTCTAGACCAAGACATAAATAGAAGTATGATCTATCTTAATTACACGGAACTTTCAAAATCATAGGATCTATCTTCCTTCCCCATGAAGGAATCGTCCTTTAAATGATAGTTCTTTGGGCCCTAAGCCAGATAGTTCTTAAGGCCCACAGTGTTATGGATTGCCATGATCTTGTAACTCCCACCAAATGATTGGATTTGTTGTTGTTGTTAATATGCAAATAAAGTGCTTGTGGCCCACAAAGGGAATTGGACACATTTATAATAATGCAAATAATGATAATTATATCATTGTGAGGATGGGACCATGCAAACAAGATGTATGTAACTCTACCAAGGGGGTTGATCACTTTTGCCGTCCTGGTAGTCTTAAAATGAACAATCCCAGAGGCAGGAAGAGGGGACCTCACTACCACAAAGAAGATAAGCCCAAAGTAGAGTATGTCCTTTGGACCCAAGTTCTCTGAACTAGACCCAGGAGACAGAGAAAGAAAGAACTGTAACACTAAAACAGCACAAAAGTAGTTTCAGATAAAAGGCTGCAACAGAACCAGCAGGAGATGGCACTTTGTGCTTCTGACCGAAGGAACAAAGTGGCAGCCATGGGTGTGCCAAGCCATGGAGCGAAACAGCTGAGTGCCTTCAGGCAGAAGGCTTCCTGGCAGTATAGGGAACCTTCAGATACTTATTGACAAAGCTAAAATGCTTTGTAGTATTTGTCCAAGAAGGGCAGAGGCTAGGCCAATGGGCTGAAGATGAGGGGGAAGCCTACCTGTAGGCAAGGCCTAGGGGTTGTCCTCATTGAAGAACTGTATCCTGAGTCATTCCTGATCCTGAGTTATAACCAGCTACTTCCCTAATAAACCCCATAATTGTGAGTATGTTATGTAAATTTTGTGTGACCATAGTAACAGATAATTGAAACTATCAGAGAAGTGGGGTGCCATAGAGGGATGGCTGTTATCAAAATTGGTAAAAGTGCTGGAGAAGTGGTATATCTGACCTCCACTACATAGGAATCAGCCTTGGGTTGATGCTGATGGTAATCCTCTCTCCCCCTGGTAAAGTTAGAGAAGCTCAGAGTCCTTGCCATGCCATTTTTAACAAGGACTGTCTCAGATATTATTGGGAGATCAGATCTTGTTTATCCTTTATTTATTTTGTTGTTGTTAAGTGCCATCGAGTCGGTTCTGACCCATAGTGACCCTGTACAGGGTTTCCAAGGCTGTAAATCTTTACGGGAGCAGAAAGCCTCATCTTTTTCCCGTGGAGCAACTGGTAGTTTCGAACTGCTGACCTTGCGGTTCAGTAAAATATGACATAATACGTTTTGACACAGGTATGCCCAAAATGTAACTGAAGCTTGAAGGGAAAAAACAAAAGCTGTAATCTTATGTAATAGATAAGGTTTTGTGTTGGTTTGACTGAGCCAGGATTCTCAGGTTTAGCAGTTAAGATATAGCCATCATCTCCATGATAAGATCTAATTTGATGCACTCAACACATGATGTCATCTGAGGTATTCAGTTCTGATCTGATTTAATTATCCTATGCTTTGTAAACCCTTACTTGTATGACATTAATGAAGCCAGATGCAATTTATAGGATTAAGTTGCCTCTTGAGTCAATATCTCTTGGAATATAAAAGAGATTAAGTAAGCAAGCAGAAGTCAGAGGAACCTACTACCACCAAGAAAGAAAAGCAAGAATGGGGTGTATTCTTTGGACCTGGGTTCCCAAGACTGTGAAGTTCCTTGATCTAGGGAAAGATTGAGGCCAAGACATATGGAGAGCCCCAAGGAATTCTGGACCTACAGCTGCTGAAAGGAGATGGTGTTTTGAATTTCAACTTCTAGCCTTCTAACCTGTAAAAAAAACAAAAACAAAAACAATTTCTATTTGTTGAAGCCATTCATGTGTGCCACCTCAGATCACCTCATGGGGTGATTATGCCATATTAGAGTGCATCATTTGATCCTACACATTACTATAGCAGTGTTAGGTAACATGGTCACGGTTAACATTACATGAGTTCTAAGTTGGTGCTGCAGGATAAGCAATGGGCTGCTAAAGTTAAGGCTGGAGGTTCAAACACATCACCAGCCACTCCTTGGAAACCCTGTACAGAGGTTGATATGAATTAGAATTGATGCAATGGCACTTATTAATAACAACAACATTATAAGTGGTCAGAGAAACCATGAGTTAGGATTCTCTGGGGATACCTGGTGGCAGTATTCCCTTCCCCAAGTGTTCAGCCTAAGCTTTGGGATTGTTCTGTAGTACTTGGGGTTGTTATGAGTTGGACCCATCCAGATGGTACCTAACACTAACTAGAAATGGACATTATAAATTCCTCAGTCTCCCTCTAATAAAACATGGTACTTGGATAGAACCTGACTTGTTATTTGCCTGGATATCTAACTCACTGCAACTTCTTTCCAAGGTAACTAAAAATAATGTCTTATTTGACTGAGACAACGTAATAAAAATAAAACTTTTGATGTCAAAGATCTACACATGAGGCTCTTTTTGCCCCACACCAGGGTAGGATTTAGGATGCCTTTTACTTTGATGTTGGTTCAATTGTGGGTCTACTATTTACCATTTGTAAGACAATGAGCAAGTTGTAATCACTGTTAGTACCAGTTTCCTCATCTGTGAAATGGGGATTATAGTAGCTTCCTAATAATGCTGTAAAAGTACATGGGATGCAATTGGCACAGCATCAGGAACAAAATACTAAATAAATTTAGCTATTAAAAAAAGAAACAAACAAACAAACAAAAAATGAAATGAATGAGATTATTGCTCCTTTCTTAAACTATTAAGCTTATTCTCCATGTTTTTGGGCTATTGACTCCTAAGAAGGGACTTCAAAAAAATTTGTGGGAAAATAGATTTAAAAAATAATGTACATTCTCAGTGGAGACATGGAGGACCACACTTAGGCAGCCCAAATATCACAAGCTCAGGGAACCTGTAAGAAGAAAGAAGACATAAATTCAAGAGATTGCAAAAGTATCTCGCTAGAATTACATGAAAAGAAATCTTTTAAGAGTTATTTCCTATTCAAAGAGAGCTTGCTGCATTATTAAATTCCACCACACTGGGTGCTTTGCTTCTTCACATTTGTTCTTTCAAATCTTAGTTATTACTGCTCTAGCCTAGATGGGGTGAAGGAAGCTGGGAAGGAAAATGCTGGGCAGTAGATCATAAAGGAGATATTTGCAGGGATGAGAATAACTCCAGATTTCTGCCTGCATTTGTGAGGTACTTTTAACTTTTCAAAACACTTTAATTCCTGTCTCCTTTATTGTAGTTGGTAGCGAAAAGCTTGACCCATAGTGAAGTCCCACCTCCAAAAAATATTCAGAATAATTTGAATACTGTGGCTATTTTATAGCAATGTATTCATTTATGGCGTATCCACCATGTGTGATATAAATACATTATCTATGTGATGATTTTGGCCTGGTGTGACGCTGTAGGATCAACACTGGACTGTGAACCATAAGGTCAGCAGTGTGAATCCACAAGCTGCTCCTCAAAAACCCTATACAGGGTCACTATAAGTCAGTTGACTGAATAGCACTTAACAACAACAACTGTGATTTTTGAAGAAATCTTCAAAGAAGATTTGGTTATTCGTTTTGTTTCTCTCATCCTATTTAATGTCATACAGGGACTGAGTGGCAGAACTTGAATTTGAATGCAGAAATTGAACACCAATGTTGTGATTAATTACTGCAATGCTGAAAGACTCATCTTATGCTTGGAAATAGGTAAGCATTACAGAAAGCAGAGGTAGGTTCTATCCCGTGTTAAAACAATAGAGGAAACCATCAGAAGGAGAATAATATCTCACTGTCCATCTGTATTTTAGGTGCTAAAGACCACTACAGAGATACAAAACAAAGACGACAGGTATGGAAGTACAAGTGATTCTAAAAGGCCTACCAGGAGAGAGCAAACACAGGGGAGCATGTGAAGATAGGGAGACTGTAGTAGGCAGTATGCTGACTGGCTATGTGGTTAAGATATAAAAGGAAGGGAGGATATTTGACTTTGGCAAATGCTTTCTTTGCATCTCTTGAGATGCTCACATAGTTTTTCTGTTCATGTTTGTTAAATAAGGAGCCCTGGTGGTGCTGTAGGGTAAGTGTTGGACTGCTACCCACAAAGTCAGTGGTTCAAAACCATCAGCTCCTCCGTGGGAAATATTTGAGGCTGTCTGCTTCAGTAAAGATTTATCATTTTGGAAACCCTATATAGGCTTGCTATGAGTCAGAATAGACTCGATGGCTGTAAGTTTGTTAAATAGTGAGCTACATTGATTAATTTTTTTGGATGATAAAACAACTGTACATTTCTAAAAATAAGTCTTTTACTATATTGTTAGAATTATTTTCCTAATACTTTGTTTCTAATTTTGTATCCATCTTCAGAATAGATCTTGGCTTGAAGTTTTTGTTTTTTGTAATGGAAACTTGTTGCTGCTGCATGCCATCTAGGTGGTTTCAACTCCCAGAGACCTTGTATAGGGTTTCCGAGGCTGTGAATCTTTATAGGAGCAGAATGACTTATTACTTACCCACAGGGTGACTGGTGGGTCTTACCTAGTGTATAACTGAGCCTCCTTACGTGGAAATTTGGAGATACAAAATAAAAATTAAAAGAAATGTAAGTGTTAAAATATAGTGATTAAAATATGTTTTAAAAAAAAGAAAAAGGAAGGAGTTTCAGTAAAAATGTAATCTGGAACCTGTTTCTATAACTGCTTATATTGCTAAGTCAAATAGATCTTGGTTTCTGTCAGCTAGAAAAAATAATAAAGAAGTAATGCTTACTGAGTTAGTTCTGAATCTGTAGATTTTTTTTTAGCATTGTTGTTGTTAGCTGCAATTCAGTTGTCCCCAGATCTATGGTGACTCCATATACAACAGAACTAATGCTGACCAATTCTGAGCCATCCTCAGGACTGGCCCTGGGCTACTCCCATGATCAGTTGTGATCCATGAGGTTTTCATTTTTGGATTTTTTTACTAAGTCACCAGTCCTTTCTTCAAAGTTCATTTTAATCTAGAATCTCCATTAAAACCTATTCTATACCTTGGTGGTAGTGGTTGTGTGCTGTAGAGTCAGTTTGGACTCATAGCATCCAGGTATAGGGCTTCTGAGACTGTGAATCTGCACAGGAGCAGAAAGCATCATCTTTCTCCATGGAGTGGCTAATAGATTCAAACTGCTGACCTTGTTGTTAGCAGACCAATGTGTAATGCACTAGGCTACAAGAGCTCCTTGTACTGCATCTTCCTAACACAAAGTTGCCTCTGACAGTTGGATGGTGGCTGCATATAAGCAGAATTGCCTAGGAATCAAACCTGAGTGTCCTGTATATGTTGTTATTTATAGGTACTATCAAATTGGTTCTGATTCACAGTAACCCTTTGGACAACAGAACATAAAATCGCAGGGTCCTGCACCGTCCTCATAACTCTTGCTACATTTGAACCCATTGCTACTACCAATGTGTCAATCCATTCACTGAGAGTGTTCCTCCTTTTCACTGACCCTCCATTTTACTAAGCATGATACTCTTCTCCAGGGACTGGTCCCCCCTAATAACATGTCTATGTATGGGAGATAAAGTCTTGCCATCTTAGTTTCTAAGGAACATTCTGGATATACTTCTTTAGGCAATACATTCAATATTCTCCTCCAACACCATAATTCAAATGCATCAATTCTTCTATGTTCTTCCTTATTCACTGTCCAACTTACACATGCATATGAGTCAATGAAAAGATGGTGCTAGGCTACTACTAACAACTTCTATGAAAGGGATCCCATTAGAAGGCCTCAGATAGAGTGGGAGAAAATGTGAACAAATCAAAATCATTAAAAAAAAAAAAAAAAAGACTGGGTTTACTGGTCAGAAAGAGACTGGAAAAACCTGCGACTATAGCCTTTGATCACCTTTTAGGTCTGGAAAGGAACTCACCCTCATGGCCCTATTATCAGACAACCACTAAATAGGTATGTATATAGCAGGGGACTAGTAAACATGCTCACCATGAAATGGTCAATCAAAATAAAAAGAGTAACATTTTCTTAAGGAAAAAGTTGAGAAGGAATGGGAAGATGGGTGGAATGCAAATAAGGAACACAGAGAGACAGCAGCATAACTGTTGTTATATAGAGGGGGGTTACAATCATTGAGATGAAACAGTGTATGATTTGTTGAATGTGAAACTGATGGCCTTGTCTAGGAACCTTCTCTTAATTCACAATTGAAAAGTTTTTAAAAAAAGAATCAGCTTTAAAACAACTCATTCTGAGTTTATTGTTCATCAAATCTGAAAGGAAAAGAAAACACCATGACTTGAAGCAGGCACACCTTAGACCTGAAACTGATTTCTTAGCTCTTTAAAGAGGTATTTTTTAATGCAGATTTGCCTAATGCTATATGTCCTTTAATTTCTTGATTGTTGCTTCCATGAGTGTTGATAATGGATCCAGGCAAAATGAAGTCTTTGTCAGTTTCAATCTTTTCTCCATTTATCTTGATGTTATTTATTGGTCCAGTTGTGAGAACTTTTGTTTTCTTTATGTAGAGATGCACTTTGTACTGAAGGTTGTAGTGTGTAATCTTCATCAGTATTTTATTTCCTATTTGCTTACAGCAAGCAAGGTTGATACAATTGCAGGTGGCAGATGATTAATGAGTCTTCTCCTTGCCTGATGCCACGTTATTCTTCATATAATCTGCTGCTGTTGTTGTTAAGTACCATGGAGTCAGCTCTGACTCATAGTGACCCTGCACAGGGTTTATGGGTTTATGAGGCTGTAAATCTTTATGGGAGCAGAACGCCTCATCTTTCTCCCATGGAACCACTGGTAGCTTCTGACCTTGAGGTTGGCAGCCTGACTCGTAACCCCTGTGCTACCAGAGCTCCTTCTATATATATAATCTAGTTTCTATATATATAATCTAGCTTCTCTAATTATTTGCTCAGCACATAGATTAAGTGTGGTGAAAGAACACAACCCTGGCACATAGCTTTCCTGATTTTAATAATTCAGTATCCTCTTTTTTTTGTTGTTGTTCTAACAACTGCCTCTTGAACCTCTCTGTACAGGTTCCTTATGAGCACAATTACTTCTGGAATGTAAGAATTCTACTGCTGAACTATCAGTGACCTCAGTTATGAAAATAAAAGAAGTCTCATTTTAGAAACAAGGAACCTATCATGGTTAAATGATTCACCTAAGATAAAAATGTTTTGGGTACTTTGTTCTGGTCAACTGACATTTTGTTTTTAGTCATAATTGTTCTAGAATTAACCAAAGTAGCATACATTATCTAAATTCATAGCATTTTACTTATTCTTTGTCCAGAAAGCAGTGGGACTGTTTTATGAAAAAAAATGAGTGTGGTATGGTAAGTGATTGGTTTCCCTAGCTGATGTCACCAAGAATTAACTCTAATCTTTCCTTAGCTGAATTCTTATGTATTTATGCCAAGAGGAGGCTTTTGAGATTGTCTTCCCTCTTCTCATTTAAGTTTTATGCTTTTTGTGTATGTGTGTGTGCCTATTCTTAAATTGTACCTATGCCATTCCCAACCACATTGTGTTCCCTTAGGTGGACTCAGTAAACTTTCTGTACAGTTGGTTCAGCCTGTCCACAAGAGCTTATCTCCTTCCCATCTGCCTGCGAAGACCATGAATTTCTTGGTTAGGACTCAAGTCTTATGTTTCTTCTGCATTACCCAATAACATATCAAAGGTGGGCTCAATAAATCTTTCCTGAGTGACTAGAGTATTAACTGTTTTTATCCATATATAATCAGAATTTTAAAAAATGTATACTAAAATGCAGTATGATGATTAGACTAAAGATAATCTTACACTAGTTTTATAAAAAAAAATTTTTTCACTTCACAGAAAATCACTCAGATTTGAATTGATTCACTTGTTAGTGGTTGGGATGGAGAATGGGTGTGGCCCACTCTGATACGGCTGCCATGAGTCCATGTGACAGCTGAGGCCATGAAGAGGCACCTTCAAACCATTGCTCTCACTGCTTTGCTACTGTTAGCATTTAATTTCCCATAAATCGTTTCTTATCTCTAACAGATGATGTAGAAATGGTATGTTTTATTTGAAAACCTACTGAAAGATACATTTAAACTGCACCTATTTTAATCTGGTATTTGTATCATGCCTTAGATCTGGGTATTTATCCAATTTAGGAAAATAGTGTATCTTGTTTTACAGAGGAAGGGGGAAACAATGCATTATCTGGAGATGAAAGGATCCCAGTAACTTAGGGTCATTCTAACATACTCAATTATGTTTTATCATTCCAGAAGGTCTTAAGGCTCTATGTTTATGAGGTATAGAGATTGGAATTTAGCAAGAACACGGGCTTTGCTGTCAAAAAAATCTAAATTTGAAACCAAACTGTGATGCTGATTATCTGTGTGGCCTCAGGGAAGGCATCTACATTCTCTGTGTATACATTTACTTATTTTAAAATCTATCCATATAATACTTTCTTTACAAGATAGAAGATAATATACATGGGAAAAGTCTGTTATGAAGTCATTGAATTCAGTGTTTTTCTTGCCCTTTAGCACAGGTGGGAATCGATTGGCACTGAACAACATGGTAGAAATTGGAGGAAATAGGTAGGTGGTTTGAAACTGTTTGTAAACTAGGTATTAGTATTAATTGGGACCCTGTATAGGGTTTCCGAGGAGCAACTTTTGGGTTTTAACAGCCAACCTTTTGGTTAGCTGTGAAGTGCTGATCCTACAGCACCATACTAGGACTCCAAGTATTAGTATAGGTCTATTACAATAAAAACCAACAACAACAAGTATTTTGTACTTAGTCAATTAAAATGTTTTTGACTCTTTTAACCTTCAATGACTAGGTAGGAGGCAAGTCTTGTTACAAACTGTGGGAAAGGATTGAACAGAATAATTCAAATATGCCAAAACGATAAACTTTAAAAAAAAAGTTGTAAAAATTAATTGGCTTTTGTAACTAAATAAATCAGAATGACACTAAGATTACAAGAAACTTTTGACCTTACTCTGGAAAATAGCCCAGAAACACATGACCTTTTAACTGTACTTCATGCTTTAAAGTGCAGGAAGATATGAAAATAGTTTGTGATCCACACAAGCTTACAAAATCAAACTTCATACCTTAAAGATGAAGCTTGCTTTGAATAGTATGATTAACTCACTTATATTAACTAAAATTGATATTGCTCATTAGTCCTTCCAACTGACATTATTGTTGTTGTTGTTAAATGCCATTGAGTCGATGCCAACTCATAGCAACCCTATGCACAACAGAATGAAACACTACTCGCTTCTGGGCCAACCACACAATCATTACTACATTTGAGACCATTAATGCTGCCACTGTGCCAGTTCATCTTGTTGGGGGTCTTCCACTTTTTATCCGACCCTCCACTTTACCAAACATGATATCCTTCTCCAGTGACTGGTCTCTTCTGACAAAATGTCTGAAGTGTGAAAAGTCTAGCCATCCTGGCCTCCAAGGAGCACTCTGGCTGTATGTCTT
>NW_006408611.1:4394678-4396049 GCF_000296735.1 Chrysochloris asiatica
GGAAACCCTGTGCAAGGTCACTATGAGTTGGAACTGACTCCGTGGGACATAACCTCCACCAATGCAGTAAGGCCCTCTGGCTGGGCTCTCCCCACCCCTGTTGTATTGGCATCCATTTACCTTGAAGTAAGCAGAGAGGGAATGCTGGTCTGAAGTTTAGGGCACCAACCTAACCTATCGGAGATAAGCCTGAGTGTGAAGGTGCCACCTAGTTTGAAGTGCAGGAAGGTGTGTATGAACTTCTAAAATTGTAACTGGTACCCATTTGATGTAGCATGGATTGTTAGGGTTGAGCTGATCAGAACGTGATCAGATGAAGATAACGATCTTTGATACTGTAAGCAAGTGTCAATTGTGTCAATTTAATGAAATGGACTTTTGCTTATGGCTGCAGTTGCTCAAAATTCCAATTAGAATAGCACATTCTTCAGATCAAGGAACATTCTTGTCTCTCAGTGAAGTGGATTTATGCTGTTGTTGTTAGGTGTCATCGAGTCAATACCTACTCATAGTGACCCTATCCACAAAAGAACAAAACACTGCCTACTCATGTGCTCACAATCTCACAATCATTGCTATGCTCCAGCCCATTGTTACTGCCACTGTGCCAATCTGTCTCATTGATGATCTTCTCTTTTTCTCCAACCCTCTACTTTACCTCTACTGGTCCTTCCTGACAACATGTCTGAACTATGAGAGAAGCCTGGCCATCCTGACTTCCAAAGAGCACTCTGACTGTACTTCTTCTAACACAGATTTGTTGGTTCATTGGTAGGTCATGATACTTTTAATATTTTCCTCAAACACCATAACTCAAATGCTTAAGTTTTTCTATAGTCTTCCTTATTCACTGTCCAACTTCCACTTGCATATAAGGTTATTGAAAATATCATGGCTTACATCTCAATGTAAAGAAAACAAAAATCCTCACCACTGGACCAATAAGCAAAATTCTTATCAATGGAGAAAAGTTTGAAGTTGTGAAGGACTTCATTCTTCTTGAATCAACTATCAATACTCACGGAAGCAGCAGCTAAGAAATGTAATGACATATTGCATTGGGCAAATCTGCTGCACAAGATCTTTTAAAGTGTTGAAGAGCAAAGATGTCAGTTTGTGGACTAAGGTACACCTGATCCAAGCCATGGTATTTTCAATAACCTCATATGCATGTGAGAGCTGGACAGTGAATAAGGAAGACGGTATAAGAATTGATACTTTTGAGTTATGGTGTTGGAGGAGAATATTAAAAGAGCCGTGGGCTGCCCAAAGAACCAATAGACCAAGATGGCCAAACTCCGTCTCCCATACTTTGGACATATTGTCAGGAGGGACCAGTTGCTGGAGAAGGATATCATGTTTGGTAAGGTG
>NW_006408611.1:4399436-4402030 GCF_000296735.1 Chrysochloris asiatica
CTTGCATCATATCTGTGTGTCTGTCTTTTTTGTATATATTTCGTCTTTCTCTTTCTCTATCACTTTCGCCACCAGATCTCCCTTCTTCGTGACACCCACACTTCCTTGTTGAGGCGGGACCCCGACATAGGACCTCGACAGAGAATATTAAGATAAATACATTCATGGAAATAAAATGGCCCTACCAATGAGTCATGGAAGAAATAAAAAGTTAGAGTTAAAAACCTACATATAATCATGAAAGTGATAAAACAGTACCAAAACCTTATGTAGTTGTGAAACATTGTTGTTGTTGTTAAGTGCTGTAGAGTCAGTTCCAACCCATAGTCAGCCTGTATAGGGTTTCCAAGGAGCAGCTGGTGAGCTTCAACCACTGACCTTACTGTTCATTGTGAAACATTAGCTCCATTAAATTCAAAGATGTAATAATATGAAGACTTTAATTTCCATTTTTATTGTGTTGACATTTGCACTCATGGTACAAAAATTTCAAGTAAAATTGTTGGGATCTTAGCCCAAATCATTTTATATTTTAAATCAAAATATAAAATACATACTTGTATTTTTTCTTTAAATGTCAGTTTCACTCAAGAATGTAGTTGATGAAGAGGTAATTGCTTTTATTAAGTTTTGGCCCTAGAGAACACATCTCTTTAGAATCCATGTGACAGAATGAGAGGGACAGTCACTGTGCTCTGCTGCACATCCAAACAGTTTAATAGCAGATGTGTAATTGAATGATGAGTAAACCTAACCACCTTTTTCAGATGATTTTTGATTGAAAGAATGACTAACAAACAATGGCTGTTTAAATGTAAGCCTTTGGAAGACATTTTCTCAAATGAATATTGTCCCTTCAAAGAACAACTGACAGTATTTATTGCCATGACAAAATGCAAGCTTTGATGCAGGAATTAAAATTATGGATGACCATGAACTTGACAGCCTTTCATCAGATAAGAGGTGGTAACATTGACAAATGTGAACCTTTTGATATTGTTTATTGTCATGCCAACTTTATGTTATGTATTACTTGGTAAATCAATATTCTCCAAATGATACCGCAAAGTTAGGAATAGCTAAAAATCCATTTTCTTAAGAGATACTGTTGTTGTTGTTCTTAGGTGCCATTGAGTCGGTACTGACCCATAGCAACCTTTTGCACAGCAGAAAGAAATACTGCCCGATCCTGGGTCAACCTCACTACTGTTGCCATGATTGAGAACATCGATGCTGCCACTGATATGGGGCCTGGACCTACTGGAATCCACCCTGCCAGAGGCTCAAAGGATTAGCTTAAGGTAGAGGAAAAGAACTTGAATGTTTTTAAAAGATTTATGTGTTTGACTGCCTTATGGATAATCTCATCCTATAATAAAATGTTGTCATTTAGTGCTGTTGAGTTATGTTCGGACACATAGTGACCCTGAGTAGGGTTTCCAACAAGCAGGTGGTGAGCTTGAACTGTCAATCTTGCTGTTCAAACCAACTGTGCAGTCCAGTGTGTTATCTCACAGAGCCATACCATATAGGCTAGGAATACTGGGAATTGTGATTACAGAATGCTTGTAAACCAGTCTGCAGCTTATAGTTGATTGCATTTTCTAAAAAGAGAGTTAGAATTTTCCCAGAAAAAAAAATAGACTTTTTGCTTTAAAGTTTTTGGCTTTAGGTGGAATTTTAAGCCCCATCCAGAACCTTCAGATTTGGTACATTTGCATTTGAAGAAACATGCAAACCTCCCCAGAGTTACTGGGAGAAAATGGTATTTAAGAAAAGTAAAACAGGCACACAGTTCGGCATTTTGAGTTTCAGAGACATCAATGCAAGGTAAGTCAAAAACACCCTTCTAGGAATGAAAGTTAAAGAATCCAGAACCAAACGCTGCTGGGCACAATTTGGATCTACAGGTGAGTACAATTAGGGAAATGCTGCAATGCAGACATGAGCTGAGTTTGTTGTTGTAGTTAGGTGATATCGAGTCATAGTGACCTATGCACAGCAGAACAAAACACTGCCTAATCCTGGGCCAACCTCACTACTGTTGCCACGCTTGAGTCCATTGATGCTGCCACTTAGTCAGTCCATCTCATTGGGGTATTCCTCTTTGTCTCTGACCCTCCACCTTACCAAACATGATATCCTTCTCCAGTGACTGGTCCTTCCTGACAATATGTCTGAATTATGAGGGATGAAGTTTGGCCACCTTGGCATCCAAGGAGCACTCTGGCTGCACTTCCTCCAGAAAGGATCTATTGGTTTTTTGGGCAGCCCATGGCACTTTCAATATTCTCCTCCAACACCATAACTCAAAAACATCAATTCTTATACCGTCTTCCTTATTCACTGTACAGCGTTCAAATGCATTTGCGGTTATTGAAAATACCATGTCTTGGGTCAGGTACACCTTAGTACTCAAGCTGACATCTTTGCTCTTCTACACTTTAAATAGAGGTCTTATGCAGTAGATTTGCCTAATACAATACTTCGTTTGACTTCTTGACTGCAGCTTCCATAAGTGTTGATAGTTGATCCAAGAAGAATGAAGTCCTTGACAACTTCAATCTTTTCTCCATTGATAAGAATGTTGTTTA
>NW_006408611.1:4407255-4414703 GCF_000296735.1 Chrysochloris asiatica
CTCCAGTGAGCCTCCATTTGTTGAAAGGTTTTTATTTGTATTCCATCAGTTCTCAGAGCCTTGTTCTTTGCCAATGCCTTCAGTCCACATTGGACTTCTTCCTTCATTGTCATTGCCTCTTGTTCATATGCTACCTCTTGAAATGGTTGGATATCTTTTTGATACAATGACTCTGTGTATTCCTTCCATCTTCTTTTGATTATCTCTGCGTCATTCAATATTTTACCTGTAGAATCCTTCAATATTAAAAGCTGAGGCTTGCATTTTTTTTCCTTCAGTTCCCTCAGCTTGAGGCATTCTGAGCGTTTTCTTCCCTTTTGGTTTTCTAACTGTAGGTCTTTGCACATTTCATTATAATATTTGACTTTCTCTTCTCAAGCTGACCTTTGACATTTTCTATTCAATTATTTTACCTTCTCATTTCTCTCATTTGGTTTAGAATCTCTGCACTAGAAAGCATGTTTTAGAGTCTCTCTTGACATCCATTTTGTTCTTTTCCTTCTTTCTTTAATGACCTTTTGCTTTCTTCCTGTATAATGTTCTTGATGTCATCCCATGACTCTTCTGATCTTCAGGGTTCAGTGTTGAATGAATCAAATATGTTCTTCAGATGATATCTAAATTCAGGTGGGATATGGTCAAGGTCATATTTTCACTTTCGTGTTTTAATTTTCTTCAGCCTGGACTTTCATATGAACAATGGATTGTTCCACAGTCTGCCCCTAGGTTTTTTTTTTTTTTTTTTTTGCTGATGTTTTGGAACTTTTTTGCCGTCTCTCTCTACAGATATAGTCAGTTTGATTTATGTGTATTTCATCTGATGTGGTCCATATGTATAGTCATCTTTCATGTTGTTTAAAAATAATTGGCCATGAAGAAGTCATTCGGTCTATCAAAATTCTATCATCTGATCTCTAGTATTATTTCTATCACCAAGGTCATATTTTCCAACAGTTGATCCTTCCTCTTTGTTTCCAACCTTTGCATTCCAATGCCATTAGTTTCCAATATATCATGATCACATGTTTGATCAATTTTTGAATGAAGAATTTCATAGAATTCTTCAATTTCATTATTGCTGCCTTTTATGGTTGGTGCGTAAATTTGAATAATAGTTGTATTAACTGGTCTTCTTTGTAGACATATGGATATTATCCTATCACAGATGTTGTACAAGACAGATCTTGATTTTTTTTTTGATGATGAATGTGACACCATTCCTCATCAATTCATTGTTCCCAGCATATTAAACCATGTGATTGTCAAATGGCCAACACCAATCCATTTCAGCTAACTACTGCCTAGGATATTGATATTTATGCATTCCATTTTATTTTTGACTATTCCAATTTTTCTAGCTTCATACTTAACACATTCCATATTCTGTTTATTAATGTATATTTACAGGTGTTTCTTTACACTTTGAGTTGTACCACATCAGCAAATGAAAGTCCTGAAGGCTTTACTCAATTCGCAACATTAGGGTCAACTGTACTTTGAGGAGGCAACTATTCCTCAGTTGTATTTTGAATGCCTCCCAACCAGAGGGGCTCATCTACCAGCACTATATCTGACAAAATTCCAGTGTTCTTCATCATCCAATATTCATTCTTCTGGTGCTATATGCTAGTGTCCTACTGCTCTTTATAATATGTCAGTATCTCTTACTTCCTATTCTGTCTTTGACTGGAAGCCCATCTGAAATCTGTCCATCATAGGTGACCCTGTTGGCATAATTTCCAGAACTTTAGGAACACAGAAGCCAACACAGTATGGCAAACTGACAGAAAAGTGGTTGGCTAGATTGATAGTTGTTATTGTTAAGTGCCATCGAGTGGATTCTGACCCATAGCGACCCTGTATAGGATTTCTGAGGAGCAGCTTGTGAGTTTGAACCACCTATCTTGCAGTTCAAATGGCTTTGTAGTCTGGCACATTTACCCACAGTGCCACATCAGAACTCCCTTAGGGACATGTAATTTAGACATTGGCTATCAATAGTGGGAGTCTGTAATGCATGAACTGGCCAGCTTACAAGCTTTCATGGGTGTGCTTAGTTTTAGAATGAGGGGACAAAGGGAGAATCCCCACTGAATTGTTTTCTTCTTTTCCAGATGGCTCTGGTAAGAGTGGGTGGGGTACGATGCTGGTAGCATTTTATGATTACAATTGTGAGTAGTGGTTATGTGGACTAGTTGTGATTATTAAATAATTGTAGAAGATGTATGAGTACAATTTGGGACTAGTTATCTTTCATTTCAATAACAGAGGATCCCAGGACCATCATTAAAGAATAGCATGAATGGAGCTTGTGGTGGCTGCATGGAAAAGTGGTGACAGCAGAGGCAGTAGCAGAGGTGGTGGTATGAAAAGACAGAGCAACTGTATACTTTAGGCCCATGGATGGCATAAGGCTGTGTGCCTATTGACAGAATGCTAGCTTGTAGAATGTGTCCTTTGGACACTTAAATGAATATGTATATATTTGTCTTGTTTAGTTTTGCACGTGTGCATTAAATTTTTTTGCTTTGCTTACCTGTAAAATATAAGATTTAAATGGGGTCAGTACATATTTTGTTATACATGTTTTACTTGTATCATTTAGGCATCAATATGTCTTTACAGTTTTCTTTATTGTGAGATTATGCATATAGTTCATACGTTTCAAGTTGACACAGACCTAGTCACACTACCTACAGACAGGTATATCCAGAGGTTTGGCAGTTGGGATGTACTTATTCCCAGGGTGATGAAACCTAATATGGGCATAGTTAACTCTGATGGGTGGCTATAATCAGTTAAAGGAATGCTTTCTTGGCGATGTGGCCTACTCCTAATATAAGTGACCTGCAGGAGGGACTGTCTCTCTCTCTTTCACTGGGCAATTGGGACTCTACAATTGTAAGCCATTTCCTTGATCATAAAAGTCCCTCTTTATGTTTGTGTGTGTGTTTATATATATATATATATATATATATATTTCACTGTTTTTGCTTTTCTAGAAAACCTGGCCTAAGACAAGCACCTTACTTATTTTTATATCATCTTATATTTGTATGACTTCATCAGGGTTATATACATGTGAAATATAAGTTCCTAGAAAACATGAAAAGGAGGAGCTCTGGTAGCACAGTAGTTACAAGTTGAGCTGCTAACCTTAAGGTCAGCAATTTGATACTACCAGATGTTCCATGGGAGAAAGATGAGGCTTTCTGCTCCCATAAAGATTTGCAGCCTTGAAACCCTATGCAGGGTCAATATGAGTTGGAACTGATTCCAAGGCACACCACTACCACACCACCAGAAATATGTACCTTATCTAGTATGGTGTGATGAGATATGTGGCATTCTACCCAGTGTAGACATCACCAGTATTTCAATGCATAAGGGCGTGTGATTTGAGTCAGGTCCATCATGTTTGACATGTTTTTGTGTCACAGATAATCAGATACATGGTTTGTACTTTAAAAAGATATATTGGCAAATAAATCATTCATTTTGAACATAGCAAATGAATCTCCCACAGTCCAATATTGACATGCTTGTAGGAATTATCTTAGAAGGTATAGGCTAATGTATCCAAATCTACAAATTATATTTATCCAGCTATGTTGCCTTTCAAACACAACCAATTTTCATGAATAGTTTTAAGGTTTACTCTTTAAAGCAATTATTAAGTTGATTATGTCTCAAAAATGAAATTAGCTTCTAATGTACTGAAGTGTTGATGAATCTTGAGTTTAACAGATTTGTTGTTATTGTTAAGTAACATCGAGTCAGTACCAACTCATAGCTACACTATGCACAATGGAGAGAAACACTGCCTGGTCCTGGGCCAACTTAAAATTCTTGCCACGCTTGAGCCACCCACCACTCATCTGTTAGTTTGTTGTACTGCAGTGGCTTGTGAGTTTAACAAATCAGATTTTGATAATATTTAATATAACTTTTAGCTCTTAATTTATCAATGGAGGTGTTTGTGTAATAAAAGAAAATTTGTGTGTTTGTGTACAACTGAGCTTTTTTTCTCTTGCAATGCTAATTTGAACAAGATAATGGACAGATGTTGTTGTTGTTCCTATTGTTGTTGTCATTGCTAAGTGTCACAAGTTGGTTCTGACTTACAACAACTGTGTATAGGGTTTTCCAGACTTTTATATCTTTGGGATCAGAAGGTCTCAACTTTCTACCACTGAATTGCTGGCCATCTCAAACCACAGACTTTGTGGTTCACAGTCCAGTGCTTATCATATGGAGCCATTGAATTCCCAATAGATAAATGTAGAAATGATTCAAAATTTATTACTGCCCAAAATAATTCATTTTGATTTATTGTCTACAATGTCAGAAAACAAACTTCAGATAACCAATACTTGGGGAAATATGATTGATAATATATTAACTTGATGGAACTATATGAAGCCATTCAAATACATACAAAAATATGTAGACCAAGGCAAAATCTCTATTTAGGATATTATATCAAGAAAATATAGTAAGCAAAATTATATGCTAGAATTAGAATTATAAAAACATGAATATAATTAGACCACATGCTTATGGAATTGAAAGACAATTAAGTCATTTCAGTGCTATATAATTATGAACTTTTTGCAAAATGCTCCTTAATGTTATATTGTTTTAGCAATGAAAAAATACTGTTCAGATGAGAAGAATTATAATGAATAAAGCAATCAGGTTTTCTTGAAGAAAAACAGTATTGTGAAATTATGTATTATGTTTATTGATTCATGTTAACAGAGGAAGTTTTCTAGAACCATAAAATGGCAGCTCAACAAAGAGTTTGGACATTACAATAGTGGAGACAGAGACAGAAAAGGAAGTATGATGACAAAAAGTCTATCATACATCCCTCTAAAGATTTATTCTCCTTCCCCTTCTCTGAATTCAACATGGACTTTTGTATTTTCATACATTATTTGAGAATCCATCCTCAACACCTGACAAAAAATTAATGTGATTTCCAAGAACTGGGGTTAAAATAATCAGTCATATATTAAGAAGCAGTTTCTCAACCACCTTTTCAGAGCAGTTTCATAATGTGATGTGTCTGGAACATGTGGATAGTGTTCATCAAGAGATTAAGGAGACAGACAGTTTCTGTGGTTTGGCCTACATTTATAGAAATTTGTCAGGCTAAATTTCCAGACAAATGTATCCTATTAAAAATTGTTATTAACATTCTTTTTTCACTTGTGTTTAACTGTCTGTTAGAAGAGGGGAAACATGATTGATTTCAAATTATGAAACATTTAAAAATCTAGGCCTTTGTCCTGTGATTTGTTATTGCATTGACTAAAATTCTATTTTTTTGTGTCTGTGTAATTGAATCCACCACTTGTCTGTCAGTTTGTTTACTGAGGTGTCTGGAATGTTGCTGTAATTTAAAATTACAACTCCACCCTCAGTATTTTAAATACGAGCAGGGTCACCCATGGTGGACAGGTTTCAGCTGACCTTCCAGATGAAGACAGACTAGGAAGAACGAGAGACGGATCACTGAAAACTTTATGAGTAGAAGTGGATCACTATCAACACCAGAATATTGAATATTGAAACATGATGAATAGCACGAGAATACTGTCAGATATAGTCCCAGAAGTTAAGCCCATCAGGTTGGAATAAACTGAAAATACAACTGGCAAAGAGTTGTCTCCTCAAAGTAGAGTTGACTATGAGGACACAAATGGAATACAGCCTTCAGGACCTCCCTTTGCTGATGGGGCACAGCACAAAAAGAGGAGAAACAGCTGTAAATATCCATTAATAATCAGAACATGGAATGTACAATGTATGAATCAGGAAAATAGGAAATTGTACAAAATGTAATGGAATGCATAAGCGTCAATATCCTAAACATTGTTATTGTTGTTGTTAAGTGCCGTTGAGTCGATTCTGACCCAGAGTGACCCTATATAGGGTTTCCAAGGAGTTGATGATGAGCTTGAACTACCAACCTTGCTGTTCAAATGACTTTGCAGTCTGATGCATTAGCCCACAGTGCTACACCAGGACTCCTGAAAAGGACTGGTATTGGCCATTTTGAATCTGACAATCACATGATTTACTACACCAGGGATGACAGATAGAAGAGGAATGGCATCACATTAATCATCAAAAAGAACATATCAAGATTTATCTTGAAGTACAATGTTGACTATGATAGAATAGTATCCATTCAAATTTATACATAAACCACTAAAGTCAGTGATGATGAAATTGAAGTATGCTATGAATTTCTGAAGTCTGAAATTGATCAAACATGCAATCAAGATGTATTGATAGTTACTGGTGATTGGAATGCAAAGGTTAGAAACAATGAGAAAGGAGCAGTTGTTAGAATATACAGCTTTAGTGATAGAATTTTTCAAGACCAATGACTTCTTCACTGCAAATATGTTTTTAAAACAACATAAAAGATAACTATGCACATGTATTTCACCAAATGTAATACACAGAAATCAAATAAGCTACATCTGTGGAAAGAGACTATGGAACAGTTCCATATATCAGCCAATACAGGGTAAGTGGCAGACTGTGGAACAGACTATCAGTTGTTGTTATGAAAGTTCAAGCTGAAGTTGAAGAAAATTAAAACATGACAGTCAAAATATTGTCCTTGACCATATCCCACCATAATTTAAATATCATCTAAAGAACAGATTTGATTCATGAGACACTACATTCTGAAGATCAGAAGAGCTGTGGGATGACATTAAGAACATCATACAGGAAGAAAACAGTCATTAAGAAGACAATAAAGAAGGAAAAGACCAACCTAGATGTCAAGAGAGACTCTGAAACTTGCTTTCCAGCTTTGAGATTCTAAAGCAAATGGGAGAAATGAGGTGGTAAAAAAGCTGAATAGAAAGATTTCTAAGGTCAGCTCGAGAAAAGAAAGTCAAGTATTATCATGAAATGTGCAAAGACATCCAGTAAGAAAATGAAAAGGGAAGAAAACACTTCAGCATTCTTTAAGTTGAGGGAACTGAAGAAAAAATTCAAGCCTGAACTTTTAATATTGATGGACTCTATGGGCAAAATATTGAATAACAAATATGGATCTTTTCCAGTCAGTTGGCTACGTAGTAGTCGTTACAATTTCTTGGCATAGATGAGAGTTCCTCCAGTGGTGCCTCAGTTTATTGAAACATTTCAATTTGTATTCTATCAATTCTCAGCACCTTGTTCTTTGCCAATGCACATTGAATTTCTTCCTTCATTGTTATTGGCTCTTGATTTTATGCTACCTCTTGAAATGGTTGAACATCAATCATTTCTTTTTGGTACAGTGACTCTGTATTCCTTCCAACTTCTTTTGTTTATTATTTGCCCATAGATGATGGAATGCATATTGTGGAAGCTATGCCAACAGTATTTTAAAATGGATAAGGGAAGAAGAGTGGGATATATACATATATATATAT
>NW_006408611.1:4414803-4415983 GCF_000296735.1 Chrysochloris asiatica
TATGCTACCTCTTGAAATGTTTGAACATTATCCATTTCCTTTTGGTACAGTGACTCTGTATATTCCTTCCATCTTCTTTTGATTATCTCTGCATCATTCAATAATTTGCCCAGAGAATCTTTCAAGAACAGAAGTCGAGACTTGAATTTTTTCTTCAGGACTCCCAGCTTGAGAAATGCTGAGTGTTTTCTTCCTCTTTGGTTTTCTGATTCCAGATCTTTGCACATTTTATTGTAATATTTGGCTTTATCTTCTCAAGCTGATGTTTGAAATTTTCTGTACAGTTCTTGGACCTCCTTATTTCTTTCATTTGCTTTAGCATCTCTACACTGGAGAGCAAGTTTCAGTGTCTTTTCTGGCATCCATTTTGACCTTTTCCTTCTTTCTGGTCTTCTTAATGACTTTTTCTTTCCTGCTGTATGATGTTCTTGATGTCATTCCACAACTCTTCTGGTCTTTGATCTTTAGTGTTTATTGTATCAAATCTGTTCTTCAGATGATTTCTAAATTCAGGATTGGTGGAAGACTCATTAACAACCTGCAATATGCAGATGATACAACCTTGCTGGCTGAAAGTGAAGAGAACTTGAAACATATACTTATGAAGATCAAAGAGCACAGTCTTCGATATGGATTACATCTCAATGTTAAGAAAACAAAAATCCTCACCACTGGGCCAATAAACAAGATTCTTATCAATGGAGAAGAGATTGAAGTTGTCAAGGACTTCATTCTTCTTGGATCAATTGTCAACACTCTCGGAAGCAGCAGTCAAGAAATCGGACGACGTATTGCATTGGGCAAATCTGCTGCACAGGAACATTTTAAAGTGCTGAAGACCAGAGATGTCTGCTTGAAGACTAAGGTGTGCCTGACCCAAGCCATGGTATTTTCCATAACCTCATATGGATTCGAAAGCTGGACAGTGAATAAGGAAGATCGTAGAAGAATTGATGCCTTTGAGTTGTGGTGTTGGCGGAGAATACTGAAAGTGCCGTGGACTGCCAAAAGAACCAGTAGATGTGTTTTGGAAGAAGTACAACCAGAGTGCTCCTTGGATGCCAAGATGGCTAAGCTTCATCTCTCCTACTTTGGACACATTGTCCGGAGAGAACAGTCACTGGAGAAGGATGTCATGCTGGGTAAGGTGGAGGGTCAGAGAAAAAGAGGAAGACCCCCA
>NW_006408611.1:4416799-4424742 GCF_000296735.1 Chrysochloris asiatica
ATATCACAAATATATGAGTTTGAAAGAGGATATTTATACATGAGTGTTCACCTTTCCTGAAAACACATCTAAGAATGTTGTGGAGCATACAATGGGCAAAATGCTGAAGATATACAAGATATTTTCAACCATCTTAGGCCTATGAATTAATGGCTTTGGGGGCTCAGGAGCATAGTCTTAAGGACCACCATGGTTACAACATAGTCCACAAAGACAATATCCTAGAACCTTCTTGGGTGAGTAGTACCTAAAATCCTGAAAGTTTATGAGCAACCATCTGAGATGCAGCTACTATGGTTGTTAAGTGCTGATGAGTCTATTCTGACTCATAGCTACCCTATATAGGGTTTCCAAGGAGCAACTGGTGAGTTTCATTTGCCAATCTTGTAGTTCAAACTGACCTTGTGGTCCAGTGCTTTATCTCCCAAAAGCACACCAGTACTCTGAGGTGCAGCTATTAGTCTTTCCATATGAGGGAGAAAGAAGAATGGTAAGAAGTGAAGAGACTTGGAATCGATAATTCCAATGGATTAATGGAACATGTGAATATCAGTCTCCATGATTCTGAGACCAGAAAACTAGACAGTGCCCAGTTACCACTACCAACTGTTCTGGTAGAATGTTAGAAGGTCCCAGCTAGAGTGGGAGAAAATGTGGAACTAAACTCAAAATTATTTAATAATAAAAAAGACCAAGGTTACTGGTAAGAAAGAGACTGGAGGAAGCTGAGACTCTGGCCCATAACCACCCGTCATGTCTGCAAACGGACTCACTATCATGACCCAATTTTAAGCCAAGCAGTTAAAGGTTTACAGGAGGGTATCACAATAGTAGTAAGATATGTTGCTGTTAATTTCCATTATGTTGGTTCTGACTCATAATGACCCTGTATAGGGTTTCAGAGGAGTGGTTGATGAGTTTGAACCCCCAACCTTGCGGCTCAAACTGACCTTATGGTCGAGAGCTTATCCTACAGTGCCACACCAGGACTCCAGTAAGGCATGTCCACCATGAAATAGATAATCATTTAAAATCAAAAGGACAACATTTTCCTAAAGGCACAGTTGAGAAGGGATAGCAAGGTGGATGGAATACAAATAGGGACCACAAGAAGGCAGCAGAATAACTGTTGTTACATGGAGGGCATTATAATCGTGTAGGTGAAATTAAGCATATGTTTTGTTGAATGAGAAAACTGATGACCTTGTCTATCAAGTTTCTTTCAATTCACTATAAAAATTTAAAAATAAAAGATTTATCTTGAAGCACAATGTTGTCTGTGATAGGATAACTATACTCCAAGACTAAAGTCCAGTTAAATCCACAATTATTCAAATTTACACACCAACTACTAAAGCTAGTAATAATAAAAGTGAAGAATTCTACCAACTTATTCAATCTGAAATTGATCAAATATGTAATCAAGAGGCATTGATAATACTGGTGATTGGAAAGTGAACGTTGGAAACAAAGAAGGATCTACAGTTGGAAAATATGGCATTGGTGATAAACTGATACTGGAGATCACATGATTGAATTTTGCAAGATCAATGACTTATTCATTGCTAATAATAATTTCAATGACATAAAAGATAGGAACATGGACCTCATCAGGTGAAATATGCAGGAATCAATTTGACTGAATCTGTGGGGTGAAACTGATAAAGCTCAATATCCAAAGGCGCTCCAAGGTGGATGGAACACAAATAGGAGCCAAGAGTCACTGTGGAACAGACCATATACAAATTCAGGTTGCAGATGAAGAAAATTTAGACATGTGCAAGAGAACCAAACTATGATTTTGAATATATCCCATTTGGATTTAGAGACTGTCTCAAGAACATATTTGATACATTAGACACTGACTGATAATCAGAAAGTTGTGGAATGACATCAAGAGCATCATATATGAAGAAAACAAAAAAGCTCATTAAAAATACATGAAACAAACAAAAGACCAAAATGAATGGCAGAAGAGACTCTTAAACTTGTTTATTATAGAGAAGCTAAAGTAACTGGAAGAAAGGAGAGAGTAAAAAACAAAAAACAAAAAAAAATTAAAGGGCAGCTCAAGAAGAAAAAAGTTAAGTATTATAATAACACGTGCAAAGATCTGGAGTTAGAAAACCAAAAGGTAAGAACACAATGTTCAACATTTCTCAAGCTGAAAGAACTGAAGAATAAAATTAAGTCTCAGTTTGCATTATTGAATGATTCTATGAGCAAAATTTTGAATGATGCAGAAAGCATCAAAAGAAGATGGAAGAAATACACACAATTAATGTTGCAAAAACAACTAGTTGATGTTCAGCTATTTCAAGTAGTAGCATAAGGTCTAGAATTGATGGTGGTGAAGGAAGAATTCCAAGCTGCATGAAGGCATTCACTAAAAACAAAACTCCAGGAATGAATAGAATATAAATTGAAAATTTTCAATAAACAGAGTCAGCATTGGAGTTATTAACTTATCTTTGCCAAGAAATTTGGATGATGGCTTCCTGGCTAGCTCATTGAAATGGATCCATATCTGTGCCCTTTCCAAAGAAAGATGGCTCAATAAATGCAGAAATCATTGAAAAATATAATTAGTATCACGTGCAAATAGAATTTTGCTGGCAATAATTAAAAAATGATTGTAATAGTGCATCGTTTTTAATGCAATAAGGAGCTACCAGAAATTCAAGTCAGATTCAGAAGAGGATGTGACACTAGGAATATCATTACCTACAGATGGATCTTGGCTGAAAGCACTACATACCATAAAGATGTTTATATGTGCTTTATTGACTATAAAAATATATTTGACTGTGTGTATCATAACAAACATAATTGTGTTCATGAGGAACCTATGCAGACCAAGAAGCAGTTATTAGAACAGAACAAGAGGATATTGATTAGTTTTAAATCAGGAATGGTATATGTCAGGGTTGCATCCTTTTACAATACTTACTCAATCTGTATGCTGAGCAAATAATCTGAGAACCTGGATCATATGAGGAAAAACATTGCATTGAGATTTGAGGAAGACTCAACTATGTGTGATATGCAGATAATACAACCTTGCTTGCTGTAAGTGAAAGATCATGAAGTGCTAACTGGTGAAGATCAAAGGCTATGGACTTCAGTATGGATTACACCTAAATATTAAAAAAAAAAAAAAACCACAGTACTTCTCATGATTGGACAAATAAATAACATCATGATAAACGGAGAAATGTTTGAAGTTGTCAAATATTTCATTTTACCTAGATCCCCAAGAACACTTGGGAAACATGTCAAGAAATCACATGACATATTGAATTAGGCAAATCTGCTGAAAAATATCTCTTTAAAGTGTTAAACAGCAAAGATGTCTTTTTGAGGACTAAGGCACACCTGACCCAAGCCATGGAATTTCAAGAGCATCATATACATGTGAAAGTTGGATACTAGATAAGGAAGACTATAGAAATTTTGATGCATTTGAATTATGGTATTGGAGAAGAATATTTGTAATACCCTCAGCTGTCAGTAAAGCAAACAAATCTGTCTTGGAGAAGTAGTCAGAATGTTCCTTAGACGTGACAATGGGTATATTTGATCTCTTGTACTTTGGGTATGTTATCAAGAGGGACCAGTCCCTGAGAAGACACATTACTTGGCTAAGTGGAGGGTCACCAAAAAAGAGGAAGACCCGATACAGGATTGACACAGTGGCAGTAAAAAGGTCTCACATATAATAACAATTGTGAAGATGATGCAAGACCGGGCAGTTGTTGGAACTGATTAAAGGACACCTAACAACAGCAACAGAAATTCAAAAGGGTTGGAAAAGAAGGTGAACTAGAATTAAGAAACATAGTAAGGAAACAGGACAAGTAATGTTACATTGAAAGTGTTGCAATTACTGAGATAGAAGAAAGTGTGTATGATTTGCTGAATGTAAAACTGATGATCTACTCTGTAAACCTTCACTCAATTCACAAAAATTTAAACAAAAGTTTTGCTACAAAATCATAGAAACGTATTAAACAAAAATATCAATATAAATATAATGCTTCTCAGATGTTGAAGAGATTCATGTCAGCATCCAATGACACTTTCACCCTGGTGTGGCACTGTGGATTAATGTGCTAGACAGTAAAGTTGCTTTGAATCTCCTAACCAGGAGTCGCTATCAGTCAGAACCACCTCCTCGATGGCACTTAACAACAACAAGAATTTTTAAAGCTGCTACCCTTATAGAAAAGTGTTTAAAAGTTTATTTTTTGTAACTATGTATAGCACTGCTATTATTTCAAAAATAATTTAATTACAGAATCTTGATGAGGCATGTATGTTTTACTTTGAAAGCCATGACACTGTTGTGACCTCTAGTGTTTCCATTATGACACAATGGTACAAATTTTGTTCTTATAGAGATAGACACAACGTGTAGTTATTTTAACTAAAAAAAAAGTAACCATTGTGCCTCCCCCGCCCCTCCCCCCAAAAAAACCAACAACAGTAGAGGGAATAGAAGCAAATAATGTTGAATGATAATGCATGGAGGAGATTGCAATCACTGCAATGAAATGGTATAAAACTGATGTTCTCCCATGTAAACTATCACTCAATTCATAGTAAAAACTTGAAAGAAGAAAAAAAAAAAAAAGACAGCACTGTATACCTTTGAAAAAATTATAAAAATATTTTTGGTAAAATCTGTTTAATCTCTTTGAACACTCATGGGGTATTAAAATCATTAGATTTATTAAGCAAAATTGCATATAATACCCAAACCATAAGTTTATAAAAATTAAAGTAAGGTGGATACTGAATCTCTGTATTAATAACTATGACTGGAAATAAAACACAGCAACACACTATAAAAAAAATAAAAGAGAGATTAAGCAAGGAAGCAGAGCTCAGGGGGACCTACTATCACCAAGAAAGAAGAGCCAGAAGTGGTGTAAGTCCCTTGGAAACTGGAATCCCTGAACTGTGAATTTCCTCCATCCAGAGGCAGATTAATGACAAAATGCATGGAGATCACCAAGGAATGGGGGGCCTACAGATGCTGAAAGGAGACAAGGACCTTTCCCCAGAACTGACAGAGAGAAAGAAATCCATCCTCTAGAGTTTACACTGTGAATTTGGACTGCTAGTCTCCTACACTGTAAGAGAATAAATTTCTATTTGCTAAAGACAAAAAAATAAAAAATGTGTTGTTCTGTTCTCCATATGATAACCAAACTGAAAAAGTCTAAAGAACTAGCTTAAAATCCAAGTCATTAGTTTGAAATATGAAATTCAGTTGCAAAAACTCTGAAAATATTCATGATCACTATTCAGTGCTTTCATTCTCTGTAGTAAACAAAAATGACATGGAAAGAACAATTATAATAAAAACTTTCTGTCTAGCAAACATTCAGTCTGGTCAAGATAGGATCTTAGCCAAACGACCTCACCTTAAGCCTATGAGGCATCGAGGATGTATTTTTCTGTTCTAAAACATGCTCATTGATTTTTCTCTATTTTCTTTTGACTTTTCCATGGCACATTCTATTGACAATTAATAGAGTTAAAAGAATACCAAAGTCCTATTGACATCTTAATGCTGTCATGCATTCTTACAACTATTGCACTGGAGGAGGAGAGAATAAAACTTTGTTGAGCTTCTAAAAATCCAGGCTGTATACTGAATCAAGTCATTTGATCTTCAAAAAGATCTTTCAAGTTAGTGGTTTATTAAAGAACTTAATGTGCTCCCCACAACTTATCAATTAATTATTATCTGGATCTGACTTTTTTCTACTTTCTTAGATTCTCAGAGGGCGAGCTCACTGGTAAACTCTGAAATCTGAAATCTATCAGGTACTGGGCATGCTGTTAACCTTCCCCAGTATAATTTAGGAAACTGATATCAAGTAACCTGCCTGAAGAATTCACCTTTAAACTCTAGGAAGTGGTGGGACTACTCCACTCTCTTTCTCTAGTTTTTAATGTGGAATTTGAGCTATTTATATATCAACCTATATCTAAGGTGGAGGGTCAGAGAACAAAAGAAATACCATCAGCGAGATGGATTGGCAAAGTGGCAGCATCAGTGGGCTCAAGCTTGTCAACAATTGTAAGATTGGCCCAGGACCGGGCAGTGTTGATTTCTATTGGGCATAGGGTCTCTATGAGTCAGTACCTTCTCGATGTCAACTAACAATAACATCTCTCTCTCTCTCCATCTATCTATACTACAAGAATAAACTATTTCCTCTCCTTCTAGGATTTTTGAGATATACTTAGAAAAAAATGACTTATCTTCCACACTAATGTTTTCTCACTCTTGATTTCTTCTGCAAATATCTTACTTTTTTATTTTTTATTTTATTCTTGAAAATGATAGGTTGTGGTATTTTTTTAAAAAAACTATTTAGCAAATAAAAAATGATTTGGATTATGTGATATTTGTCCTGTCATTGAACAAATAGGAGAAGAATTGTCTTACTATCCTATCAAGAAATGTCCTCTTTTGTTAGATAGTTAATTTCTATAATATATCCAAACTTAGAGAGCCTCACACTCTGCAGCTGGCCTATAAAAATATAAAGAATTAGGGCAACCGTTCTGTTCAACGGAGACCTTCACTGCTATGCTATACTCACGGGAACTTCCTAATTGATACATGTTCAAATTAGTTTGAGATTGGGAAAGAGAAAGCACCAGCTATTTTGAAATAATGAGAAACTTTCCCAACCTTCAAACACTAAACAAATCTAGTGCTACTATCTAGAGTATCGCAATTCCCTCAGGAACAGAATTGGCCCAAATAATTATCCAATGCTTGAAGGAACATAAATAAGAGTTCTTGGACTTCTATGTTTTCAATAAATGTAGGTTATAGTGGGAAGGGAATTAACAGTTATCAGTTGTAAAAAAAAAAAAAAAAGTAAGTTTATGCCAAGTCCCACCCTTTAGCAAAATAGTTAAACTATTAATGTTTCTGGAACTTTTTATTAACCCACCCAGCTTAACAGTATTCTATTCTATATCCAAATACTCAGTAGATATCTTTTTGTGGTTCTATTTGCTACAGATTTTGCAGTCAGAGGATTGTGAGTTAAGGTATTAATTGCCAATTAAGGTATTACCCAATTAAGTTAAAAGCTGCATAACAAGTATTTGCATATAAACTGGGGACTTTTGAAAATTTTAAAGGCTTGAATGTGGACTCTAATTAAGCATGCTGAGATTTGTTTCTGTTGATAGAAGCCAGGCTTTGCATGAAAGTTGAACATATCTATGCAAGCAGTATCTCAGTGACAGGCTTTCAGAAGGAGTTCATCTTTCACACCTAACCTTAGGGTAACACTGTCATGATTGGATATGAATTTCAAACTTTACTTGATATGGAAACATGTTTTATTTTTCTTCCTTGTAGTTGTTGCCTTAGAAAGAAAGAGCACAAATATCTATGTCAATTTTTGATGTTGTAGAAGATAAAATATTTATGCTATGGGAGACCAGAGTACCAATTTTATATTTGGTCATAATTTGGGGTTTAAGTTTAATGGACTATCAAACTTGATTGTGATATAAAAAGAAGAGAATTTTAATTGACAGTTGAGTAGAATCAAATCAAGGGAGTAAGAAAGACAAAACTCTAGGAGGATGGAGGAACAAATCAGTGAAGTCATCATGTTGTTGTTGTTGTCAGGTGCCATCGAGTCGGAACCGACTCATAGCGACCCCATGCACAGCAGAACGAAACGATGTCTGATCCTGGGCCAACCTTACTATTGCTGTCACACCTGAGTCCATCAATGATGCCACCTGGCCAATCCATCTCGTTGGGAGTCTTCCTCTTTTTCTCTGACCCTCCATCTTACCAAGTATGATATCCTTCTCCAGTGACTGTTCCCTCCTGACAATATGTCCAAAGTATGAGAGACAAAGCTTAGCCATCCTGGCCTCCAAGGAGCACTCTG
>NW_006408611.1:4426172-4431400 GCF_000296735.1 Chrysochloris asiatica
AGCTGATATTTGAAATGTTCTGTTCAGCTCTTAGACCTCCTCAACTCATCATATGGGACTCAAAAAGCAGGTTGCTTGTGTGAGTCCAGTAAGGAAGGACTACATTCGTGTGAAAGGCAGGTAAGAAGACCTCTCAAAGGGGCATTCAAGAAGCACTGTTTGAATAAGGGAAGTCTTTGTAAATGGACTGGTCAACTTTTAGGCAAAAGAGAACTTTGTGCTTTCAGCACACAAGGTGGACAGCACTGGATAATCTTTATTTTATTTATTTAAATTTTTACTGTGAATTGTGTGATAGTTTACATGAGAGAACACCAACTTTACATTCATCCTATTGTGTTTCTATTCATTGAAATGACTACAATCCCCTCCATGCATCATCAAACAACCAAAAGGTACATCCCTCAAGCCTGACACCAGCTGCTCCAATTCTGCATGTCATTGTCTCTGCCTCCATATCTGGCACTACTGCTTTTCTGGGTAGGGTCCCGCACTCTGCTCTTCTCACTTGATGGTCCCAGGAACCGCCACTCCTGGACTGCAAAATCAGCCACTACCCTCCTTTTGTTATAAAACATCTGCCTTTACATTTCTGACCCTCACAGTCAGTCTTGATAGCAATTGTTCACTATTGTACCACAAGAGTCTTATCCCCATCTCTTTTCATCAGCCCTGTTCCAACAGATTGGAAACCACACAATAGAGATTCTACCTTCCCCTGTGCCCTCAAGAACTAAGCTCTCTCTTGAAAACTTGTAAGCCAGTAACTTCTTGCCTTTGTAGCCCCCTTATTTTGGGTAGCCAGTATCTAAATTGCCCAACCCTGTCAACCCTGTATACCGAGGGGTTGGGAATAATCCTCACTGTAAAGATTTGTTCTCCTTTTTGAGCTACTACATCCATAAGTATAGGCCAAGATCATGAAATTGTAGTGGATTACCCTGTGTTTTCCTCTTCTTTCTTCTAGTCGAGTTCTGACATTCCAGACATTGAAGCCTGGTCAAGTGGGTACTATCTGCAAGTATGGGTGTTCCTATGCATCTCCCCTCACTTCATATCAGCTGGACACTTCACTCTCCACTATAGTCCTCTGTGGCTATGTCACTGTCTCTGGGATCAGGAGTCCCCAGGTCTTGCCATACTGCTGGCCAACCAGGTCTCAATCCAGATTCACAGCAGTCTATTGAACGTGATTGGAATTAGCTTACAACTTCATTGCTGTTTTCCCCCACTTCCCCTTACTGGTGACCAGTTTGGTCACTAGCCAAACCACATGCCTTCTTCTGTATTCCCCTTGAGTCTTAGTCTTGGAAGAAGGTTTGCTCTGAGGAGACCCGACCAAGGCTCCCAGGCAAACAGGAACAGTGGATACTCTTTAGTGCTTACAAAAATTTAATTTTACCTGAATAAGTACTTTATCTATTATCAAATGCACAGGAAAGCCACCTAACTGGGTTACATGATTTTGACAGACCTTTGTTTGACTACAATTTGTATTACATATAGAGATGCCTATTAATCCACAAGGACCAAACTCTCCATGCATGGTGTATCAAGCCAGTCATTTCTTATTCTTTTATTATTTTTTAAATTAACTCCTAAAAAATTGTAAATTTATTTAGACCTTTATTCATATGTGAGAGTATATTTTTTTAATTTTTTGTTGTGCATTATGTGATAGTTTACATAGGAGAACATTAGCTTTACATTCATCCTATCATATATCGTTACATTGCCATGGCTACAGTCCCCTCCATGCATCATCAATCAACCAAATAGTACACCCCACAAGCCTGCCCCCGGTCATCAGCACACAGCCCCTCTCCCTCTCTGGATCTAGAGTTCCCAGCCGCTCCATCTCTTCACATCATCGCCTTTGCCTTCATCTCTGGCATCTCTGTTTCTCTGAGTAGGGCCCCTACACTCTGTTCTTTGCCCTTAATGGTCATAGGGCCCTCTGTTCCTGGACTGCAAATTCAACCACTCCCCTCCTTTTGCTACAAAATGTCTACCTTTACATTTTCAACCCTCATAGTCAGTCCTGATAGTAATTATTCACTACTGTACCACATAAGTGCTATCCACATCTCCTGTCATCAATTCTGCCCAGACAGATTGTAAACTACTCAGTGGAGAATCTACTTTCCTCCACGCCCTCTGGATCTAGGCTCCCTCTTGAAAGCTTCTTACCTTTGTAAACCCCCCATTTTGGGTAGCCAATGTCCAAGTTGCATATCCCTGTCTACCCTGTATATTGAGGGGGTGGGAATGATTCTCACTGTAAAGATTTTTTCCCTCTTTTGAGTTACTGCATCTATAAGTGTAGGTCAAATTCATCAAAATGTATCAGATTACTCTTTTTTTTTTCCCATCTAGTTGAGCTCTTATCATCCAGTCATTGAAGCCAGGTCAAGTGGGTATTATCTGTAAGTGTGGGTGTTCTTGTACATATGCCCTCTCTTCTTGTCAGCTGGATGGCTCATTCTCCACTCTAGTCCTCTGTGGCTATGTCACTGCCTCTGGGCCCAGGAGTCCCCAGGTCTTGCCAAACAACTGGCCAACCAGGTCTCCACTCAGGTTCACAGGAGTGTATTGAACATGGTTGGACTTAGCTCACAGCTTCCTTCCTGGTTTTCCCTCACTTCCCCTTATTGGTGACCACATAGTCTCCAGTGAGAGCACATGTCTGCTCCTGTATTCCCATTGAGTCTCAGTCTTGAAAGGGGGTTTGCCCTGAGGGGAACTGACTGCTTGCAATGATGTCTCCTGGGCGAGTAACTTGCTTGTTCTTGTAGTCAGTCAGACTGCCTTATTGTTATTTATTTTTCCTGTCAATCTTTCTTTCAAGAAGTATCTTCTGTTCTAGCTGCTCCAGGATGGTCTGCTTGTCCTGTTGAAATTTCTCACTTCAGAAGATTCTGGATGTGGTTCAGGATTCCACCTATGGTCTTATGTGATGCAGAGGCTCCACAGGAATCCTCCTTCACTGGGCATGTTGTAGCCCCATTTCAGGTATTCCAATCAGTTATAGGGAGAAGATAGACTTACAAGCTTTCTGTGATGATATATCTTGCTATTTCTTTCCATCCCCCTCAAGTGTCTATTTTATAATGGTATGCCAGGCAAACCAAGATTCAAACGACAGCCAAGCATCTTAATATTATTTCCCACCTCTTGCCCATTCCAACCATGTCTCAATCCCTGTATCTCAGAGCCCTGTTTTTCCAAGGTTGTGCACACGTCATTATTTACCTCTGTCCCACATAGTCCATGCAAACCTGCCTAATTGTTTTCTCATCTGCCTTGTTCTTCCATTCCCTTCCTCCTCTTGTGTATTGCCCCTCTCCCTTGTACCCAAACTATCCAGTATCTATTCCCTACCCTGTGCTCCACCTCCCCTCCCTCCCCTCACCCCATCTCCCACATCCTGGTCACCAGCAAATAATCCCCACTCCCTTTAGTATGGGTTGTTTTTCTTAGTCTTTTACAGTAGGGGTCTTATGCAGTATTTCTCCTTTTGTGAATGACTAATTTCACTCAACATAATGTCCTCAAGGTTCATCCATGTTATGCGATGGCTTGCACCTTCTTTGTTATTCTTCAAGGTAGCAATGTATTCCATTGTGTGTATGAACCACAGTTTGTTTTGTTTATTCATTCTTCCATTGATGGGAACTTAGGCTGCCTCCATCTTTTTGCTATTGTAAATAGTGCTGATATAAATATTGGTGTGCATATATCTACTCACGTTATGGCTCGTATTTCTTCTGGATAAATGCCAAGTACAGGAATTTCTGGATCGTAAGGTATTTCTATTTCTAAACTTCTGAAGAAGCGCCATATTGCTTTCCAGAGAGGGTGGTGGACCATTTTGCAATCCCAACAGCAATGCAGGAGTGTCCCAGTCTCGCCACATCCCTGTCGGTGTTTATTGTCCTCTACTTTTTTGATTTTTGCTATTATTGCTGGTGTGAGATGATACCTCATTGTTGTTTTGATTTGCATCTCCCTAATGGTTAGTGATCGTGAATGTTTTCTTTATATATTTGTTGACTGCTCAGATCTCATCCTTGGTAAAGTGTCTGTTCATATCCTGTACCCATTTTTTAATTGGGTTATTTGTCTTTTTCTTGTAGAGGTATTGTAGTTTCCTTTATATTTTAGAAATGATTCCTTTGTCTGATGTGTCATTTGCAAAATATTTTCTCCCATTCTGTGAGTTCCCTTTTTACTCTTCTGGTGAAGGCTTTTGATGCACGTAACTTTATAATTCTTAGTATGTCCCACTTATCTATTTTTCTACTGTTGTTTGTGTAGTTTTCAAAATGTTTGGTAGCATGTGTATGCCTTGAATTAGAGCTCTCACATTTATCCCTATTTTTTCCTTGTGACCTCCATAATCTTGGGATTCATATTTGGGTTTAATCCATGTTGATTTGGTTTTTGTATAGGGCATGAAGTACAGGTCTTGTTTCCATCTTTTGCATATTGCTTTCCAGTTCTACTAGCACCATCTGTGAAAGAGACTATCCCTCCCCATGCAATATGCCTAGGCACTTTGTCGAAAATCAGTTGGCTGTGTATAGATGGGTTAATTTATGGATTTTTGATTCTGTTCCATTGATTGATGTATATTCCATGTATCAATGCATCTTTCTTTGTACCAGTATCAAGCTGTTTTGACCACTGTAGCTGTGTAATAAATTTTGAAGTCAGGGAGTGAGAAATTTCTAAACTTATTCTTCTTCTTAGCAGTGCTTTGCTTATCCTGAGTCTCTTTCCTTTCCCTATAAAATTTGCAATTGTTTTTTCTATGTCTTTCAAGAATGCTGCTGGAATCTGGATTGGGATTGCATTATATGTGTAAATTGCTTTGGGCAGTATTGACATTTTTACAATGTTAAGTCTTCCTATCCAGGAGCGTGGTACATTCTTCCATTTTTGTAGGTCCCTTTGCTTTCTTGTAGTAGTGTTTTATAGTTTTCTTGTTACATTTATTACTAGATATTGCATCTTATGGTAAGCTATTGTAAATGGTATTGCTTTCATAATGTCCTTTTCAACGTTGTTCTTATTGGTACAGAGGAATCCAACTGATTTGTATATATTGATCTTATGCCCTGCCACTTTGCTGAATCTTCCAATGAGGTCTTGTATGTGTTTTACTGAGTCTTTGGGGTTTTCTACCTATAGGATCATATCGTCTGCAAATACAGAGAGTTTTAGTT
>NW_006408611.1:4433865-4434481 GCF_000296735.1 Chrysochloris asiatica
CATTAAGTTTTCCTTCAATTTAGTGTAGTCCATTTTATCCTGTAATCTACCAGACTTTCTCACACCTGGATCTATGTTCCTACATGTTTATCATCTTTCACATTGTAATTGTTTTGATCATAGACTGACCTCCCAGATTCTCCGAGTTTGTTCTTATAGTTTTGATGTGTTCTTGCCTTGTCCATCTGCCAATTTAGTTGTGGGAGTTGCTGCCATGTATATTAATATCTGGCTTGGAATTCATAAGCTCTTGACAATGTTCTGCTGGTATTTACAGGTTGATGCATTAAACACTAAAGACCGAAGACCAGAAGAGTTGTGGGGTGACATCAAGAACATCATACATGAAGAGAGCAAAAAGTCATTAAAAAGACAAGAAAGAAGGAAAATGTCAAAATGGATGTCAGAGGAGACTCTGAAACTTGTTCTCCAGCTTAGAGAAGCTAAAGCAAATGGAAAAATTGAAGAGGTCCAAGAGCTGAACTGAAAATTCCAAAGATCAGCTCGAGAAAATAAAGCCAAATAGTATAATAAAATATGTAAAGATTTAGAGTTAGAAAACCTAAAGGGAAGAATACGGTCAGCATTTCTTAAGTTGGGGGAACTGAAGAAAAAA
>NW_006408611.1:4436883-4444957 GCF_000296735.1 Chrysochloris asiatica
TAGTCCTGATCTACCTCTAAGTCATTTGTCTCAGACATTTTATCTTGTTTCTGGACATGTGCTTAAATGGACATCTGCTTTTGCTTTTTGGACATGTTTAGTGTTTATCTGTGGCCTTCATACATAATTGAGTGTGTTTTGGTATTTTTTTTGCTTTTTGATTGCCTCCAGGTAAATGTGATCAGGATATGGGCTTCCCTTTTCACTCTTCTTATTGCTTAACTCAGAGTGACTTTCACAGCTGTTGTCTTCCTCTCTGGCATATGGCAGTAGGTATTGGTTCTTGCCTGGATTTTGGTGTTTTTAAAGAGAGTGATTGTATCTTTACTATATGGCAGCAGTTTCTGTCTCTTATTGGATAATATAGGTAGAGAAAGAGCTCCCCAAAAGTAAAAGTGGTAGTATAATACATCAAACCAGCAACAGCATAAAGCAAGAAAACAAAACAAAACAAAAAAACCACCACCACCACCACCATCAACAGCAAAAAGACTTGATTGGATACTGTAGTCAATAATCACAGAAAAGGGAGATAGAGGGAAGAAAAACAAATCTGTAGCCTACTATGAGTATGATTTTAATGTCCTCTTTCGATTTTTTGCCTTTAAGGCCGCCTGTAAATTTCAAGATGCCTTTGTTGGTTGTTATGTTGTACCTCAGGATTTAATTTTCGGCCTGTTTTGTTTTTTAAACTCTATTTCCCTCTCCACATCCCTTGTTCTGGCCTTTTCCCTATTAAAACACAGTTCAGCATTTCTTATTCTTTTAGCAGGTATTCTGGAAGACTTTTTATGTGAAAGGAACTCTGTTATATTACAGTGAATGATACAAGTTAAGTAAAATACTGTTCTAATATGGCACACAGTTTGACATAGAGTAATGATTATAAGTCATACAGCACAGTTTCAAAAAGTTCATGGAAAAGTGGAATTAAAACTTAACATAGAGACATGTTAACATGGAACATGTTGTTGTTAAGTGCTGCTGAATCAAATTTAAGAATTTTTCTCTAGAGCAAAGGAGAGGAACAAATCCATTCTTTCTTAAAAGAAACCCTAGAAATTCACATATCACAACTCATTTGAGTTGATTCTGGAAGGATAAAATAGTGCAACAGTCAGAAAAGGGGTAAAAATTATTCAAAGGAGAGTGGGGAATAGTTTCAAGTTTTATTGGCATTAACACAATTAAACCACTGAAATCCACTACCATCATATTGGTTCCAATTTACAACAACCTTATAGGACATAGTAGACCTGCTCTGTTTCTGAAGCTCTTATAAATCTTTACAGGAGCAGACAGGCTCATCATTTTTATACTGTGTAGTGGGTGGTTTTGAACTGCTGACTTGCAGTTACAATTCCATTTCCTAACCTACTATGCCATCAAGGCTCCATTAACATATGTGTTATTTTTAGGTGTTGTTGAGTTGGTTTTGATGCATAACAACCCTGTATATGAGTTATTGGTGGGTTTGAACTGCTGACTCTGTTGTTAGCAGTCCAATGCTTATAATATGAAATACTCTGGATGAACACAGAGTTTAGAAGAAGAAAGATGAGTGTGGAAGAAGAAAGATGAGTTTGGAAATCTGTTCAGGGCTAGTCTAAGAGGAGTCTCTATAGTTTATCTTATGGACAAAATAGAATTATCAAATTATTTTAGGTGGAAAATATGACAAGGATTATGTTATGGTAGGATGAATCTCCTATTGGTGAAGTGGATGAATTAATAGGCAGATTGCACTCAAGAGGCATGTCAGAGAGTGGTGCAGTAGAAGTAAAGAGAAAGAACTAAAGGACATATGGGAAATGGTTGGGAAGAACAATTAAAAGGACTTGAAAGTTTATGGGGAGAAAATTTAAAAGGCCAAGCTATAGAGAAAGATGAGGAATGAGGAGTGTCTTGTGATTCTGGTCAAAAGAGGCAACTAGATCAGGTGGCTATGTAGATGAACATAGATGTTTTACTTTAAAACTGAGAGTAGAATTGACTTTTAAGGGTGCTGTTCCAATGGAACATTAAGGTGGCACATGCCTGGCCTTAACCGTTTGCTCCCTACCCTCAGATCTGGTTTCCATTATTGTTTGCTTTGCTTTTTGTCTCAGAACACTACATTGTATTAGTCATCGATATACTCCCTTTCATTCTTTCATCTAATGGGTTTGCACAACTGGGAACACCAACAAAATATTGGAAAGCAGGAAGCAAATACAAATGAGTCAGGATATTTGCTTCTTGGTTTCCCAACTGTGAGGCCACTTTGGAATGAAGATCACATTTCTCCTTAAAGTGATCAGCCTATATGACTGTCTTCTTCTGGGTTATAATAACTGTTGCCATTCAAGTGGCTGAACCATATAATGTAAGTGGTTTCTTTATAAGTAATTCTTCCTTGTTGTTGTTAAGTGCTGTTGAGTCAGTTCTGACTTACAACGACCTTGTACAGGGTTTGATCCACCAACCTTGTAGTTAGCTGTTCAGTGCTTACCCTACCACACCACACCAGGACTCTAAATTCATTCTTATATTATCCTAATTTGAGAATATATTCATTTTTTTGATGAAAATCAGAAAGATACGAGTAAAGTGAAGAAAAGGGATTTTCTGAATCTATGGGACATAAAAGAGTGAAACAGCAAATACAGATTGTGAAAGAAAACTAAGGCTAAGAGTTGTGCATTGAATATGGGCTGGATTGAAAAGAAAATACTTAAGATGTAGAGACAGTCAATTTTACATGTGCAAGGACACTAAAGAAGAAGAATAGATGAAGTTATCAGAGAACTATCAGAGGAGCAGTAAGAGAATGCAGCAGGAAAACATGTTGATGAATTGAAGTTGTGAAGGACAAGATACTCTTCTTCCTGGGATATAATAAGGAATGATATAAATCTTAATGTACATAAATATAATGTTAGAGTGTAAAAGTACGTTGTGGTTTCCTTTTTTTTTTATTGTTTTGGTTTAATCAGAAGCAAAAGCGTGTGATGAATGACTCTCTAAGGAGCAAAGGGAAAATGGCTGTGACATTTGTAAGCATTTCTGTAGGAAGACCATGCTTACTGCCCCAACAGAGACTGGTGGAATCTTCAAGCCTGTGGTTTATAGATACCCTTCAGGTCTGCAACTGAACTCACCACCACAATTACCCTGACCTTATTTATTTATTTATTTTTCCTTCTGTAGTTAATTTCAAAAGTAAAACCTATCAGGAAGAAGTAGAAATGTTAGAATGTGATGAGAATTCTAGTGGACCTAGAAATCATAAACATAGCTTATGCCAGAAACCAGAGCTCAGGCATTTAGAGTGTTTCTATGGAATTTAGAAAAGAGATTATGGAAAATATTTTGGAGCTAGTTAACTCATATATTTTCTCACATTATGACTAGACTTGATATATTACATATTTCAAAAATGTTCCCCCATCTACTTGCCTGGAGTCCTGGTATGGCACTATAGGATAAAGTACTGGACTGCAAGGTCAGTTTGAACCACAAGGTCTATGGTTCAAATTCCCCAGTCACTTCTTGGAAACCCTATATAGGGTTGCTATGAGTTTGAACTAACTTGATGACACTTAGCAACAACAACAACATCTACTTGTTAAGGTCTTAACTGGTGAGTTTCTGATTATTTTCCCTGAAGAAAGAGCCAGAACTTCATGTCTTTACAATAGAGAGTTATAGCATTACATAATACAGATCTCTTAATTAACTGGGATGTATTGATATCCTTTGTCTTATTTTAGTTTTAGAAGAAAGGTACCAGTAAAGAGAAAGCAGTTTAGAATTTCTAAGCTGGAACTGGGAATGGAAGATCGTCTAATCCCCCTCCTTAATTATAGATGAAGAATCTGTAACTTTGAAGAGAGAAGATTTCCCAGGGTTACTCTACAGAAGAATCAGTGCTATTCCCTAGGTTTCTGAACTCCCAGTTGAACTGTCATTCCATTACATAATTCAGAAATAAGAGATTTATGCAATCAAACAACTTTTATAGTTTTACAGAGAGTAAATTTAACCTTTTACACATTGCCAGCTACCTCTTTGGTCTTGAGAGATGGGAACTTTTGTTCTGAACATTGACATAAAGAGTCTTCAGTGATATCATTCAATTGTCAGTAGCCCAACAATTTAAGACACTTCCTAGGGCATAAAGTTATTTTAGGAAAATTGTTCAACAATAATGTGCTGCTTATTCCACGAACACACTTGCATTTTAGTAGTAGTGTGGAGAAAGAATGCCTTAAAGCAATAGAATAGACTAAATATATATTGATACATTTTAAGGCACTTGGCAGGTTTGAGATAACAGTTTGTTACTCTAGCCCATTCTTTCCATGTGATCAATCCTGTTCTTTATAAAATCATACTTAGTCATAGGTTTATTTACTATAATATGTTGAAATATCAGAGCCTGATATTCCAACGTATTAGAGTGGGTAGAATTCAGTGATTTCTGTGGCAACAGTTAGGAAGTACTTGGCTTTTTTTTCTCTACCTTCAGAAGAATCATAAGACATGGTTAAAAAATCAAGAATCCATTTCTGTTTCCATTATCTAAAGGATTTAATATATATATTTTTAATTTTAGAAAGTATAATAATAAAGAAAAGTAGTTTCTTCATATTTTTTTGAAAATGAAAGATTGAGAAGAAAGAAACCATATTGTTGTCAAAATTCCCCTGAATTAGGAATTATAAAAATGGAGAGCTGATAAATGGTGGGCTTTGTTTTTCTTAGACATGAAACTGGAATCCAGATACTCGTCCTGCTCTAGTGAAGTGACTTTTAGTTTTAAGGAAAAATGTGATGCTCTAGGATAAGCACTAGATTGCTATCCACAATGTCAGTGGTTCAAGCTCATGAGCCACTCTTCAGAAACCTTTTACAGAGTGGCTTTGGGTCAAGACTGACAAGACAGAACTGGAAAACAACCGCTCAATAAAGGGGGTATCTTGAAAGTAGGTGTCTAATTCCGAAGACCAGGATGGAAGTTCCTTCCTTGATTCCTCATGAGGATGGTAGAATGTCTCTGTCATCTCTTTGAGCATCTGCTTCTTCTACTCCTTGATGACCACTGTTTCCTGCTTGTATCTGAGTTCCTTTGTCCTCAGAATGTTAGCTTTGCATAGTTCTGTCAAAAACCCAATCTGACATGAGCTTTCAGTTTAAGCATCTATCACATCCTGCTTCTTTATTATGCTTACTGAGTTTTGGGAGGAACAATTTCATTTGCCTCAGTTGTACTAGATGACTGCCCAATACTTATCAGCTACAATGACTGGGTGGTGTGTGTGGTAGGTACTAAGGGTAGCTGATTTCAGGGATTGTGAGGCTAGGGTGAGGGCAGATTCTTTTGGAAGACATGTGAGCCTGGAAACAGTTATAGACATTTGTAAGGTGGAACTAGTAGTATTAAACATTCAGAATGTATTTGAAAAAGAAATATAATGAGTTGCATTAAATATAAATATGTATCAATAATTTTAATTGTTGTTGTTAAGTGCCTTTGAGTCTGTTCTGACCCACAGCAACCCCATATAGGGTTTCCTAGGAGAGGCTGGTGAACTTGAACTACTGACCTTGTAGTTCAAACAACCTTATAGTCCAGCACATTAACCCACAGTGCCACACAAGGAATTTTAATTAGATCACCATTAAAAAAGTTTTTTAGAAAGTAGTGTAAGTGAACACATAATTTTGTCTTAAAAGTGAGATTTTTAAATTCTTATACCTTTATTTATATTGTAGGTGTTACAAATATTGGCAGAAGAAAGCAATAGGACAGGAATGAGAAGAAGCAGCATTGTTTCCTGTTATCTTCGAGGATATGCATAGCTCCATTTTGGTGCTATATATGGAATCTGACTTGGAATAGAAATGTTGAATATTATGGAATAACTCTAGCTTCCAAACCAAGTCTCAGACTATCCATTGTTGTTGTTGTTAAATTCCGTTGAGTCGATTCCAACCCATAGCAACCCTGGTTAGGGTTTCCAAGGAGCAGCTGGTGAGCTTGCACAGCTGACCTTACTGTTCAAATGACTTTGCTGTCCAGCACATTAACCCACAGCGCCAGTACTCAATTTCATGGATTCTAATTGTCAGTGGTTTTTCTTGATCTGTGAGAACTGTTGCAGGAGAAGATGGTCTTCATATAGTTACAAATCATGCTCTTTAAACTGAACAAAGGAATGCCCTCTCTCAATGAGAGCCAACAAATTGAAAGGAAATCTTCGTGTTCTATAATACTTGCCCTCACACACATCAAGCACAACTGGTGCCAAGAGTTGTAACTAACCGTGGCAGTTGCAATTAATACCGTGGTTGTCAAAAGATGTGTGTCACTCAGGTTACAGAGATTTCCTCCAGACTAAGCAAGAAAGGCTGTGATGATTGCGAATTAATGTTTTTTATTGTCATGGGATAAGGAGCTCTGATAGTGTAGCAGTAATGAGTTGGGCTGCTAACCTCAAGGTCAGCATTTTGAAACTACCAGCCATTCCATGGGAGAAAGATGAGGCTTTCTACTCCTGTAAAGATTTACAGCCTCAGAAACCCTTTACAAGATTGCTATGAGTTGGAACCGACTCCGTGGCACATCACCACCACAACCACCATAGTCATGGGATAGAAGAATAATTATAGGTTTCCAAGGAATTTGACAACTTTGATCCCAAATTTTCCTTAAGGTCCAACTCAGGAAGAGACAATAGAATTGATTCATTTGAACTGATAATGATATTAAATATTCCATGGATGGCAAGAATATCAAACAAATTAGTTTGAAAGAAGTACAGCCAGACCGTGCCTTAGACATGAAGATGAGACTGATTAGCTTACTTTGAGCACATTGTCAGGAATGATGAATTACTGAAAAAGCATATCCTGTTAGGTAAAGCAGAGGTTCCGTGAAAAGGAGGAAATCTTCAGTGAAATGGGTTGAAACAGTAACTGCAACAATACATACAAGTGATCATGAAGGTGTTGCAGAAATGGACAAAGTTTTATTCTGTTCTATACTTATATAAGAGTGCCATGACTAGGATCTGACTTACCCACAACTCACAACAACCACTCAACAACACACTCAGTACATTTACTATCCTATTACACTGGAAACCCTCATCAATATTTAAATTAGTCAGGTTAATTATGTAACAAATCTGTGTAGTGGGTTTTACACACATATGTCACAGATGCTCACTTCTAACCTTAATCTCCTTCCCTGCCATTCATAGGAGATAGAAAGTGAGAATCACAACCCTGGTTTTGAACTCAGAACCCAGAAAATGACTGTCAATACCAGTTCTAATTGTTGAGCTGAATAATAAAAGCCATCATACAATGCTGGTTCTGAATTCTTGTGAAAATGTGATCTGGCAATAAAACAAGCTGTCAGATAATAAACTCATACAGAAAAAAATGGAGTTATTCCTAGTCAGAGGAGACACATAAAGGAAAGGAAAAAGAGAGTCAGGATTGGTGGACATGTCAAGGGATTCCAATTACATAAATAGTTTGATTACTGGAAAACTTCAGCATCACTTTGGGACAGTCCCAAAATGGTGGACTGCTGCAGAGGACAATATATTGGATTTTGTTTTACAAAAATTTAGTCATCATATTCAGGTACTTCACTTTTTCTCAGGATTTGTTGTGGTGGAAGTGAAGCAATTAAAGCTCTATAATGTTGTACCTCAAGACACTTGGTGTACTTTCTCATCAAATAAGTCCTGTGATTTTAGACAGAGGTAAGGAGATTATAGAATAAATAGACTTAAAAAACAAAACAAAACTGTTTTATTATGAATTATGTGATAGCTTACATGGGAGAACATTAGCTTTACATTCATCTTTTGTATATAGTTTCATTGCCATGGTTACAATCCCCTCCATGCATCATCAACCAACCAAAGGGTATACCCTGCAAGCCTACTCACCAGTTGTCTGTACACAGCCCCGCACCCTCTCTGGTCTAGAGTCTTCAGTTGCTCCATCTCTCCACGTCATCATCTCTGCTCCAACTCTGGTGTCAATGTTTCTCTGGTTAGTGTTCCGTACTCTG
>NW_006408611.1:4446552-4447902 GCF_000296735.1 Chrysochloris asiatica
TTTTTGTGACTAATTTCACTCAACATAATGTCCTCAAGGTTCATCCATGTTATGTGATAGCTTACAGCTACCTTGTTGTTCTTCAAGGTAGCATAATATTCCACTGTGTGTATGCTCCACAGTTTGTTTATCCAGTCTTCCATGGATGGGCACTTAGACTGTCTCCTCCTTTTTTTTTGCTATTATAAATAATGCTGTTATGAACATTGGTGTGCCTATATCTACTCATATGAGGGCTCATATTTCTTATGAGTGAATACCAACAGGAATTCCTGGATCATAAGGTATTTCTATTTCCAAACTTCTGAGAAGTGACATAATGCTTTCCAGAGAGGATGGACAATTTGCAATCCCACCAGCAATGCCGGAGCATCCCAGTCTCTCCACATCCTCACCAGCATTTGTTGTCCTCTACTTTTTTGATCTTTGATGTTATTGTTTGTGTGAGATGATATCTCATTGTTGTTTTGATTTGCATCTCTCTAATGGCTAGAGATAGTGAACATTTCTTCATATATTTGTTGGCTGCCCAGATCTCCTCGGTGAAGTATTTCATCAAGTCCTGTGCCCATTTTTTAATTGGGTTATTTTTCTGTTTCTTGTAGAGTTGTTGCAGTTTCCTATATATTTTAGAAATGAGTCCTTGTCTAATGTGTCATGGCAAAATATTTTTTCCCATTCTGTGGGTTCCCTTTTTGATGAAGTCTTTTGAGGAACGTAAGTTTTTAATTTTTAGTATGTCCCAATCATCTATTTTGTCTACTTTTGTTTGTGTTGTTTTCAAAATGTTTGGTAGTCTGTGTATGCCCTTTATTAGAGCCCTCACATTTATCCCTATTTTTCCATTGATGGCCTTCATAATTCTGGGGTTCACATTTAGATCTCTTATCCATGCTGAGTTGGTTTTTCTATAAGGCATGAGGTAAAGGTCTTATTCAATCTCTTGCATATCACTTTCCAGTTCTGCCAGCACCATCTGTTGAAAAGACTATCTCCTCCCCATGCGATATATTTAAGTACTTTGTCAAAAACCACTTGGCTGTATATGGATGGGTTAATTTCTGGATTCTCGATTCAGTTCCATTGATCATTGTATCTTTCATTGTATCTGTACCAAGCTGTTTTGACACTGTAGCCATGTAATAAAATTTGAAGTCAGGCAGCGAGAGTTTTCCAATCTTATTCTTCTTCTTAAGCAATGCTTTGCTAATCCTGGGACTCTGTCTCTTTCAAGAATGCCGTTGGAATCAAGATTGGAATTACATTATATGTGTAAATTGCTTTGGGCAGTATTGACATTTTCACAATGTTAAGTCTTCCTATCCAGGAGCATGGTACATTCTTCCATTT
>NW_006408611.1:4463725-4464764 GCF_000296735.1 Chrysochloris asiatica
CAATAAATTGTGCTCTCAGGACAGCTTTTTCCATGTCCTAAAGATTTTGGTATGTTGTGTTTTCGTTCTCATTGATTTCTAGAAATTTTGCAAATTCACCTTTGATTTCTTCTACTACCCAGTCGCTTTTCAGCATGGTGTTGTTCAGTTTGCATGTATTTGCTTGATTTCCTTGGTTTTTCTATTGTTGATTTCTAATTTGATAGTGTTGTGGTCTGAGAAGATGCTTTGTAGTATTTTGATATTTGTAAATTTATGGAGACTTGTTTTGTGGCCTAAAACATGGTCTATTCCGGAGACAGCAACCTTACGGCATACTGGTGACTGACGATGAAAAAAAGTGTGATTCTTTCTTGTTCCCTGCAATCACCTGGTTATCAGAGGAATAGCCAGCTATGATACTCATCAACTCTCAGAATAGGCCCTGTTCTCTTGGAGATTGGAGCTGAACATTTCTGAATTGTAACATTGTGAGATGGGAACCAGCTGAATCATCCTGGTACCTAGATTCATGTGAGCTCTGCTTCTCCAGAGAACTCACAGAATCATCTGAGCCCACCCAAGACTAGCACAAATTCTCAAAACCAGCCACCCTGATCCCTGCTACTTTTGTTTTTGTTGTTAAGTGTTTTCAAGTCATTTATGACTCATAGCAACCCTGCATAGTGTTTCTGGGGAGTTGCTGGTGGGTTTGAGCCACCTTGTGGTTCAAACTGAAATTGTTGTCCAGTGTTGCTTCTACAGCTGTACCTCAGGATGTTAGGGTCTTCATTAACTACTTCCACATTGGGTACCATGTCATTATCTAGTCACTCCATCCAACTAAAGCCAAGAATATCACCAGCTCATCCCTTCCCCACCCCTTAAAACTTACGAGTTCTTTGGTTGGCAGGAGTCCCAAAGAAATTTCTATACTGGCCCCTGCACTGTTTTTGTTTTGTTTTGTTTTCCTTTCCTAGTTTTTGCTTGTTTATTCTTTCTGTACTTTCTTCTTTTATTTCCCTTCCCTTGTGAATTTATTTTTCCTATCTCTATTTTC
>NW_006408611.1:4466537-4468265 GCF_000296735.1 Chrysochloris asiatica
ATTTCAGTTCACTAATGCCTAGGATATTGAGCTTTATTTTTTCCATTTCATTTTTGACACTTTCCAATATTGCTAGATTCATATTTCAAACCTCTGAAGTTCTGATTAACAATGGATGTTTGCAGCTATTCCTTCTCATTTGTGGTTGTGCCCCTTGCAAATTAAATTGCCAAGAGCTTTGCTCCATCCACATCATTAAGGTCAACTCAACTCTGGGGAGGTATCTCTTCTCCAATTGTACTTTGAGTGCCTTCTAACCTGTGGAATTCACCTCTGCCACATCAGAAAATGTCCTGTTACTATTCATTAATTCTTTCAGTGGCTAACTGTTCAGAAATGGTCTGTCTCTCCTTCTTTCTAATCTGTCTTGCTTTGGAAGTGTTCTAAAATCTCTCCACCATGGATGACCCTGCTGGTATTGCAAATACAAATGATATAGCTTCTGGCATTTTAGAAGCATACAAGCCACCACAGTATAACAAATTGACAGACAAGTGATGGACATTATTAGTAAGAGATTTTAATACATGATTTTTGATGAAGGACAGAGGAACTAAAAACACACTCATTAAAGATGGAAGAATTAGCGTAATCAACTAACTTGACACCATAGATTTATATAGAGCACCGAACCAAAAACAGCACAATATCCATTCTTGTCTAATGCACATGGATCATTCTTCAGAATAGGTCGCATGTTAGGTTACAAACAAGCCCTAATAAATGTAAAAATATAAAAATATTCAAAGTGTCTTCTCAGATCACAATGTTATAACAAGAAAGATAGAGAAAAAAATAAACTTATGGGAATTGAATTTCACTCTTCTTAAAAGCTACTGGGTAATAAAAGAAATGCAAAAAGAAATAATAATAATAATAATAAAAATCCCTTATCAAATGAGAAGGAAAACACAATATATGGATATCTTTCAGACACAAAATATCAGTGTTCAGAGGGTAATTTGTAGCAATAAATATATACAAGTGCAACCAAAAAGACCCAAATCAATACCTTAACCCAACATCTCCAACAATTAGGAAAAAAACAGCAAAGTAAGCCAACATCCACCAGAGGAAAAGAAATAAAAATGACAAGAGCATGAAAAAATGAAAACAAGAAAACAATAGAAAGGATCAACATGACAAGAAATTGGTTCTTTAAAGGATTGATAAAATTGACAAACTCCTGGCAAGTCTAACAAAAGAAAACAAGAAGATGATGAAACTAACACAAATAAGAAATAATATAGGTGATGCCACAGCAAAAGTAACAGAAATAAAAAAGATAGTAACAGAATACAAGGAAGAATTGTATGATAACAAATTGAAGGTCTTGAATAAATGGACAAATTTCTAGACACACTATGTACCTAAACTAATTGACTTAAGTAGAAAACTTGAACAGACGTACAACAGAAGAAACTGATCAGGTCATTTAAAAATGACCCCTGAAAAAGTCTGAACCCAGAAGAAGATGACTTTACTTCTTACAAATATTCAGAGAACAACTGACACGAAATCTACTCAAACTATTTCAGAACACAGAAAAGGATGAAAAACTCACAAATTCATTTTATGAAGTGAGAAAAATGCTGACATCATGATACTGACCCTGTGATTGGTGGGTTTGAATTACTGACCTTGTGGTTCAAACTGACCTTGTGGTCCAGTGCTTATACTTCAGAGCTACCTAGTAGCTGAAAAAATGGCCTTAATGATAGAAATGAT
>NW_006408611.1:4472630-4485337 GCF_000296735.1 Chrysochloris asiatica
GAAAGAAGGAAGGACCAAAATAGGTGTGAGGAGAGATTCTGAAATTTACTCTCCAGTTTAGATACGCTAAAGTGAATGGAAGAAATGAGGAAGTCAAAGAGCTGAACAGGAAATTTTTTAAAAAGCAGCTCAAGATGACAAAGTACTATGATGAAATGTGTAAAGACCTGGAGTTAGAAAACCAAAAAGTAAGAACACGCTCAGCATTTCTTAAGATGAAAGAACTGAAGAAAAAGCCATACTTTGAATTGCAATATTGAAGAATTCTGCAGGCAAAATATTGAATGATGCAGTAAATGTCAAAAGAAGATGGGACATTTATACAGAATTGTAGTAAAAAGAAATGGTTGAAGATCAAACATTTCAAGAGGTAATATGTGAACAAGAACCAATGATATTAAAGGAAGAAGACCAAGCTTCATTAAAGGCATTGACAGAAAACAAGACTTCAGGAATTTAATAAGAATTGAAATATTTCAACAAACTTATGTAGCACTAGAGACACTCACTCATCTATTCCAAGGAATTTGGAAGACAGCTACATAGTCTACCAATTGGAAAAAGAACCATATTTGTGTCCACTCCAAAGACAGAGGACTCAACAGAATGCAGAAATCATGGAACAATATGATTGCTATCACATGCAAGTGAAATTTTGCTGAAGATAATTCGAAAGTGGCTGTAGCAGTACATCCACAAAGAACTGCCAGAAATACAAGCTGGATTCAGAAGAGGACATGTAACTGGGGATATCAATGCTGATGTTAGATGGAGCTGGCTGAAAGCATGAAAAAACAGAAAGTTGTTTATTTGTGCTTTATTGACTATGCAAAGACTTTTGACTCTGTAGATCATGACAAACTATGGATGATATTGGGAAGAATGGGTGTTCCAGAACAATTAATTGTGCTCATAACGAACCTGTATATAGAACAAAAGACAGATGTTAGAACAGAACAAGAGGATGCTGAATGGTTTTAAATCTGAAAAGATGTGTATCAGTGATATATTCTTTCACCATATTATTTTGATCTCTATGCTGAGAAAATACTCTAAGAAGCTGGGTTATGTGAAGAAGAATATGGCATCAAAGTTGAAGGAAGACTTATTAACAACCTGTGATATACTAATCATTTAACCTTGTTTGCTGAAAGCAAAGAGGTTTTTAAATATTTATTGATGAAGGTCAAGGACTACAAAAAAAAAGGAAAGAAATTCCTCACAATTGGAACAATAAATAACAGCATAATAAATGGAGACAAGATTGAAGGGAAGAAAATCCTCATAACCAGGACAATAAATAACATCATGATAAATGGAGAAAAAAATTAGAAAAGAGATCATTTTGTTTGTACCTAAAATCAATGCTCGTGTAAGTTACAATCAAGAAATCACATGATGTGTTATTGCAATAGGCAAATCTGCTACACAAAACTTCTTTTATATGTTCAAGAGCCAAGACATTAGGCTGAGAAATAAGGTATGCCATGGTATTTTCAACAGCCTCACATGCTTGTGATAGGACAATGAATTTGGAAGAACATAGAAGAATTGATGAATTTGAGTTGTGGTGCTGGAGAAAAATATTGAAGGTACCATGGACTGTGTGAAGAACAAACAGGTCTGTGTTGGAAGAAGTATAGCCAGAGTGCTTCTTCAAAGCCAGGAAGGTAAGACCTCAGCTTTTATACTTTGGACAAGTTATCAGGAGGAACCAGTCCCTGGAGAAAAACATCATTCTTGGTAAAGTGGAGGGTAAGTGAAAATGAGAAAGAAACAGGAGATGGATTGTCATGGTGGCAACAGCAATGATCTCAAATGTAATAACAATTGTGAGGATGATGCAAGAGCTGGTAGTGTTTCAGTCTGTTGTGTAGAGGGTCACAGTGAATTATATCTGGCTCAAGGGCACCTACAACAACCTAACAATTAACATTAGGGTGAGGTAATAGTTCTTTGTTTTTACTTGATTTCTAATAGTATTTCTTTATATGTTTGTTGCCTGAATGTATTCTTTGGTGATATGTTTGTCATGATGACTGCCTGTTTTTAAATTAGATTGTCTTTTCCAAGTTGAGATATTGAAATTTTATATAAATTTTAGAGAGTAGTTTCTCGTCTGATATATCATTGTGAAAATGTTTTCCCAAAGTGTGAGTTTTCATTTTACTCTTCTGGTGAAATCTTTTGATGCACTTAAGTGTCTAATTTTTATCAAGTCCTAGTCATCTAGTTTGTCTTTTGCTGTTTGCATGTTTTCAGTTACTTTTGATAGTGAATTTATGGCATGTATCAGAATGGCTAAGTTCTTATTTTTTTCATTGATGATCTTTATAGTTCTCAGTTGTACATTTAGGTCTTTAATCTATATTGAGTTCATTTTAGTATATTGTATGAGACACACGTCTTGTTTCATTCTTCTGCAAATGAATTTCCAGTTTGCCAGCACCATTTATTGAAGAAACTTTCTCTTCTTATTTGATGTTTTTTCACTCTTTGTCAAATATTAGCTAGGCTTCACTTCGGGGTTCTCAATTCTGTTTTGTTAATTTATGTGTCTTTTTCTGTATAAGTATCAGACTGTTTTGATAATTATGACTTTTTAGTAGGTTTTGAGATCAGGAAATGATAGACCTTCTGACTTTGTTCTTCTTCAGGGCATGTTGCTTATTTGGGGGATTTTCCTTTTCATTTAAACTTAGTGATAAGTTTTTCCATCTCTTTAAAGAATGAAGTTGGAATTTGGGTTGGAATTGTATTGTATCTATAGATTGCTTGAGGTAGTATTGATATTTTCACTGTATTAATTGGACTTTTGATGTGGTGTTGTAGGATCAACACTCGACTGTAAACCACAGGATTGGCAGTTCAAATCTACCAGTGGCTCCTCGGAAACCCTATACAGTGTTGCTATGAGTCAGATTGACTCAATAGTAGTTCACAGCAAAAAATCTATTTTTGTTGTTGTTATTGTTGTTAAGTGCAATCGATTCAGTTCCAAGTCATAACAACCCTGTATAGGGTTTCCAAGTAGTGGCTGGTGGGTTTGAATTACCAACCTTGGATTTAGCAATCCAGTGCGGATCCAACAGCACCAGAAATAAGCATGATAGAGTCTCCCATTTTTATGGGCTTTTTTTTGGCTTCTTTTGTTGTTGTTGTTGTTGTTGATAACTGCCATTGAGTCAGTTCCAACTCATAGTTTCTTGTAGTAGTGTTTTATAATTTTTTTGTGTAGGTCTTTGTTTCTCTGGTTAGATTTATACCAAAGTATTTCATTTTTGGCATGGCTATTGTAAATGGACAGTACTTAACAACAACAACAATATAAATGGTCTAGTTTTCCTGATTTCCTTTTAAAAACTGTTTTTATTACTGTAAATAAATTTGACTGATTTTTGTATGTTGATACCTTGCAACTTTGCTGAAACTTTCAATGAATTCAAATAATTTTCTTGCTGTGTCTTTGGGATTTTCTATATTGAGGATATCATTTGCAAATTGGGAGAGACTGACCACTTCTTTTTGCCTATGTGTATTCTTTTTCTTTCCATTTCTTACCTTCAAGCTCTAAGACTTCCAGCACAATATTGAATAGGAGCAGTAATAAAGAGCATCCTTGTCTATTTTCTGTTCGTGAAGGAAATACTTTCAGCTTTTCTCCATTGAGAGTAATGTTGGCATTTGTTTGATACATTGTTGTTGTAGAGTGCTGTCAAGTTGGTTCTGACTCATGGTGACCCTGAATATTTACTTTATTATATTGAGGAATTTACCTTCTATTCATATTGTGTTGAGTGTTTTTTTTGTAAGGAATGCATGTAGTATTTTGTCAAATGCGTTTTCTGCAACAATTGATAGGACATGTGGTTCTTTTTCTTTGTTTTACTTATGTGGTGGGTTACATTAATTATTTTTCTAATATTGAGCCATCCTTGCATACATGGCATGATGTATCTTTTTTGATTTTTTTTAATTCTATTGTCAAGAATTTTGTTGAGTATTTTTGCATCTGTGTTCATGAGCCATTGTTGTTGTTATGTGCCATGTAGTCAGTTCTGACTCATAGCAACCCTGTACAGGGTTTCTGAGGCTGTAAATCTTTACGGGAGCAGAAAGCCTCATCTTTCTTCCACAGAACAGCTGGCAGTTTCGAACTGCTGACCTTGTGTTTCGCAGCCCAATTCATAACCATTACGCTACCAGAGCTCCTTTGATGAGCCATATTGGTCTATAATTGGTCTATAATTTCTTTTTAGTAATTTTTTTTGTTTGGTTTTCATAACAAGTTTTTCCCCCCAAGAAATTAAATGATTTATTGCATTGGACAAATCTGTTGCAAAAGACCCCCTTTTTGTTGATCATCTCTTTTATTTTTAAGTTTTTATTGTGACCTGATTTATAGTTTACATGTGAGAACATCCGCTTCACACCATACTTTCATTGCAATGATTACAACCTCCTCTGTGCACCATCATTCAATAGTATTTGCTTCCATTCCTTCTGCTTTTTATTGGGGGGAGAGAGGAGGTTGTACACAAAAATACTCAGGAATATACAATAATTTAAACAACCAAAGGGCACATTCAGATCTCCCTTCTAGTCACTGACCAGGTCAGACTACCTGTGGGCCCACACCATTACGTGGTTCAGAAGTCCAGGATTAGTCATTCCTTCACCTGCTTGGTCCCTTAGGAATAAGGATCTGCAATGGGTCTCCTCCTGAGGGTCCACACAGTGAGAAACCTCACTGGCAAGCGCTCTGTAGACAGTCATACCCCAGGACGAGGGTCCGCCTTGCCATCCATTGCTCCCAGGGTGGCAACAGCTCTGGGGCCAGTTCTTTAAGTGCAGAGAAGAGAAATTTCCTGGCCAATGCACCAGAAATGTTACCGGAGTCACTCTGAAGGAGTTGCCAACACCATGCAGGTTGTAACAAATGAAGGGCTTTATTGTGCTAGCACATGGCTCATTGGATTCGTATCCAGAGGCTGAGCCCTGTCTTCTCTGTGTAAGGATATTTTATAGGGAATAGAGGGTACATACATGAGTTCATTTGGGATTGGTTAGCAGGGGCCAGCAGCTTCACAGTGCTACCTAGCATTCGTTGGTTCAAACATATGGCGGGGAAGGATATATGAGCATACAATCAAACAGTTATAGAAACAGAAGCAGAAGCAGGTGAACATTAGCTGGGGGCTCTGTTCCCTCCCAGAGATGGGTCAGGAACAGGAGATTAGCCTGGGTAATCATATGAGGTTAAGGTGGTCTGTTGCTCATTTCCTGGAATGTAAATCTTGCTCCAGGAATGAGCTATAAGTCTGGAGGACATGGAGGGTGGGGGGAGTGTGCCTATTTCTGTAGACCTGCCTGCCTCAACATTAATACTGATCATTTAAATTTGCGTTTAATTGTCCCACTTTTTGCCTATGCCCCACTTGCATAGTACAAGACATCACATCCCTGGTTCTTAAGACCTCACAAATTTGAGTATCATTAGACTGTATCTTGAAGCCATTATAAAACTCTCACATGAGCTCTCATGTTCTTTACTCTGGATTCCCTTATTGATATTTCTGAATCCAAAAGTCTTTTGAGGATAGCAATTCACAATTACCACTGCTGCTGGCCAAACTGACAGCCCCCCTGATGCCACTATATCTCTGTCTGCATTTTTCAAGATATTCATTCCTAATGCTGTAAACCCTCAAGGTGTTGAAACTGTGCTTTTCAGTCTATAGCCTTTATTAAGCCATTACTGTGCCTTAGCCACTGAAGTGGGATAAATATTCTTCCCCACAGGGTACATTGCCACTAGAGTCAGAAATAACGCAACCTTTGTGTCCGCATATCTTAGTGTTCCTTGTGGAATACTTTCTCCACTGATCTCAAACTTGTTATTCTTCATTCTCCCTCTATCGGCTGTAGTCCCTGACTCATTGTTAAGTGCTGTTGAGTCAGTTCTGACCCATAGCGACCCTGTATAGGGTTTCTGAGGAGCAGCTGGTGAGCTTGAACTGCCAAATTTGCAATTCAAATTGTTTTGCAATCTGGTGCATTAACCCACAGAATCACACCAGGACTCCATAGAACCTTAAATTCTACTCCCTAGAAGAGCAAATGTACTTTGCAAATGTACTCATGCAAAAAGATAATTCTTCAGGGGGCAATTCTTCTGAGAAGTAGAATTTAAGGGTTTAAACTATGACATGTGCATGAGAGCTTAAAATCAGAGGCAGGTGGTGTGTATAAATTGAGCAATCTGAAAGCAGAAATTTAGCTCCATTTAAAAGTCTTGAAATGAGTCTAGAATCCATGTTGTATCTTAAAAGCTGCCTTTTCTAACAGTCTTTCCTCTAACCTTGGTACTGACCTAACCATGAACCTTTTCTTTCTGAAGCATCTTATTATTAAGGGAACAGAACATGGCAACACTGGATGGTTTAAAATTAAGAAAGGTGTACAACAGGGGTGTACTCTTTCACCATACTTATTCAACCTGTATGCTGAACAAATAATCCAAGAAGCTGGGTTATGAAGAAAAAGTAGCATCAGGATTGGAGGAAGACTCATTAACAACCTGCAATATGCAGATGATACAACCTTGCTTACTGAAAGTGAAGAGGACTTAAAATATTTATTAATGAAGATCAAAGAGTACAGCCTTCAGTATGGATTGCATCTCAACTTTAAGAAAACAAAAAAAACCTCACCACTGGACCAATAAACAACATTTTTATCAATGCAGAAAATATTGAAGTTGTCAAGGACTTCATTCGTCTTGGATCAACCATCAACATTCATGGAAACAGCAGTCAAGAAATCAAATGACATATTGCATTAGGCAAATCTACTACACAAGACGTTTTTAAAGTGCTGAAAAGCAAAGATGTCAGCTTGAGGACTAAGGTGCGCCTGACCCAAGCCATGGTATTTTCAATAAACTAATATGCATGTGAAAGTTAGACAGTAAATAAGGAAGACCATAGAAGAATTGATGCTTTTGAGTTATGGTGTTGAAAAAGAATAATGAAAGTACCATGAGCTACGCATAGAATCAACATATCTGGGTTGGAAGAAGTGCAGCCAGAGTGCTCCTTGGAGGCCAGGATGGCCAAACTTCGTCTCTCATAGTTCGGACATATTTTCAGGTGGGACCAGTCGCTGGAGAAGGATATCATGTTTAGTAAGGTGGAGGGTCAGAGAAAAAGAGGAAGACTCCCTAGTGAGATGGACTGGGAAAGTGGCAGCATCAGTGGGCTCAAGCATGGCAACAATAGTGAGGTTGGCTCATGATTGGGCAGTATTTCCTTCTGCTGTGCATAAGGTCGCTATGAGTCAATGGCACCTAACAACAACAACAACAACAACAACAACAACAACAACAACAAGCAGGTGCAGAATATCACAATTTATTCTCAGGTCTTACCTCTAGATTTTAAAAAAAAAAAAGCAAGATATGATTGCAAATACCCAAACAGTCTTAAGGCATAGCGTTGTTGATATTTCTTTTCAATGGACCCCCAAAACAGACATGCTTGAGAAAGCAATTTGTATAGTATGTTACACTAAAAAGTTGCCCTGCCATTTTCCTATGACCATCACATATTAAGATGAAGAGCCAGTACCCAAGTAATCAAATACTTATACATGTCTGTTACCCACCTATTTCTGTTAAATCCCTTCTTTTGGCTACTCCACCTTTGAATCCTGGTTGTCTTATAAGCATTTACAAATTTGCAACTTTTAGCTACTTCTCTAACTGTACAAAAAGACATTTTTCCTCATTGCCCATTGGAGTGACCATCTTTGCTCTGTTGATTTTTCTTCACTCTGTAACTATATGTTGGCCAGTCTCTATGACATTGCTCTATGTCATAAGTAATTTAGATTAGACACAAATTGAAGGTATGCTTCTTCTAAATACCCATAAGACTCAGAAACTTAGATGTGTAAGAAATACATATGTGACCAACTTCTCTTTGAAAAACTTAATTTGGTTAAGATATACATGGTACCTGTGCATTCAGAATAATTTTTCTTTCTTTTATTATTTTTTTAAATTTATTTATTCAGAGTCTTATTTCTACATGTTAGACTTGGGGATGGATTTAAATTCTAAAAAAAGGGAACTCTCAGAGACTGAGTTGAAAAGAGCTCTGACTACTGGTCACTGTCAGGCATTCCCCTTGGCTCTTCCTCCCTCCCCACAGGCATCCAACTTTTCCCTAGGTTTCTAATGGACCTAATTCATGCACACCATGTAAATGTTCTCTTGGTCTAAACCTTGAAACCTACTTCTTTGCTTCTTTCTAACCAATGTTCCTGCATGATACAAATGCTTACACACTAAGCTACCAACCAAAGGAAGCTGGGAGGGTGAAAACATTGAAAACACTATGGAATGCTGTTCTACACTGCACACTTGGGGTAGCCATGAGTGAGAGAGTTTAAGCTGACTTGATAAGAATTGTTTTTTTAACACTTGAATCACAGTGGAATGACAGGGACTTCCTTATAAAACATTCCAACTTCTAAAGCTCAATTTAACAAGTGAAGCACAAGTCCCCTTTGCTTTGGTATACCCAAACATGTCTGACACCTTTTAGCTCCCTTGCTTAGTTGTGGACTTGGCTGTGTAAAGGGATATGCCACCTTTACACGATCTCCTCTCCTCTGTTGCCTTATTAAGTGTTCATAGTGAAGATTCTCCATAGTATAATAATGTCAAGTATAAATCCACTGGACAGGAACATCAACTATTCTTTTAATGAATGTAAAGGACTTATCAATGATGAAAGCTAAACTCCTATGTGAAGAGGCCTTTTAATGTTCTGCCTGAGTTTTAGAGAGCAATCTCTACTATTTAGACAATTTGAGAGTAAAGCAGACATGTGAGATGTGAAGGTGAAGATATAGTGCTCTAGTTTTAACTACAGAGAAAACTTACAGTCAATTCAGGTGGGGTGATACCACTTTATATGACCATTAATGAGAAGACAAATAATGTACAGGAGCTCAGAGATAAGAACAGTTTAGGGTAGAATCAAATAATGAAAGTGACAAGAAATTGGTTAAATGAATGGAGTATGGAAGTACTGCCGGGGCAGATCACAAATCGCAGGGAAACATTTTGATAGAGACTTCTGGTCCATCATTCTTATTAGTTTATCTGAGGACTTCTTGAAAAGTTTTTAGCACTGAAAATCACATGTACTAGGTAAGTCATTATTGTCATTGTTGTTAAGTGCCATTGAATCCATTTCTGAGGAGGGGCTGATGAGCTGGAAATACCAACTTGTGGTTCAAACAAACTTTGCAGTCCAGCACATTAACCCACAGCACCACACCAGGGCCTAGCAAATCAGGATGGTTGGAAACCCTATCTTGTACAGATATTGTGATTTATTTGTTCTGAGCTGAGACTCTGAGATGTCTTTATGGGCAGCCAGTAAGGCCATTGATGTATCACATATACAGTTGAATGAGTGCTTTTGAGACTACATTGTGAAGGCCCTTAAATTTTAAGGTAATCAGTCTGCATGTTGTTTTATGGACACTTTGTTCTATGTTAGAACAATATGCTATTTTATGACTCAGACATGAATTAGAGAGAAGTGAAAATTAAGAGAGACCGCTCAAACTCAGGCCATTGGTTAATCTAGGTAAAGGTGGCAGTGCAAATGTGAGCATCTTTAATTAAAAATAGTGGACAAAGTATAGGGAAGTATCAATAAACGAGGCCTGATCCAGAGAAGTATCATCCTATAATGATCTCTATCTTCAGATAAACTGTCAAGGTTAGGGACAGAGAGAGGGTTCTATGATTTTCTATGTGAGGATATTGCATTACAATGCCCTAAACTGTACAAACTAGCAGTCTTCTTCATGACCTGTCTATGCCAAAATCCCTTGAAGTCAAGATTTTTTTTTTTTTGTGTGTGTGTGTGTGTATTGGTGGTGCTGTTAGTTGGAAGTTGGGATGCTAACTGCAAACTTATCAGTCATTCTGAGGAATAAATCTTTATGTTCCCATAAAAATTTGCAGTCTCAGAAACACCATACATGATCTCTATAAGCAGATATCAACTTGATGGCATTATGCTTGGTTATAGTGGGCCCTACATTGGAGATGGTTATTAGGGAATAAGTTTTTAAAAACCTTCAATGGCTCTAAGTTTTTAAAAACCTTAAATGGCTCTAAATAGGGCATAAGGAAATAGCAATGTATTTGGAGTATATTTCTGGGTCATAAAATTTATTTTCACATACAGAAGCACTCATACAGCTATCACAGTATTCCTCTTTTATACACAATTACTCTTGCATGCACACAAATGCTCTCACACAGTTATACACTCACACTAATGTTGTTGTTAAGTGCCATCGAGTCAATTCCTAACAATAGTGACCCTGTATAGGGTTTCCAAGGAGAAATTGATGAGCTTGAACCACCAACCTTGCAGTTCAAACAACTTTGCAGTCCGGCGCATTAGCCCACAGCACTACACCAGGGCTCCAATAATACATACGCCTTATTTATTTTTAATCACGCCAGCTGTGAGCAAGGAAAATTTGATAAGAAAATGAAATGATCAAAGAAAAAGCCACCTTGGCCTTGCTAAATTCATTAAGAAAAAGAAAACAAAAACCTCTTTTGTGGAGGCAATTGATTTATTATCAGGTAAATACACTCATCTCCAATGAAATTCTATAGACCTTACAGCAATTACTCTGGAAACTCTTATCTAATGGTCCTGTGGAGGTGGCAGGTAACATGATATCAATTCCTGTGATCAAAAGGGGACATCTAACCCTCTAATAGCTAATAACCTTGTGAGACAAGTGACTCTCTAGGTTCTTCTACAAAAGAGAAAATGATGAGTTTAAGCCTCAGGCAGAGGTTATTCTGCCTTTAAGGAAGCATAGGAGCAAAGAAAGGTATTTGATTAAATGGCCCTGTGAGCAAATGAAGGATTTTGTTGTAACTATGAAAAAAGTATAGAAAGAATTTATATGAGAAATAGATATACAGTTGTATGTCCATGTATTTTTATGTATATTATATAGTATATATATGTATATTGTTGTTATTGTTAAGTATAGTGGTCTCTTTTCCAACTCTTAATGACCCTGTATAGGGTTTCCAAGGAGCGGCTGGGGGGTTTGAAGACCTGACCTTGTGGTTCAAACCCATCGTTCCATCTAGAGCTTATCCTATAGTGACACACCAGGCAGGACTCATTATATTTCTATAGATTTATGCAAATGTATGTCTATTTATTTATTTATTATTATTTTTCTTTGTGAACTGAGTGATAGTTTACATGGAAGGACATCAGCTTTACATCGCAATGATTACAATCTCCTCCATGCATCATCATTCAACAGTATTTGCTTCCCTTCCCTCTGTTTTTCTTTTTTTTTGGGGGGTGGGGCAGAGAGGGAAATGGTGGGGAGATGTACACAAAAAACACTCAGGAATATTTAATAATTTAAACAAACAAAGGGCACATTCTGCAAGCCTGCCTCCTGGCCGCCAGCATTCAGTACCTCTCTTTCCATGAGTCTAGAGTCCTCAGCTGCTCCCTCTCTCCATGTCCTCACCTCTGCCTCCATCTCTGGTGGCACTGCTTCTTCGGATAGGTTCATCCATGTTATGTGGTGGCTTGCAGGGTAGCAGGCAGACACATTCCACTTGTGTTCTTCTTCCTTGATGGTCCTAGGTTCTTCTGGTTTTGGACTGTAAGATTAACTACTCCTGCCTTTTTGTTACAAAACTAATACCTTTACAGTTGTGACAATTACAATTAGTCATGATAATAATTACTTACTATTGAATCATAAGAATCTTATCCCCATCTCTTTTCATGAGACCCATCGGTACAAGATAAAAACTATTCACTGGGGACTCTAACTTCCTCTGTACACTCTTAAACTAAAATCCCTCTTGAAACCTTGTAAACCAGTCACTTTGTGCCTTTATCACCCCATCATTTTAGGTCGTCAATGCTTAAGTTGCCTGCCCTTATCTACCCTGTATACAGAGAAAATAGGATTGACACTTTATGTGAAGACTCCTTCCCTCTCTGTTTAGGTAAAGTTCATAAAATTGTAATAATTTATCCACTGTTCCTTTACAAAAAAAATTAAAAAAAAAAAAAAATCTTCCTCTAGTCAAGTTCTGATTATCAAGCCATCAAGGCTAGGGCAAATGGGTACTATCTGCAAATTTGGGTGTTCTTGTGCATCTCCCCTTAACTTCATTTCAGCTGCAAAATCTCCGCAAGAGGCCTATTTCACTGGGCATTTCTAGAACCCCTTTTAGGTATTCCAATCAGTTATAGGCTGAGGATGGGCTTACAAGCTTTCTATAATCATGTTCCCCGACATTCCTTTCTATCTCACCACTATTTTACAATAGTAGACAAGGGCAACCATATTTATAACACAGTCAAGTGTCTTAGTATTATTTCCCCTCTTCAGATTATGCCTAGATCCCTGTATCACAGAACCCTTTTGTTCCAAGGTTGAGCATGCATCACTGTTTACCTCTGTCCTATTTTACCAATGTAAACTTGTCTCTATGTTCTTTTATCTACCTTGTTCTTCCACCCCTTCTCCTTCTTGTGGATTGCCATCCCTAACACCTGAACTATGATGTGTCTTCCTGCTACCCTGTGCTCTACCATCCTCTCCCTCCACCT
>NW_006408611.1:4490723-4501454 GCF_000296735.1 Chrysochloris asiatica
GAGAAGGATGTCATGCTGGGTAGGGTGGAGGGTCAGAGAAAAAGAGGAAGACCCCCAACGAGATGGATCAGCCAGGTGGCATCATTGACGGACTCAAGTGTGGCAGCATTAGTGAGGTTGGCCCACGATCGAACATTGTTTCGTTCTACTGTGCATGGGGTCGCTATGAGTTGGTTCCGACTCGATGGCACCTGACAACAACAACAATACAGTTTCAGAGACCGCACATCCTGTGGAAACAGAAAGTCTAATCATTTTCTCAAGGAGAGGCTGGTGGGCTCGAACCATCAACCTGATATTCACAGTTCAATACTTACCTTACAGAGCCTCTGCACTGCCTATAGATGCATGGTGGTGGTGATTATGTGCAACCGAGTCAGTTCTGACTCATAGTGACCTGGTATAGGGTTTCCAAGGTCACTGTGGGTGGTCCTTTGGTTAGCAGTCTAGCTCAAAATCCACTAGGCTACCAGGGATCCTTACTGTTAAGTGCAGTCAAGTCAGTTCTGATTCATACCTATCCTGCAAAGAGTTTCGAGGAACACGTGGTCAGTTTGAACTGCTGACCTTGTGATTCAAACTGACTTTGCAATTCAATGCTTAATCCTATAGTGCCACCAGGGCTTCTTATACTTGTGTATATATTTGTTGTTATTAAGTGCCATCTAGTCTGTTCTGACTCATAGTGATGACCCTTTCTGACTCACCAGGAGCAACTGGTGAGCTTGAACTGCTGCCTTTATGATTCAAACCAACCTTGAAGTCCAGTGCATTAACTTACAATGCCACAGCAGGTATCCTGTGTATATATATATTTTATATATGTATATCTACACAGACAGATAATTAGACAGCTATCTCGAGAGACAGATGGAGACAGAGAGAGAGAAACAGACAAATATATTATCTAGAAAAGAATTAGAGAAAGAGGCAAAACCATATGTAGAGCACTAAGACAGGTTAACCTACATTCTTAGTATGGGATATAAAGTTTTACTTGGTGAATTTTAAGAGTAAAAATAGTCTTTGTTGTTGTTAAGTGCTGTCGAGTTATAGCAACCCTATATAGGGTTTCCATGGAGCAGCTGGTGAGCTTGAACCACTAACCTTGCAGTTCAGCCGGCTTTGCAGTCTGACACATTAGCCCACAGCACCATACCAGGACTCCAAAATAGTCTTAGGTGGGTTATAAAGAAGTAGAATTAAAAGAGGCATTAGAGAATCTTGCTTTAAATACAGAGAAATCAATGTGCAGAGAAATAAACAGTAATATATGGTCACCATGGATCTAAGCTCAAGTAACAAAATGTCATTTGTCAAAATTCTTCAAAATAGTCTCTAGGGAGTGTTGATTTGGTTTTTAGGTGCCATTGAGTGGGTACTAACTCATAGCGACCATATGCACAACAGAAGTGAAACACTGCCCAGTCCCATGTCAACCTCACAATTGGTACAGTTACTGTGTGTATTCCTTCCAGCTTTTTTTGATGCTTTCTGCATCATTTAATAATTTGCCGAAAGAATCCTTTAATAATGAAAGTCGACTCTTGAATCTTTTCTTTTCTTTAGTTACCTCAGCTTGAGAAAAGCGGAGCATGTTCCTTTTTTTTTTTTTTGATTTTCTGACTCCAGATCTTTGCCCATTTTGTTATAATATTTGACTTTGTCTTCTCGAGCTGACCTGTGAAATTCTCTGTTTAGCTCTTGTAGCTCCTCATTTCTTTCATTTGCTTTAGCATCTCTACACTAGAGCAAGTTTCAGTGTCTCTTCTAACATCCATTTTGATCTTTTCCTTCTTTCTTGTCTTCTTAATGACTTTTTGCTTTCTTCCTGTATGATGTTCTTGATGTCATCCTACAACTCTTCTAGTGTCTGGTATTTTAGTATTTCTATATCAAATCTGTTCTTCAGATGATCTCTAAATTCAGGTGGGGTATATTCAAGGTCATATTTTGGCTCTTGTGGACTTGTTTTCATTTTCTTCAGCTTTAGTCTGAATTTGTGTATGAGCAATTGATGATTTGTTCAATACAGTCTGCCCCTTGGCCTTTTTTGGCTGATGATTTGGAGAATTTCTATTGTCTCTTTCCACAGATAATGAATTTGTTTTCTGTGTATTCAATCTGGTGAGGTTCATGTGTATAATCATCTCTTATTGCTGTCTAAAAAAAAGGTATTTGAAATGAACAAATCATTGGCTTTCAGAATTCCATCATGTGACTTCCAGCATCATTTCTATCACCAAGACCATATTTTCCAACTACTGGTCCCTCCTCTTTGTTTCCAACCTTTGTATTCCAATCACCAGTAATGATTAATACATCTTGATTGTATGTTTGATGAATTTCAGATTGAAAAAGTTAGTAGAATTCTTCTATTTCATTCTCACTAGCTTTAGTGGTTGGTGCATACATTTGAATAATAGTGGTATTAACTGGACTTCCCTGTGTCTGGATAATATTCCTATCATAGACAGTGTTTTACCTCATGACTGATCTTGATATGTTCTTTTTGATGATGAATGCAACACCATTCCTCTTCAATTTGTCATTCCAGCATAGTAAGAAAACCATGTGGTTGTCAGATTCAAAATGGCCAATAACAGTTCATTTTAAATCACTAATGCCTAAGATATAGATGTTTATGTGTTTCATTACTTTTTTGACAATTTCTAATTTTTCTAGTTTCATACTTTGTATATTCCATGTTCTGATAATTAATGGATATTTACAGTTGTTTCTCTTCATTTTGAATTTTGCTCCATCAGCAAATGTAGGTCCCATGGGGTTTACTCCCATGGGTTTTACTCCTTTCATGTCATCATGGTCGACTCTACTTTGAGGAGGCAGCTCTTCCCCAGTTGCATTTTGAGTGCCTTCCAACCTGAGGGGCTCATTTTCTGGCACAAAATCTGATGGTATTTCTCTGCTATTCATAAGGTTTTCAATGACTATTCAGAAGTAGTTTGTCTCTCCTTCTTCCTAGTATTTGTTCGTCTGGAAGCTCATCTGAAATTTGTCCACTGTGGGTGACCCTGCTGGTATTTAAAATACCCATGACATGCTTCCAGAATCACAGCAACTCACAAACCACCACAGGATCACAAACTGACCGACGAGCGGATGTTGATTTATAGTAAAGTCCAAATAAACATTGACTCAAGGAGCCCTGGTAACCTAATGGTTACACGTTGGACTGCTAACCACAAGGCTAGTAATGCTAATCTACCAGTCGCTCTGGGAGAAAGATGAGACTCTCTGCTTCCAGTAAGATTTACAGCCTTAAAAACTATATACCAAGTTACTATGAGTCAGAACCAATTTAATGGTATACCACCACCATCACTGCCAGGGAGCTGTGTGCTTGAGGGGCAGAGATCAAAGAAAAATCCAAGACTCCAGGGCATACATTTTGCCTGTTAGGGTTACCCACATATTGTCATCAATGTGTACAACTGCGTGCTCTTCCATGGGTATCCCTAGATGAGCAGAGTGACTGATGTGTGGTGTAGACCACTTCTAGATTATACATCTGTCTTCCTTATTGCTATTTTGGTGTTTTCTGCCTCCTGACTTGTCTGGATAGAGAAGACTGTATGTTGACCTGGTATGAATTTCCTTCTATGACTTCTTTGACTTCTTTTTTCTTAGAGTTCATTTGAGGTCCTGCAGCTTGCAGGGAGACTCATAAATATAGTACGTATTATTGAGACTTGTGTACTTGACAGGGATGGATCTGGGAAGCCATGCCTCTGAGAAAGGGATGCACAATAGTCCCATGGAGAATAGAGGACCACTGTTCATCCCCAGTTTATCTTATGGTGAGTGTGTGATGCCTCTCCTTACTAATTTCCTAGTAATTATGAAATCTAAAGCATAAGTTCCTTGATTTTCCTTTCCTCTAGGATTTTCTTCTGTAAAAATTCATCATTGGCATCATCCCTACAAATGTTCTCTCTTATCTGATGCCCATCCAAGGTCTCAGGACCATAATTCTCTCCCTGTGCTTTCCATTTCACACAAACCTTTGTTATTTCTAAGTCACTGTTCTCTTATCCGTCACTTTGATAAAAATGACATAAGAACTAATTTGCTTTAGAACATCTGTGTCACTAGGGCTCTTTATTAGAATATCTGTTGTTAAATTCTATTGAGTCAGTTCTGAAGAGTGGCTGGTATGTTTGAACCACTGGCTTTGTGATTAACAGTTTAGTGTTTATCCTACAGCACCACACCAGATCTCTATTAGGTCACTGTTGTTAAGTGTTGTAGAGGATTTCCAAAAAACAGATGGTGGGTTTGAACCACTGACTCTGTGGTTTGCTGTCTAGTGCTGAACTTATTGTGTCACACATTAGTGAGTAATAATTATCATATTATAGAATGCTATTTCCCCGCATCCCTGTTCCATATGGGAACTGGAATATTCTCTATTTTAGGTCAAATAACTGACTCTGTTTTAACAAAAACGATTTTAAGCATCATGGAAGTACAGGAAAGAAGATATTTTGAAGAAAGAGGATATTCCAGAACTCTGTATCAGACCAGTGTTAATGATATGCATTGTGATTATTTACCTTTTTCTATATACCTTAAGGATGCCTGTCTATACTTGTCCTCAGGCCCACTCCACTGTAGCACACAAGGACTCCTCTGCAATGAAACAACTAATGCAACACTGATTTGTCCCTTTCTCTTCTTGTGATTCCATCTTTCACTTCCCTGTTCTTCAAAAGGTGGCATAAAGATTGACCCTTCTTAAGAGGGGAGAACAAAGAGGATAAAGAGTGGTCCCCTCCCATTGTTCCCTCTTCTGAGATGGAAGCATGACTTCTCTGTGGTCGCACAGTACAAGAGGAGCCTGACACCAAGGATGTGGGCTGCTCCCAGTAGTCCCACCCACCTCACTGACACTTTTGCACTCTTCCTAAAACAATATTAGTACTTGGGCAGGAAAAGAAGAAGAAGATGTGGTTGATACTTTAGAGGAAGAATGATTTAGGATTAACTAGGTGGAAGAGGACAGTTTGTCCCACTTAGGTCTCATTCTAAAATGATCCACACAGGTTGAATCAATTGTGTCATTTGAGGAAGCCTTATGCCTCCTGGGTGATAGAGAGAGATACTCAAATGGTGTACACTCTCAATACTAATCATCATCCTCATTTTTTCACTTATTAAACATCGTATGTATATATCTCTATCTATGTATCTATATACTTATTAAACAACATATGTATATATATGCATATGTGTGTGTGTATATGACATTATAGTATAAACACTTGACTGCTAACCTAAAGGTAAGCAATTCAAAGCCACCAGTGGCTCCTTGGAAACCCTATACATGGTCACTATGAGTTAGAACTGACTCGATGGTACTTCACAACAGCATATATAATCAGGGTCCTGGTGTGTTGCTGTAGGCTAAGCACTGGACTGCTATCGACAAGGCCAGCAGTTCAATCCCACCAGCTGCTCTTTGGAAACTCTATACAGGGCTGCTCTAAGTTGGCACTTAACAACAACAGATATAAACTTATGTTGTGCTGTAGGCTAAGCACTGTACTGCTAACCACAAAATCAGTGTTTCAAGCCCACTAGCTTCTCTGTGGGAGAAAGATGAAGCTTTCTGCTCACATAAATATTTATAGTCTCAAAACCTCTATATAGGGTTTCTGTGAGTCAGAATCAATTCGACAGCACTTAACAATAACAAATACATATTACTGTTAATTGCCATCAAGTCAGTCTGACTCATAGCGACTCTATACAGTTTCCAAGGAGTGGCTTGAAGGTTTGAACCACCAACCTTGTTGTTAGCAGTCCAGTGCTTAGCCTACATACAGCACAACACCAGACAAATATTAATCTCATTTTGCAGATAAAGACTGTGGGTTATTGGTTTGTCCAGGGACATTGAACACATATTGAATTTATTATGTGAACCCAGATCTCTTTGTTTCCAGAGTTCATGCCTCGTGTTTCCTATATTCCCTCTTCAGTAGATTCAGTGATCACAGGGGATCCTAGGACTAGTCATCAACTGCAGCTGAAATTCAGCTAGTCTTCCACTCACACAGAAAGGAACCAGCTATATGGCAGGCACCACACCAGGAGTTTTGCATCACTTATTAAATCATCTCAGCTATGTAGTGGGACATTAATTATCCTTATTCCCTTTCATAGAAGCAGGTGTTGGTGTGCAAAAATTTTCCAAGTTAATGTAACTTATATGAAGAATGTAGAGTCCTGGCAGCACAGTGCGTTTAGCCTTGGAACCCACCAGACATTCCACAGAAGAAAGATGAGGCAGTCTGCTTCCAGAAAGATTTACCGCCTTGAAAAACCTAGGAAACAGCTCTCCTCTGTACTATAAGGTCACCAGGAGTCAGAACTGACTAGATGGCAATGCAATTTTTGGGTTTATATGAAGGATAGAAGTGAGAGAAAATACTTCATGAGGCTCACTGTATGCCAGGCCCAAAGTGGATTTCTTGGTATTATCCAACCAGGGGGAGTGTTGTGATCTCAACGGACTCCGCTGGGTGAAAGTATTATTCTCAGAAAGTCTGTGTGAAAATGCAAATATTTCATTTGACATAATAGTCCTTGTCCCCACATTAAGTAGGGCTCAGTTATCAAAATGCTATCTTAAAAGGGAGGAACAAACAGTGCATAGATGTTAGATTGAGGAAGAAGTAAGCTAAAGCAATGATCAGTTCAAAAAAAAGGAAGGAAAAATTATAAAGCAAATTGATAATGTGTGCTAATTTAAATAAGTATTGATTTAAGCAAAGTATGAATATTTAATTACAGGCTTACTGTTGTATTCATAGAAGGACCCCTGGGTAGTGAGTGGAAGTTTTTTGGTGTCCAAAATTTCTTCATTCTTGGGATACTTCTTTTTATTTTACTGTGAACTGAGTGATAGTTTACATGGCTACATGGGAGAACATTGGCTTTACACCATCATTTCACTGCAGTGATTATAATCTCCTCCATGTATCATTATTCAACAGTATTTGCTTTGATTCCCTCTAGGTTTCTTTTCTTTTTCTGGGTACTGCTGGGAAGATGTACACAAAAACACTCAGGAACATATAATAATTTAAACAACCAAAAGGCACATTCAGCAAGCCGGCCTCCTGGCTGCCAGCACTCAGTCCCTCTCTTTCCATGAGTCTAGAGTCCTCAACTGCTCCCTCTTTCCATGTCCCCATCTCTGCCTCCATCTCTGATGTTGCTGCTCTCTGGATAGGGTCCCACATACTGTTTGTGATCTTCTCCCTTGATTATTCTAGGGCCCTTTGTTTCTGGACTGTAAGATTGACTACTCCCCTGTTTTATTACAAAACGTCTACCTTCACTGTTGTGACAGTTGCAATTAGTTATGCTTGGGTTTCTTCTTCAGAGGGATTGTTTTTCCAGAGGTTTTAATACCTAATTTCCTTCTGTGATCCTATTTCATGATGCCATTGAGTCAGTTCCAACTCATAGCAATCATGTAAAGAGTTTCTGAGGAGCAGCTGGTGGGTTTGAACTGCTGACTTGTAGTTCACAGTCCAGTGCTGATCCTATAGTGCTACACCAGAAGTCATGATAGTGTAAAGGTATTTTCAGTGATATGATACAGGAACATTTGACTGGTCTTTGTACTTACCTAGACAAATGTTTAATGATATATTAAACTCATGACATACATGGTATAAATAAGGCACCAAACCCGAAGTGAATTATGTGAGCAAGTCATTTTGGAAAGTGTTGTTGCTGTTGTTATGTGCCAAAGAGTTGATTCTGATTCAAAGCAACCTTATACAAAACAAACAAAGCATTGACAAGTCTTGAGCTATCCTCACAGTTGTTAAGCTTGAATCTATTGCTGCTTACATTGTTCTAATCAATCTCATTGGGTTCTTTTGCTTTTTCACTGACCCTCCACTTTATCTGGAATGATGTCCTTCTCCAGGGACTGGTACCTTCTGATAAGATGTCCCAAGTATGAAAGATAAATTCTCCCCATCCTGGCTTCATAGGAGCATTCTGGATATATTTTTCACAACACTCATATGCTTGTTTTTCTAGTAGTCCATGGAACTTTTAATATTCTTCTCTAACTTCATAACTCAAATACATTGATTCTTCTGTGATCTTCCTTATTCATTGTCTAACTTTACATGCATATGAAGCTTTTGAAATTATCATGACTTGGGTAAGACACACCTTATATGCAAAGTGACATCTTTGGTCTTAAACATTTTAAAGAGGTCTTTTGTAGCAGATTTGCCCAATGCAATATTCTTTAATTACAATCTTTTCTTCATTTATCATTATGCTATCTGCTGGTCCAGTGGTGAGGATTTTGTGCAACATTGATGTGCAACCCATCCTGAAGGCTGTGGTCTTTGATCTTCATCAGTAAATATTTTAAGTCCTCTTTGCTTTCTGCAATCTAGGTAGGATCATCTGCATATCACAGGTTGCTAATGAGTTATCCTCAATCTTGACATCATTTTCTTCTTCACATAACCTAACTTTTCAGATTATTTTCTCACTGTACAGATTGATAAACACGGTGAAAGAATACAACCCTAATGCACACCTTTGTGGATTTAAAACCATTTAGAGTTTTGTTTGAATGATTTCTTCTTGGTCTTTATATAGGTTCCTCATGAGTACAATTGAGTGTCTGGAATACTCTCCTTCTCCACAATGTTGTCCATAGCTTGTCAAAAATCTTTGCATAGTCAATAAAGTATAGGTAAATGTCTTTTTGATATTTTCTACTTTCAGCCAAGATCCATCTGACATTAGTAATGATATCTGTCATTCCATGTTCTCATCTGAATTCAGGTTGAATCTCTGACAGTTACTGTCAATGTACTGTTACAGCAATTTTTAAATTATCTTTTGCAAAAATTTGCTTTCTTGTGATATTAATGATATTTTCTGATGATTTCCACATTCCCTTGGGTCACCTCTCTTTGCAATGAGCACAAATATGTATCTCTTCCAATCAGTTGTCCAGGTAACTCTCTTCCACATTTCTTGGGCATAGATGAGTAAGTGCTTCCAGTGTTCCATCAGTTTGTTTAAAGATTTCAATTTATATTCCATTAATCTCCAGAGCCTTGCTATTTGCCAATGCCTTCAGTGCACCTTGGATTTTTTGGTTGTTGATCATATGTTACCTTTTGAAATGGTTGGCCATCGACCATTTCTTCTTGGTACAGCGACTCTGTGTATTCTTCCATCTTCTTTTAATGCTTTCAACATCATTCAATATTTTGTCCACAGAATCTTTCAATATTGGAAGTCAAGATTTGAACTTGAGAAATGCTGAGTGTGTTCTTAACTTTTGGTTTTTTAGCTCCAGGTCTTCGGCTATTTCATTATAGTACTTGACTTTGTATTCCTCAGCTTTGAAATTTTTGGTTCATTTCTTTCACTTCCTCATTCTTCCATTTGCATTAGCATCTCTACACTGGAGAGCAAGTTTTAGAGTCTCTTCTGACATCAATTTTTGTCTTTTCCTTCTTTCTTATTTTATTAATGATCTTTTGCTATCTTTCTGTATGATGCTCTTAATGTCTTCTAACAACTCTTCAGGACTTTAGTCATTAGTGTCTAATGCATAAAATCTGTTTTTTAGATGATATCTAAATTCAAGTAGGATATGTCAAGGTCAAATATTGGCTCTTGTGAACTTGTTTTATTATCTTCAGCTTCGGAACAATTGATGTTTTATAGTCTGCTCCTGGCCTTATTTTGGCTGGTAATATGCACCTTTTCCATCTTCTTTTTCCACAGATACAATCATTTTGACACCTTTGTATTCCATCTGAAGAGGTCCATGTGCATAGTCATCTTTTATGGTAATTAAAAAGGCATTTGTAATGAATAAGTAATTGGCATTAACAAAATTCTGTCATGTGACCTATAGCCTCATTTCTATCACCAAGACCATATTTTCCAACTACTGATCCTTTCTCTTTGTTTCTAGTCTTTGTGTTTCAATCATCAGTAATTATCAATACATCTTGATTGCATGTTTGATCAATTTCAAAATGAAGAAATTGATTGGTAGAATTCTTCAATTTCATCTTCATTAGCTTTAGTGGAAATACACAGAGTCATGGTACCAAAAGGAAATGGTTAGTGTTCAATCATTTCAAGAGGTAGCATATGATCAAGAGCCAATGATACTGAAGGAGGAAGTCCAAGGTACATTGAACAAATTGGCAAAGAATAAGTCACCAGGAATTGATGGAATACAACTTGAAATCTTTCAAGAAAGTGAGGCGCACAAGAGGCACTCGCTTATCTCTGCCAAGAAATTTGGAAGACAACTATCTAGCCAATTGATTGGAAGAGATCCATATATATACCCATTCCTAAGAGAGGTGACCCAATGGAATGTGGAAATCATCAGACAATTTCTTTGATATCCCATGTGTTAAAGTTTTACTTAAAGTAATACAGAAACGGCTGCAAGCATACATTGACAGAGAGCTTCCAGAGGTTCAAGATGGATTCAGAAGAGGCTGTGGAACAAGGGATATCATTGCTGATGTCCAGTAGATCTTGACTGAAAGCAGAGAATATCAGAAAGATGTTTACCTGTGCTTTATTGATGACACAAAGGCTTTCGATTGTTTGGATCATGACAAGCTATGGACAACATTGCGAAGTATGAGTATTCTGGAACACTTAATTGTGCTCATAAGGAAT
>NW_006408611.1:4501554-4502032 GCF_000296735.1 Chrysochloris asiatica
TGACTAATTTCACTCAGCATAATGTCCTTGAGGTTCATCCATGTTATGTGGTGACTTGCAACTTTCCTTGTTAGTCTTCAAGGTAGCATAATATTCCATTGTGTGTATGTATGTACCATGGTTTGTTTATCCATTCTTCAATTGATGGGCACTTAGGCTGTCTCCATATTTTTGCTATTGTAAATTGTGCTGCTATGAGCATTGGTGTGCATATATTTACTAGTGCTTTGGCTCGTATTTCTTTTGGAAGAATTATTGGATCATAAGGTATTTCTATTTCCAACTTTCTGAGGAAGTGCTATACTGCCTTCCAGAGTGGTTGGACCATTTTGCATTCCTACCAGCAATGTAAGAGGATCCCAGTTTCTCTGCATTCTTGCTAGCATTTTTTTTCCTCTGTTTTTTTGAACTTTGCCATTATTGCTGGTGTGAGATTGATACCTTATTGTTGTTTGTATTTGCATCTCTCTAATGGCTA
>NW_006408611.1:4506723-4564120 GCF_000296735.1 Chrysochloris asiatica
GGCAACAATAGTGAGGTTGGCCCAGGATTGGGCAGTGTTTCATTCTGCTGTACATAAGGTCACTATGGGTCAGTACTGACTTGATGGCACCTACCAACAACAACAGCTTTAGTGGTTTGTGTGTAAATTTGAATAATAGAGGTATTAACTTGTCTTCCTTGTAAGTGTATGGATATTATAGTATCACAGACAGCATTATACTTTAAGATAGATCTTGAAATGTTCTTTTCATGTTCAATGAGATGCCATTCCTCTTTAATCTGTTATTCCTGGTATAATAACCTATACGATTGTCAGATTAAAAATGGACAATATCCATTCATTTGAGTTTACTATTGCTTCTTGTTGTTGTTAGGTGCTATTGAGTCAGTACTGATGCATAGTAACCCTATACACAACAGAATGAAACACTGGCCCTAGATGAACCTCACAATCCTTGCTACACTTGAGCCCATTGCTGCTATGAGTGTGGCAATCCATCTCATTGGGGTATTCCTCTTTTTCTATGACACTCCACTTTACCAAACATGATAGCCTTCTCCAGGGTCTGTTTCTTCTGATAATATGTCAGATGTATGAAAGACGAAGTGTGGCCACCCTGGTTCCTAAGGAGCATTCTGGCTGTAATCCTTGCAACAAAGATTGGGGTGTTTATTGACAGATGAAGATAATGTTAATGTTCTCCTCCAACACCATAACTCAAATGCATCAATTCTTCTATGGTCTTCCTTATTCACTGCCCAACTTTCATATTCAGATGAAATTATTGAAAATACCATGACTTGGGTCAGGCACACCTTTGTCCTCAAACTGATATCTTTGCTCTTCAACACTTTAAAGAGTTCTTGTGCAGCAGGTTTATCTAAATGTATTACAATGTTTAATTTCTTGCCTCCTGCTTCCATAAATGTTGATGGTTGACCTTAGGAAAATGAAGTCTTGGACAACATCAGTCTTGTCTCCATTTACATGGATGTTGTTTATTGGTCCAGTAGCGAGGATTTGGGGTTTCTTTACATTGAGGTGCAACCCATACCGAAGGGTGTGATCTTTGATGTTTATCGGTTTGTTGCAACATTTCAACTTTTATTGCATCAATTTATGTGACCTTGTTTTTTTGCCAATACCTTCAGTGAAGCTTAGTCATCTTCAGTACTATTGGTTCTTGATCATAAGGTAGTTTTTGAAAATCTTGAACATTGATCAATTTTTTTTTAGAATTATACAGTGTCTTTGTGTATTCCTTCCATCTTCTTTTGATGCTTCCTGCTTCATTTCAATATTTTGCCTATTTTTGTTGTTGCTAAGTGCTGTTGAGTCTATATTAATTCATAGCAATACTACAGAGTTTCCAAGGAGTAGGTGGCAGTTTTGAACCACTGACCTTGTGGTTAGCAATCCAGTGCTTATACTCCAATGTCATACCAGGATAGAATCCTTCAATTTTGCAATTTGAGGTTGAATTTATTCTCTCAGCTTGAGAAATACTAAGTGTGGTCTTCCTTTGGTTTTCTAAGTATTGCAATTAAATGTGCAATGACTTGGAGTTAGAAAACCAAAAGGGAATGAATCTAGTTTTATTTATTTTACTTTTAAAATACTGTGCTTCCTTAAACTAAGTATGTTTATTTTCCATCAATTCTGGAAAAATTTCAGTCACTATGTTTTTCAAATATGATATGTTCCCTATTGTTTTCTTCTAGAATCTACACATATCTTAAACCTTCTCATTTTGTTCTATGTATGTCATGCTATTTTTGCTTTCTTATCTTCATCTTTTCATTACTTATTTGGACACAGTTTTTGGATTTAATCTCCAATATATTAAATTTATATTAGCTATACTAATACACAATTTGAAGAATCTCGTGATATATATATATATTTTTTTTAACTCAATGACTTTTTAATTATAACTTATTTAGTTAATGTTAATTTTTGGAGCTGTTGAGTTGTTTCCAACTCATGTTGATCTTTATAGAGTTTCTGAGGCTTTAAATCTTTATGGGAGCAGAAAGTCTCATCTTTCTCCTGTTCCAATTAATAGTAGATATTTTGTTCTCATATTTTACTTCTTTCTTTTATTAAATAATTGTAAGTATGTTGTTGTTGTTGTTGTTAAGTGCCATCGAGTCGGGTTCGACCCATAGCGACCCTGTACAGGGTTTCCGAGGGTGTAAATCTTTACGGGAGTAGAAAGCCTCATCTTTCTCCCGCGGAGCGACTGGTAGTTTCGAACCGCTGACCTTAAGGTTCGCAGCCCGATTCGTAACCACTACATATTTTTATTTGCTTATTATTTTAGGGGAGTGGAGTGACTCCATAGGATATGTATTATACTAAGAACCACAAAGTCGGTGGTTTAATCCCACTAGCTGTTCTGCTGGGGAAAAATAAGGTTTTCTGCTCTGGTAGATTTAAAGCCTCAGAAACCATCAACAGGGTTCCTAAGAGTCAGAAATGACTTGAGGATACTAGACAACAACAACTATATTAGTAGTGATTGTTGTGAAAGGTCTGATTTTTCTCAATATTATATCTTTGGAGAATCTTAAATGTTCTACATTAAGCATGACCTGATTTTTTTTTTTTTTTTTAAATCTGCCAAGGTTGCTTAGTTACCACTCATTGGTGGTGGCTTGTATGTTGCTGTAATGCTGAAAGTTATGCCACTGGTATCACAACAGCACAATTACCCATTGAGTGTGAGGTGGCTCTGTAGGAGAAGCACTGGACTGCAAAGCCTAAGGTCAGTGGTTCAAGCCCACCGTCTGTTTCTTGGGAGGAAGATGAGGTTTTCTATTCCTGCAAAGATTTACAGCCTCAGAAACTCTATACAGGCTCATCATGAGTCAGAATTGACTGGATGGCATATAACAACAAGAGTCACCCATGGTAGACAGGTTTTAACAGAGCTTCCAAATTAAAACAGACTATGAAGAAGAAAAGGTGGACCACTTCTGAATGGTTAGTCACTGTAAACCTTATTCATAGCAGCTGGAGATTGTCTGACATTGTGCTGGAAGATGAGCCCCTCAGGTTGGAAGGCACTAAAATTAGTACCGGGGAAGAGTTACCTCCTCAGAGTAGACTTGATCTTAATGATGTGGATGAAGTAAAGTCTTGGGGAACCTTCATTTTTCTGATGGGACACAACTGTAAATGAGAAGAAACAGCTGCAGAGATCATTAGTAATCAGAATATGGAATGTATGAAGTATGAATTTAGGAAAACTGGAAGTTGTCAAAAGTGAAATGGAACACATAAAGATCAATGTCCTAGGTGGGCTGATATAGACTGGTACTGGCTATTTTGAATTAGACACTCATATGGTCTCCTATAGGAGTCCTGGTGTGGCACTGTAGGCTAATGCATCAGACTGCAAAGTCATTCGAACTGCAACGTCAGTGGTTCAAGCTCACCAGCTGCTCCTTGGAAACCCTATACAGGGTAGCTATGGGTGGGAATTGATGTGACAGCACTTAAAAAAAACAACATGGTCTACTGTGCCTGGAACAGCAAGCTGAAGTGTAACAATGTCAGATCCATCGTCAAAAAGAGCATTTCATGATCGATCTTGAAGTACAGTGCTGTCTGTGATAGGACAATATTTATACGCACGCCTACAAGGAAGACCATTTAATAACACTATTATTCAGATGCACATACCAAGCACTAAAGCCAGTAGTGAAATTATTACCCAGGACAGTATACATAAGACTAGAAAGTTAAGAAGTGAAACAGCAAGGGTTTATTTAAGAAAGGAAAACTGCAGGGGAAACATGCCACAGAGCTCTCTGAGCTCACAGCCTTTGGGGGTTTTATAGAGCTAATGACAAGAGACCATGTAGGGTTAGTTTCAGCAGGATCCTGGAGTTGTTGACAACATCCTGTGGTTTCCAATATTGTTTCCTGGATGCTCGTCTCTTTGGTTGCATGCTTAATTAATAGCCAAGATGGAGCCTAAGAATTCAAGATGGATTTTGCGGTGAAGGCATCTGAGATATTTGATTGACATAAATGCTCACACATGTGTACCAGTTCCAAGACCTGGGTTTGAGAGCATCATATTGAGGTTTTTTGTTGTTGTTAAGTGCCGTTGCTGTTGTTGTTAAGTGACTCATAGCAACCCTGTATTGTGTTTCTGAGAAGCAGCTGGTGGATTTGCACTGTCCACCTTGTCATTCAAACCAACCTTGTGGTCCAGTTTATGATCCTGCCATGCCATACCAGGACTCCATACTGAGGTTTACAGCTGGCCAGATAAGTTGTTATTGGTCTGTTCTGTGTGCTGGTTATTTTCCACTCTGCTAGGGTAGGGCTTGTGGCTTGTGGGCTTCTGCATCTGTCAGGTTTTGAGAGCATGAGAGGACATAGCAATTTCTATTATTCACTAAAAAATAAGTGTTTTGCTAAGTTTCATTTCCTGCCCCACCTGAGCTTTGCAAGATCTGTGCTCTTGCAAGAGAATTGTTTGTCCAGTCTTTATTCTTTCTCTCTTCTGGTGGTACCTTTCTCTAAAAATGAAGTTGAAGAATGCTCCTTAGAAGGTGAGATTGGTAAAACTTTGTCTCTCCTAATTTTGACATGTTGTTAGAAGGGACCAGCCCCTGGAGAAGGACATCATGCTCTCAAAAGTGATGACAGCAGCAAAGAGGAAGACCCCCAAATAATGGGCCAAAATATAGCAATTGTGGTGATGGCACATGACTGGACAGTGTTTCGTTCGGTTATGCATAAAGTTGCCAAGAGTCAGAACCTAATAAATGGCATCTAAAAACAACTAAATTACTTAGACCTCTTTTAATGTAAATACTCATCTGGTGGGTCCTAGATCATGCATATGCCTGAAATAAGGTCAGTTTTCTCTGAAGAAAATTCTTTTATTTTACCTTGTCAGAGTCTTAGTTAAGAACCCCAAGCTTTCTTTTCTTTTGTCTTTATGTTGAAAATGTATTTTCCATTCAGTACATCAAGAATTCTGGTTTATAAGGATCTCATGTTTATCTTCCCATTTCATGCATCCAGTGTTTATCTCCTGCCATTTTGAGACCATTTAATCTCAAACATCTGGGTCAATTCGATGGACAATTCATCTCAAGGCAACCATAGCCTTAGTTGACTTTGTTATATAATGCTGTAGATTTGTTTAGACTCATAGGGACCCTATGGGGTTTCTGAGAAGCAGCTGATGGATTTGAACTTCCAACCTTGCAGTTCAAACCAACCTTGTGGTCTAGTGCTTATCCTGCAGCATCATATCAGAACTGGATTACATATTCATTCTGATGATTATTATTATGAGTTACATTGTTTCAGGATTTTAGGTTTCATTTTAGATTTTTTAAATTTTCAGAAAGAGACTCAGAACTGTCTTAAAGGTCATCTAGACTAATGGATTATTCAGTGTTTGAATTCCTCTACTTATAGTATCAGGCACTTTGCAAAGTGCTTCCATACATTATTTGATTTAATGTTTAAAAAAAGTTCATATTTTATTTTTTTAAATTATTTACGATATATAGAGTAGAAAAACAAGGTCTAAGAGGTAAAATTACTTGCATATATACAAAGGTTCAATCAGCAAATTGTTAAATCACAATGCAAATTGAAGCTTTTGTTTTGTTTGCATCATCTGTCTGTATCTACTACAGGTAATTTCCTCTCTATAGAGTTGATACTTAACGGTTACTCACCATATTTACAAATTTTACTAATAGTGTCATGCTTTATATTTTTTGAAATAAATCTTTCTATGTGTACATTATTGGTAATTTACTATTACATTTGTATCAGGAATCTTTCTTACAGTGTGTCAATATGCATCTTGAGGTACTGACTCTAGTTTTTATGTCTGAGTTTATATTTTAAGTATTTTCAGCCAACTAGTTGCTTTCCAGCTGTTTCTGACTTAGGACAACCCCATGTGTGTCAGAGTGGAACTGTGTTCCCAAGTGTTCTCAGTGGCTGATTTTTTTGACATAGATATGCAGGCCTTTCTCCTGAATTACTTCTAAGTGAGCACAATCAATGCAGTAATCTTTGAATCTCCTAGGAATTTCAAAAATACTTCAGAACACCTAAATCATGTAATCTTTTGAATAATTTTACATATGAAAATTACATGATTATTTTCTTGCCCTTCCAGATCACTCTCCTTTGGAAAGCCCAGTTAATCTAATATCACTCTAAAAACGTGTTTCTAAGAATTGAATAGGATTCTTGTGGCATGCGATGAAGAGCCTCATGTGAATTTTGAATGTCATTTCTAGAAATTATGATTCCTCTATCATGTAGAGTAAAACTGTTTTAGAAAATTACTTTTACTAAAAAATTACTTTTACTTTTTATTTTCCTCTTCTCTACGTTTTCTCTGTATCTCTATATCCTTTCTCATAAAACCCAGCTAATCTTGCAACATTCACCAGTAAGTCATGCATCTTATAATTTAAGACTATATTTGCCTAACTGAGACATTTTAAAGTGGTTGGTAGATAACTCTCAAGACAAACTTTGCATGAATGTCAAGCTAAAATTATGACAAATTTTGTGACGCGCATCTTGTGTTATCTGTCATTTGTTTTTGTTGGAGTAGATCAAGACCTTCCTTTGCGTCAAAGTTCGGCTTTGAGATTTGGCACAGAAGGAGACATATGCAATGATTCTTAAGGTTTCTTGCTAATTTGGGGGTGGATGGTAGTGATGGTGGGGATTGAGAGACTTATTCAAATGCCTTCTGCACCATGAGGATTTTTCATAGCCCTTACTCAGAGCGAATCATGTCTTTGTAAACATTTAGCACAGTACCATGCCGGATTTCTGTTTAAAACACATTTAGGCTTGGGTTTAAGCTGTGGTTTACATGTATTAATATGTCCCATGATATTTATTTTTTCTTCCGTGGCCAGAAATTAGTTTTGCCAGCATCACATGTCTCCTGATGCCTGGCAGGGAGCTGGCAATACATTGGGAACTCAATAGAGGTCTATTTCCTGGTATTTGTTGTTTAATAAATGCTTATTAGAATAGCAACTTTTTCCATTTATAAAAAGAGTTAGTATGAGGATAGGGAGAAGCAAGGACTTCACTTGTTCAGCTGTAGAATGAGGTTGCTTAGTAACTCAGAGGGTTAATTCATCAGGAGGATAATCAGAATGGTCTGTATATACAGATACTGTTGGCAAAAGGCAGAAATAGATCTGTCTTTTCACTCTGTTTTTTTTTCCCCAGATTCCAGTGGCACTGAAGAAAGCAGGTGAAACTAATTTAATGTTCTATTTAAATCTTTCAGGTATTTTTATTTGCTCAAAGAAAAAGATCGTATTCAATAAAGGCATGCCAGACCCTGAAATGGATGATAGCCAGGTGAAAAGTTTGTCTGAATAGATAGTGAGGCTGGAAGTCCAGATCCCTGCTGCAGCCTAGGACTGAGAGGAGAAAGAGCTGGGTTTGGAATTAATAACAATATTCAGTTCTCCCCTTGCCCTGATACCTCTGCATCACAGAGCTCTTTGCAAATGAGTTCTCTCATTACCAGATTTGTTGTTGTTGTTGTTTGCATCTGAATGAGATGAAACTAGGGTCTAGGCAAACTCTGAATCTCTCAGAGGCTGACTAGAATATGCGCAAACACAGATTTTTGACTAGATTTGTAAGTGAAATGTTCTCTGGTCTTATTTTAAAAAAATGTTTTTATTAGCTACCATACCGAGTTACTTCAAAAACAGAAGCTTTTTAGTTCAGCAAACTGCCACAGATGACCCCCAAAAATATTTACTCACAGGAATTAGAGGAATCATAATCGGGTTAGCATTTGACTCCCTTGCCTATTTAGGTCAAGAACGTGCTGTCTAATGAGCTAGTCAAAAGACGTTGCTGTCTAATGAGCTACTCAAAAGAGATAAAGTATTACATTATAAACCCAACAGATCAGTTTGACTCATAGTGACCATGTATAGTTTCCAAGGAGCCACTGGTGTGTTTGAGCCACCAACCTTGCAGTTAGCAGTCCAGTTCTTATCCTACAACACCAAGGCAAGACTCCAAAAAAGGATAAGAGATCAGGAATTTCAAAGACTAGAATACTTGGTAAATATGGTTGTTGTTGTTAGGTTCCATTGAGTCAGTACCAACTCATAGCAACCTATACACAACAGAATGAAACACTGCTGATCCTGGGCCAACCTCACAATTGTTGCCACGCTTGAGTCCATTGATGTTGCCACTTTGCTAATCCATCTCTCTGGGGGTCTTCCTCTTTTTCTCTGCCCCTCCACCTTACTAAACATGATATCCTTTTCCAGGTAAATATGGTGCAATGCGGTTCTATATAACATGGATATAAAGAGCAAAATTAAGATGATGTAATTTCATTCTTATTGCCTGCTAGCCAACTCATACTCTTATAGACTAAGCAGTTTGATGGATTTAAAGCAAAGATCTAGATTGGAAAGTAGAAATGAAAAGGGAAAAGAGATGGTGTACCAGTTTTCTGCAAAAATATATCTAAAATATTTAGTGATGTCATAATCTCTTTATAACTAGCTTTGTAATTTATCTCCAACTTCTTGTCTTCATACCCCAAATTCTCATGAAAAATTTTTGTCTTTCTCATATGCAAACAACTCCTTGTGTCTCAAGTTCTGCCCATGAAAGTGAATATATATATTTAATACACTTTAAATCTCTCCCAGTTGACCATTCTGGTGGAGGTGGGAAGAAACAGAACTACAGGTGGGAAGCTCCTAAAAAAGGATTGATTTTTTGTGTCATCAATATAAAATTTAGAGTGAAGCAATGCATGGGATAAATGTACCCTGGGAAACAATATAACTAAAGGACTGTTCTTACAAGGGGAGAGAAAATAATCTAAGTACTGAACAGTCAGAGAAAGGAAGAGAACATAGGGAGAAATTTTCAAAAAATGGAGTGATCATTTATGGCAATTATAATAGGAAAATCAAGGAGGGTTGTGATCAAAAAAGGCCTGTTTGGTTTGAAGAACCGAATATTAACGACTAGTGAGTTAAATTTTAGAACAAATCTAAACATTTGGAGTCCTTGTGTGGTGCTGCATGATAATGCACTGGATCACCGGTCAGTTTGAAATGCAAGGTTGGTAGTTCAAGCTCACCCGCCGTTCCTCAGAAACCCTATACATAGTCGGAACCAAATTGACAGCACTTAACAACAACTAAACATTTGTTTGTTTCTCAGATTTATCTTGTAGTATATGTAGAAACAAGAGTCCTAGTAAAATGGTTGATTTGACTGAGTATATCAATGAACTTGTATTGGTATAATTGTGAACTGAATTCAGAATTTAGGAAGAAATCCCCAAGAAATTAATGGTTCCCAGGGCCTCCTTGAACATGCTTCTCTTTAGATTTTCTTGTGTTGCTTGCAGAAAGGAGTATTAAACTCCTAAATAAACAGCAATAATCCATCTTTACTGTAAATTTATTTTATTACACAAATCCCAACTGTTTTCTCATTAAAATACTCCCTTGACCTCCAAGGTGTTGTGCTGAGGGCTGACATATGTTAATCAGCTGATGGTGATTCTATTCCTAATCAAATGTTCTCAATTACTTAGAGAAGTGTAATTAGTAAAGCAAAAGAAGCTCTGCTAGCACAGAGGTTGAACACTCAGCTACCAACTGAAAGGTCAGTGGTATGAATCTACCAGTGATTCTGTGAAAGAAAGACATAATAGTCTGTTTCCATAAGACTGACAGAGCTGGAAACGTTATGGATCAGTTCTACTCTGTCTTCTGTTTTTGCTAAGCGCTGTCCAGTCGTTTCCAACTCCTTGGGACCCTGTATTGGGTTTCCCAGGAACAACTGGTATCCTGTAGCATTGCTATTAGTAGGAAGTTAATTTGAAGGTAATGTGTTCTATTTTATTTTATTTTAGATAATAAGCATGTAGTCATGTAGTTGAAAGCATCTTGTGAAGACAATTTACAATTCTATTATGTAATGATTGAAATTCTAATTTTACTGGGGACAGAGAAGATGAAAGGAAAGGGTAGAACAAGCATGAGGATGAATGGAAAGAAAAGAAATTCCCATGTAAAACCTTTTATTTCCTTGATGCTGGACATGTGGTATAGCTCAGTGATTTCAGATCTGGATTTGAATCTTGACTCTATAATTTACCAGCAAAGTGAATTTGGGTAACATATTTAACAGTTGTGTCTTAATTTCCTCAATTTAAAGTAAGATTTTATGATTATTAAATACAAAATAGTTACAATAATGCTGTCCTGGTGTGGCACTGTAAGATAATGCGCAGGACTGCAAGGTCAGTTTGAAATGAAGGGTTGACAGTTTAAACCCACCAGCCATTCCTCAGAAGCCCTATACAGGGTTGCTATGGGTCAGAACCGACTCAACAACACGTAACAATAACAATCATATAGCATGCCCAATATGTTTATTTTTGTTATTACATTAATATTTTATTTTTAGAATTATTATGAACTATTGATTTTTTAGAAAAAGTCAAAGCAAATATTTTCATCTAGAAAAAAATAAATTTTTAACTGTTGAGTCCTAGTGTACTGCTGTAGGACAAATACTGTACTTCTAACTATAAGGCTGGCAGGTCAAACTCACCAGCCACTGTTTGGGAACTCTATTCAGGGTTGCTATGCATTGATAGAGACTTGATAGCACTTAAAAGCAACAACATTACTAAAAAAGTGTTCTGTAGAACAAGCATAAACTCAAGAAAAGTGTATGTCACCTTACTTCAAATAGAAAAGTTCTTCTGTTTTTATTTATTCATCCATTCATATTTTTTCAATATGTGGTGGTGGTGGTGGTGGTGTTAGTGAGCCGTGGAGTCGGTTCCGACTCATAGCAACCCTGTTTAGGGTTTCCGAGGCTGTAATCTTTACGGGAAGAGAAAGCCTCATCTTTCTCTTGTGGAATGGTTGGTAGTTTCAAACTGCTGACCTTGAGGTTAGTAGCCCCATTCGTAACCATTACGCTACCAGAGCTCCTTATTGAACATTAAGTGAGTCATATTATGTGAGTGTTGCTTTGTAGATATCAGATTGTTATTATTGTGTACCCTTGAGTTAATTTCAAACAAGAGGACCATATAGGACACAGTAGAACTGCCCCATAGGTTATCCTAGGCTCAGGACTGGTCTGCTATTCAAATTTACCAGTTGTTCCTGTAAAGATTTACAGCCCCAGAAACCCTATACTGGGTTACTATGAGTCAGAATCAACATGATGGAAGTAAGTAAAGTGGGATATCCTTGTAGGAGTTCATCACAGATCTTTCCACCTTTGGAGCAGATGGTGGATGCAAACCTCTAACTATTTGATTAGCAGTCAAGTTTCTAACCATTTGCACAGCAATCGATTTATTCTTTTGTTATATGTGCAAATTGTCACTAACAGCAACAGCTGGAGTCTATTTCCCCTTGCCTTGAATCTTACTGAATTCAAATGCCGCAGAAGAGACCTTCTGCTGGTTTTCTCTAGTCTTTAATATAACTGCCATGCTGTTTGAAAGAAAACTGTGCTAACTGAAGTGAGTGGGCAGCCTGGAAAATTTGAGAAGATAACAGTTTGAATTTGTCAAGGTATGTCCAACACTGTTGAGGACAGAGGTGTTCAGAAAAACTGCTCATCAGATTTATCCCATGTAAGTGCCTCAGATTAGTTCCATGATTTTTGTCATCATTAACAGAAGTCCAACTCCTTGTATTTAGATTCCATGCCCATCAAGCAATGCGTTGATGAGAAATTAGGTAATCATGTAGCAGGGGAACAGAGGAACAAAGTGCTGACTAGTAAGTAGATATATTCCAATCCATAACATAATTTGTAAATTGGTTTTGCTAAGCACATTTACTCCTTAATTTTGTTATTATTTGCTACCTTATCTGGACCCCATGAATCACAGGTTTTATGCAGATTCCCAGGCCTAATTATGGTCTATTTATCATAAGATCACTTGAAATGTGGCCCTCTTATCTAAGGAGCTCTGGTAGTGTAGTGGTTACGAATCAGGCTGCAAGCCTTAAGGTCAGTGGTTTGAAACTACCAGCTGCTCCGCAGGAGAAAGATGAGGCTTTCTACTCCCGTAAAGATTTACACCCTCGGAAACCCTCTACAGGGTTGCTATGGGTTGGAACCAACTCGACGGCACTTAACAACAACAACAACAACAAATCTATGACACAGAACTATTATGAGTTTCCATGTATTTCTAATGTCATTTTTTTTTTTTTTTTCTCAAAATCAGCCATGATAGAAATTTTTTCGTTGGGCCTCATCACGTCTCTCTTCATAAGTGCCTCTTCTAAAATCATGCTTATTACAATAACATTGGAGTAAATTACCTCTATATTGATGACTTTCAGGTCTGTTTTGTCACCCTAAAATTCTCTCCCAATTCCATGGTTTCCCAATTTTCTCCACAAAGTAGATTTTCCTCTCTTATTCTATTAATAGAATAACCTTTTAATCTTTTTAATGAGCATTCCAGGCTCGACATCAGAACTATTTTTGGTCTTTTTTCTCCACCTATTTACATGAAAATTACTATTTAAGTCTTCTAGAATTGGCCACAGTACTATTGTTCAAATCTATCTCTTTTCAATCTTCTCTACTAGCAGAGTTAGGGATCATATACTTCATGACTAGACTGCTGCAACAGATTACTAACTTTTCTCTGTGCCTCCTGTCTCATTAAACTCCAAACTGTCAGGCTGCTCTTCTTAGCCATCCTCCAATTTTCCATTGTCTGAATGTCCCGGTATGGTGCTGTGGGCTAATGTGCTGGACCACAAGGTCGGTTTGAAATGCAAGGTCTGTGGTTCAAGCGTACCAGCTACTCCTATATAGAGATGCTATGAGTCAGAACTGACTCGACAGCACTTAACAACACAGTAAAATTTCCCGGCTATTTCTTGGTTTATCAAATGAAACCTAAATATTATAGTTTGACTTTCCAGACCATCCATGGCCGTTTAACCACATTCTTCCATATATATGCATTGTATTCTGAGCAAACTAGAATTGGGTGGTGTTTACAAAATGCATTCCAAGCTTGGGTTTATGCTTTACTTTCCAACTACAACAATCTCTGCCTCCTTCTTACCTTGAAAGAATTCTATCCCTTTGAGGTCCAATGCAAAATAAGCTCTTTTGTAATTTTTTTGTTATCATCCCTACTCATTTCTCTGTGAATATCTGTAGTCATTTGTGTCAATCTCTTATAACATTGCTTGCAACTCCAGTCACTTGTGTATCAAGCTTACCCAATTATTTCCACTAGGCTAGATCCTTCAAGAAAATAGCTATGCCTTATTCAATTTTATATGGTTAATGACGTGCACAGTTCCTAGCACATTGTAGAGGCTTCGTAATGTTTGTTAACTTGGAATACACCAGAGTTAAGTGGTCCACACAGGAATCAAGTCCATGACCTTCATTTCATTATCACTGAAGCCTGGCCATAAGAAAAGCAAGAAAAGTGGCATGCATTCTTGTTATATTTAAGCTTTAATTAAAGCCCATTTAATTCTCAAGACAAGTTCCATGTTTAGTGACCCTGAAGAAGAAAAGAGAATGTCCTGTATTCATTAACTGAACAGGGATAAATGCAAGTCCCTCCAGGAATCTTCATTTATAAGCAGCCACTATTGGCTTAGACAAAGGAAGAACAGAGATAAGTGACTATAGATAAACAGAGATAGATAGAGACCTAGGGAGGCAAGTAGCTGTTTTGAAGGTAAATCTATTTGCTTAATCAGCAGCATTGTTACTTACTGTGTTCTTAGAGCTGTGTTAAGTATTGGAAAAGACAAAACAATAAAATAAAAGTAAAACATAAGGTCACTATTCTCAAAGAGAAGATGTTTCCACTTACTTATTTTAGGTTTGTATCTTTGTACTCTTTTAATAATATTGGCCAAATAGCAGCATCAATGGACTCAAGCGTGGCAACAATAGTGAGGTTTGCCCAGAATCGGGCAGTGTTTCATTCTGCTGTGCATCGTTAGGGTCACTATGAGTCAGTACCGACACGATGGCACCTAAAAACAACAACAGCAAACCATAGTTTGTTTTTGTTGTTAAATGTCTTCAAGTTCGTTCTGACCCATAGCAACCCTGTATAAGGGTTCTGAAGAGCCACTGGTGAGTTTGAACCGCTGACCTTGTGGATCAAACTGACTTGGTTGTTCAGCACACTAACTCACACCACACCAGGACTCCCATAGTTTATATTCTGTTTAATGTTTCTTGTACATATCTGGCTTCTATTCTCTGCCATGAAGCTTCTATTCCACTATACCTGGATTATCTATTCATTCTTTTTGTGATCATCGAGGTCAAATGCTTCTGTAAAAGATGTCTGAGTAAATACTTTAGGCTTTAGAGGCCAAGAAGCCATGGATGGTTTCTTTCAAAGTACTCAAATCTGCTATTGTATTATGAAAACAGCCACAAATCATAAATACAAGGGTTCCACTTGTTCATGATGACACAAAAGAGGCATAAAGGTGGATTTTGCCTACAGGCTATAGCTGGCTGACCGCTGGTTTAGATTGTTTATAGGATCCATAGAGTCCTGGTGTGGCACGGTGGGTTAATGTGCTGAACTGCAAACTCTGCTTTAACTGAAATGTTGGCAGTTCAAGCTTATCAGCTTCTCCTTGGAAACCCTATATAGGGTTGCTATGGGTTGGAACCAACTCGATGGCACTTAACAACAACAACCTGTATTTTGAAGTCCTCCTGATGTGGTACTGTAGGATAAGTGCTGGACTGCTAACAACAAGGTTGGCAGTTCAAATCCACTAGCCAGGCCTTGGAAACCCTATTCAGGATAGCTATGAGTTGCAACTGATATGATGACGCTTAACAACAACAACAACAACCTGCATTTTATTCAAATACCTCATTGATTCCTTTTACAAAAGTGTAAACTTCATTGATATTTAAATTGGAGGAAATAGAGAAGAATTGGCTACTAAAGATGATGATGGGGTTGAGATGTTTAGTCTAATGCATTATACCAAAAGAATACCTAGGAATGGGCCCATGGGCTGCCAAACTGAAATACCCCTCTAATTATTTATTTGGAGGGAGAAGAGTTGTGTCAAACCCACAGAGCACATTCTGCAAGCTGCCTCCTGGCCTCCAGCACACAGCATTTCTCTTTCCATGAATCTAGAGTCCTAAGCTCTAGATTCATGTCTTCTCTCCCCATGTCCTCATCTTGGTCTCCATCTCTGGTGTCGCTGTTTCTTTGGATAGGGTCCCACATTCTGCTTGTGCTCTTCTCCCTTGATGGTCTTAGGGTCCTCTGTTCCTGGACTGTAAGATTAACTACCCCCCCCCCTTTTTGTTATAAAACTTCTACCTTAACAGTGTGACAGTCACAATTAGTTATATTAGCAATTACTCACTATTGAATCATACGAATCTTATCTCTATCTCTTTTCATCAGACCTGTCTAGAAAAGAGGAAAATAGTCAGTGGGGATTCTACCTTCCCCTGCACACTCTAAAACTAAACTCCCTCTTGAAACTTTGTAATCCAGTGACTGTGTGCCTTTATCACCCCTCATTTTAGGTAGACAGTGTCTAAGTTGCCTGTCCCTATCAACCCTGTATACAGAGGGGATAGGATTGATATTTGATGTGAAGACTCCTTCCTTCTCAGTTGGTATTTTGAGCTACTACATCCATAAGTATAGGTCAAGTTCATCAAACTGTAACAATTTACACTTGGGTTTGTTTGTTTGTTTTAAAATTTCCTCTAATCAAATTCTGATCATCAAGTCATTGAGGCTAGGTCAAATGAGTCCTATCTGCAAGTTTGGACATTCTTCTGTGACTCTCCTCACTTCCTATCATCTGGATGCTTCAGTCTCAGCTCTAGCCCTCTGTGGCTATGTCCTTGTCCATGGGCTCAGGAGTCCCCAGGACTCACCACACTTTGGACCAACCAGCCCTTCCTCTTTTCTCTCTCATCTCTAGGGAGTGTGTGGAATGTGGTCGAACTCAGCCCATATCTTCGTTGCTGCCTTTCCTCCTCTTCCACTCACCAGCTAACCAATGTGGCCACCAGCAATCTTACATGTCTGCTCATGTATTTCCTTTGAGTTTCATTCTTGGGGGTGGGGTGGGGGGGTTGTCCTGAAGGGACTTGATTGCTTGCTTTGATGGCTCCCTGGCCTTTAGTGGATTTTTGATCATAGAGATGTAGCATTTTTTATGATCTCCAGCTCCTTTTTGTGGATTAAAAAAAAAACACAAAAAAACCTGTGTGAATTTTTCCTTATTTTAACCATATTTGTTGTTGTGTGCCGTGGAGTCGGTTACAACTCATAGCGACCCTGTACAGGTATTCCGAGGCTATAAATCTTTATGGGAGCAGAAAGCCTCATCTTTCTCCTGCGGAACTTCTGGTAGTTTTGAACTACTGACCCTGAGGTTCACAGCCTGATTCGTAACCATTACGCTACCAGAGCTCCATTTTAACCATATAGTATCCCCTTACACTTTTCAAATGACTGCTTCTTCTTGTACAGTTTTGCCATGAGCACATTTATTTGGTATAGCCATTGTAATTAACACTGAAGTTTTGTACAGTTTTTACTTTTTTTTTTTTTTTTTACTAGAAAACAATGTATTGTGCTTTCACAATGTGAATAATAATAATAATAATAATAATAATAATAATAATAATAAAAATGCTAGTGTGGCCAAATGCACACAGTCTATACTACAGTACCAGCAATAGGATTCAATCAACTCAGTTTTGATTCAGTCATAGAAATGATTTTCCTCTATCTTGTTCAAGCTTTTCCTTTATTTCCTGTTTTGATTTGCAACAAAAAAAAACGTCTTTTTTTGTGTGAACTTGTGTTGCACTCTGTAGAAAATTATGGGTTTTACTTTAACGATCTTTTTTTTTAAGGTAAGAAAAGCCCTTGTTGCCTTTGTTACTTGATCACAGAGTTTGTGTAGTTCATTTAACTAAACAAGATTGCTACACTATTGGATCAAGGGAGTATGTGTTTAAAAGGAATTGCCTTCTTTTTTGAATGTTTGTCCTTTTGTCCCAATGGGGACCCTAAATGTGTTTTAATGGTACAGACAAATAGTCACTTTGTATCTGCTAAGTGTGGCATGTTCCTTTGTCTATTTGTTATTAAACTGTTTGAGAAGAAAAAATGTTAATATTCAAAATTGGCATCTTTGCTGTTTAACACATTAAATACTGAGATGTGCCTGACACAAGCAATGATTATTTTCAATAGCCTAATATACAGTATGAAAACTGGCTAATGAATAAGAAAGACCAGAAAATAATTGATGGATTTGAATTGTGGTGCTTGCAAAGATTATTACAAGTACCATGGACTGCCAGAAGAATAAACAAATCAATCTTAGAAGTATAGCCAGAATGCTCCTTAGAAGCCAGGGTGTCTTACATCTCACATACTTTGAACATGTCATCTGAAGGCACCAGTCTCTGGAAAAGGACTTCATGCTTGTTAACTTAAAGAGTCAGTGGAGCAGAACAAGAGCGTCAGTGAGATGAATTGACACACTTACTGCAACAATGGTCTCAAACATAATGCTGATTGTGAGGATGATGCACGACAGGGTAGTGTTTCATACCGTTGTGCACAGGACTATTATTAACACCAACTCAACAGCACTTAACAACAAAGACTAACAATAATATTATAAACTGAAGCTTTGAATGAGACTTTAAATTCTAGCAGATTAGATGCCTTTTGATTTCTTGGTTATTTTCTCACTTATTAACACCGTTCCCCACTCCACATTTAGTCTAATTTCGTTTCTTTATCTGCTGTGCCTGACTTTCTTTTTCATGACTAGCATATCTTTCCCTAAATTTAATAATTTACTTGATATCTACATTCTTTCTCCCATAGACCAGATTCCTTTGCTAATTAGTATTTACTGCTTGCTGCAGATGTTTGTTTGCCATATCTATTTGGCCTTCTTCTTGGGCACAGGATCAGACTATATTTTCCAGTCTCTTTTACTGATTAGTGTGAACATTTGCGTGAGGTCATTGAAATGTGGTGAAAATGATGGACTCTGCTCTCAGGACTGAGTGGCCTGAAACCTAAAACTGAGACAGCTTTACTCTTTCCTGCTCACTAACTTGAAGTGAAGGACTTAGATGACCTGAAAGATGGTGGGACCATAAGATGGAAGAATTTCCAATTTTGGGTCCTAAATCACCTCATGGAAGGCCATTTACTGAACATGCTCACTGGGTTGTTACCTGTGTAAGAAAGAAACTTAAAATGCTGAGCCACAGATATTTTGGCATTTCTCTGTTAAGGTTGTTGGCGCCATATACTTTTATCTACCACTTAACAGTAGTAACCAGTACTTTTCATGATCCCTAAGAATTCTAGGATTTTGTTGTGTTCTCCTCCCTATTCTACAGATAAATACAAGGAGGTTCAAAGACTTAAGTAGTTTTGTCAAAATCTACTTAATGTAGATCTGACAGCTAATGTCTGAAAGGGCTGGTATTAAAACAGTTTGTTCTGATGCCAAATCATTTCTATCACTCATTCTATCACCTGTAAAACCTCCCAAGAGTTTTAAGTGTTATCATATCTCCAACTATCTCTATCTAAACCCCCATTGAATATTAAGTAGCTGGGGAATCCTTTACACTCAGTAAAACATGTAAGTTTTAAAGAAAAATAAGAATTTCAAGGAGGAGGTTTTCCTAAACTTTATTGATAATTGCCATTGGACCGGGTCCAAGAAGTCTGGTTATACTGCTGTACTATAGAGGACTTGTTGGATTTCTGCCTCAGTGCCTCAGTCAATGAGAACTTAATAAAACTTCTGAGCCCAGAATGTAGAAATTAAGACAAAACAGTGATTTAAAAGAAGGTGTGAAATATTCATCTTCAATGTGAGTACTTACTAAATCATGCGTTCCAGGAGGTGAGGAGTCACTTGGCATTGTGATGCACATCATTGTGACATTTATAAATAGGACAAATGTGCCATATCTCTGATTGGTAGAACACCTCTTTGCCCTCACTGGCACCTATCCTGTGAGTTTTCCCATTGCTCTCACCTTCCATAAGCCTCATGATGCTTACTGAGGAAACTGTTGTTATTTCCATTATTAAGGTGAGCACTAAAAAGCAAAATAAACACTTGTGCCCATTGAGTTGATTTCACCTCAGGGTGATAACATCTATGCCACTGTAGAACTGCATTGCATATAGCTTTCAATTATTGTAATTTTATGGAAGTACATTGCCAGGACTTTCTTCCAAGGTGCTGCTGGATGGATCAGAGTGGCATATCTTTTTGTTGATAGTCAAGTAAGTACAAACTATTGGCACCATCCAGGGACATCTGTTACAGGGATGAGAGGTTTAAATCACCAAATTTCAGTTAATCTCAATGGTAAAACCAATTAATTAATGAACAGTTTCAGGAGTTGGGCATTTACTGAATTTCTACTCTGTAAACCTGATCTGACACTGGGACTCCTTTCAACTATTTACCAGCTATAAACTTAATAAACATAATCTCATATTATCTTCACTATTCAATTTTTTATAATTGAGTTTTGCCAAGTACTCTTCTTTGTAGTCATATGAAATAGTTAAGTAGACAGATTGAGTTATTGCTTTGAGGATGCTTACAATAATCCATTGAAAAAAATCCGGCTACAAGTGACAACTGAGGTTTACAACCATTAAAGAACTTGTCTAAGCTTGTAGAGCTAAATATATAGAGGCCAGGGTTTATACCACTGACTGTTTGATGTAAAGTCAGAAATGTCAACCCTTTTGTTTACTTTCCTAAATTTTGCACCTACCTAAATAATAGAGTTATCGATATTGTTGTTAGCTGCTATCAAGTTGGTTCCACCTTAAAGCAACCTGTGCACAACAGAATGAAACATAGCTTAGTCCTGCGCCAGCCTCAAAATTATTGTTACACTTGAGCCCATTGCTACTGCTACTGTGGCAATCTATCTCATTGGGGGTATTCCTCTTTTTTCTCGAATCTTCCACTTTACCAAAATTAAAGTTCTTCTCCAGGAACTAGTACCTCCTGATACCATGTCTGAAGTATGAGAGATGAAGTCTTGCCATACAGGTTTCTAAGAAATATTCTGGCTGTGCTTCCAACACAGATTTGTTTGTTTTAGCAGTCTATGGTATTTTCAATATTCTTCTCCAACACCATAGCTCAGATGTATCAATTCTTCTATGGTTTGCCTTAGTCATTTTACAACTTTCATATGCATATGAGGTGCTTGAAAATGCAATGGCTTAGGTCAGGCACACCTAAGTTCTCAAACTGATATCTTTGTTCTGGAATACTTAAAGAAGTCTTGTGCAGCAAGCAGATTTGCCTAATGCAGTGCGTTATCTGATTTCTTGACTATTGCTTGCATGAGTGTTGATTGTGAATCTAGTAAAATGAAGTCTTTCACCACATCATTTTTGTCTCCATTTATTATAATGTTATTTGTTGGTCCAGTTGTGAGGAATTTTGTTTTCTTTACATTGAGGTGTAACAAATACTGAAGTCTAGTATTTTACCTTTGTCAGTAAATATTTTGAGTCCTCTTCACTTCCAGAAAAGAAAGTTGGAGCATCTGCACATTGCAGGTTGCTAATGAGTCTTCTGCCAATCCTGATACCACATTCTTCTTCATATAATCTAGTTTCTGGGATTATTTATTCAGCATGCAGTTTGAACAAGTATAGTGAAGGATTACAATCCATGTACACACCTTTCTTGATTTTAAGCCATTCTATGTCCTCATGTTCTCTTTGAATGATTGCCTCTTTGTCTATGTACAAATGCCTCATGTGCACAATTAGGTGTCCTGGAATAGCCATTCTTCACATTGCTATCCATTACTTGTCCTGATCCACACAGCCAAAAGCCTTTATATAGTCAATACAGCACAAGTAAACATCTCTTTGGTATTCTCTGCTTTCAGCCAAGATCAATCTGATGTCTGCATTGATATCCCACATTCCATGTCCTTTCTGAGTCCAGCTGGAATTTTTGGCAGTTTCCTCTATTGCAGTCATTTTTTTTTAAAAGTTTTTATTGTGAATTGAGTGATAGTGTACATGGGAGAACATCAGCTTTATATTCATTCTGTCATATTTTGTTTCATTGCAATGATTGCAATTCCCTCCATGCATCATCATTCAACAGCATGTGCTTCTATTCTCTCTGTGTTTTTTGTTTTGTTTTGTTTTGTTTTTTGATGTACACTGAAGGACTCAGGAATATATAACCATTCAAACAACCAAAGGGTATACCCTGCAATCCTGCCCCCTGGCCACCAGCTTACAGCCCGTCTCCCTCCTTGAGTCCAGAGTCCCCAGATGCTCCATCTCTCCATGTCATCATCTCTGCCACCATCTCAGACATCGCTGCTTCTTTGGATAGGGTTCTGAACTGTGCTCTTCTCCCGTGATTGTCCCAGGGTCCTCAGCTCCTGGACTGCAAGATCAACCATGTTGCAATCATTTTTGAATTATTATCAGCACAATTTGACTTGTATACAATGTTAATGCCACTGTTTGATGATTTCCACATTCTGTTGGGTCACCTTTCTTTGGAATGGGTACAAATATGGATCTCTTCCAATTTATTGGACAAGTAACTGTCTTCTATATTTTTTTTAAGGCACAGATGAGTGAGTACCTCTAGTGCTACATCAGTTTGTTGAAAGATTTCAGTTTTTATTCCGTCACTACCTGTTGCCTGTTCACTAATGCCTTCAATGCAGGTTAGACTTCTTCCTTCAGTACCACTGATTCTTGATGACATTTTAACTCTTGAAATGGTTGAATATCTACCATGTCTTTTTGATACAATGATTCTGTGTATTCATTCTATCTTCTTTTGATGCTTTTTATATCATTAAATACTGTGCCCATAGGCTTCAATATTTCAAGCCAAGGCTTGAATTTTTCTTCAGTTTTTTGCAGCTTGAGAAATGTGGTGAATGTTCTTCTATTTTGTTTTTCTAACTCCAGGTTGTTATGCAGTTCTTGTAATATTATGAAAGTAATAGAACATTTAATTGTGAGGATAGTGCAGGACTGAGCAGTTTTTCATTCTTTTATGCTCAGGTGCTATGTGTTAGAACAAACTCAACAGCATCTGACAACAACAACAAACAATAGAACATTTATAGGACAATAAAAGAACAATATAGCAAAATATAGGAAAGTAAATAGAACATTTCCCAACCTCATGTAAATCACAATGTAATTAAGGAGACAGTACTTATAATAACAGGAGTCCTGGTAGGATAGTGGATTATGAACTGGGCTGCCAACTGCAAGGTCAGTAGTTTGAATCTGCCAGTTGCTCTTTGGGTGAAAGATGAAGCTTTCTGCTCTTGTAAAGATTTATAGTCTCTGAAACCCTATAAAGGGTCCTTATAAGTCTTCACCTATTCAGTGGTACAAAACCACTACTGTGACTTATTGTAAGTAAAAAAATTAAAAATTACTCAACAAAAAGTATAACTAAGCAAAACAATACTGATCAAATGATAAGTACTTTAATAATTTTGTGATGACATGTAAGAAAAAAGTATAGAGAAGTTGTTTGTGGAGAGCTTTAGTCATAATATGGATATATGGAATTGGAGTAACATGGACAACATGTCAGAAAACACAGACGGGGGATGATTTGCATTTGAATCACGAGAAATTCATCACAAGTAGAGCAGGAAAACAAGATTAGACATATAAGTGGAATTTATTAGTAGATGGTTGTGAAAGGAGTTTATATGTTTTAGGTGAGTAGTAGGAAGTCAGTTTATGGATGAATGCTCAAAACTAAAGTTTAAAATGTATCTTTGGATAAGACCTATGCCCTGATTCTAATTCCCTATATGTAAATTGTTTTGACTCAATGGAGAATCTCTAGTCCTACCCTTTCAGACCCCGTTTGTTGTTGTTGCTGTTGTTAAGTGCCTCCGAGTCAGTTTTGACCCATAGCGACCCTGCATAGGGTTTCTGAGGAGTAGCTGGTGAGCTTGAACTGCCAACCTTGCAGTTCAAATGGCTTTGCAGTCTGGTGCATTAACCCACAGCGCCACACCAGGACTCCATTTAGACTCATGTAAATAGTATTCTGGAATAATATTTAAGTTATATAAGTTAAATAGATGGTTAACTTTGTAAGTTTATTAGAAAATCTATTGCAGTTATTATTTATGGGAGTGTTTTCCACAATGGTAGTTATATTTAATATGGCCCCATGACATTGTAAAAAATTACTGGTTAGATTCTAAGTCTGAATTTGGATAGCCTGGATTCACATCTTAACTCAACTATTTGCTTTGTGACCTTCCGAAAAATTAAGCTCTCCAAACTTCTACTTATTCTTCTACAAAATGCCAACTATAATAGAACCTACCTCATAGGAATTGGATAAGTATTGAAAATTTAAAGTTCATGTAAAGAAATTGACACCACACTTTGCACATAGTAAACTGTCAAAAAAGGTTAGCTATTTTAATCACTCATCTTAATGAAGTCAAGACCATGTCTTATCATTTTAATTAATGAAGAATTTATATCACCAAAAGATCCTAATGTTTGCCTCTGCATCAACAAATTGACCATTGCCTTTTGCCCAAACTTTTCTGCCTTAGGCTTTTAAATATACATGGCTGTAGGCCAAATTAGAAGTCCTGGTGTGGTGCTGTAAGATAAGCACTGGACTTCTAACCACATGGTCAGTTGTTCAAATTCCCCAGCTGCTCCTTGAACAACCTATACAGGGTTAACTATGAGTTGGAACCAACTCAATGGCACATTAAGAAGAAGTTCAAATTTATGTCTGCTTGTACTCTAGCCTTACATATCTGTTCAAATTTTGGGGTCCTTTGTCTTGTTCCTATAACCAAGACTGAGAATCTGAGTCCTATAATGCAATAGAGGAGCTTGACCTGTCTGAACATTGATCAAGATTTAGACCCTTTCTCCAAAGCCTAGTTCTCTTGGCTGCAACCGTGAATTCTGATAAGAAAAAATTTTTGAAAGTTTCTTCTGGATGGTTAGATAGAAATGCTTGTCAACTGCTGGTGGGTCAATAGCCTGAGACATTACATAGATCTCCTCTTTCTCAAGTTGAAACACTTATTCTTTAAAGAACTACATGAATATTTCAGGTGGAAGTTTGACTTAATGCACCAGACTGCAAAGCCTTAAACTGCAAGGTTGGTGATTCAAGCTCACCAGCTGCTCCTCAGACACCCTGTACAGGGTCCCTACAGGTCTGAGTAGACTCGATGGCACTTAACAACAACAAGCCATGGAGGGTTTTTTTTTAAGTCAGCCATTATAGCACCAAAACAGTGATGAAAAAACAACAGTGGGAGGCAGGCTTTTCCCATGGACATAGTTTGTGGGCCCTGGTTCTAGGCCACTAGAATACTCTTCCCTTCACCCTCTCCCTGTGGGACTCATAGTATCTCTGTACTAAACCACTCAATCACTGTACTAAACATATAATTTGGGCGACAAATAGGAACCAAAACTGAATAAAGCAAAAAGATTTCCTCTCATCCTTTTATTTATCTATTTAATTTTTAATGAATTTCAAAAGTGATACTCAAAATGTATTTCAACTTAGTTTTCTTCATTAATAAGCAGTTCCAGCTACTGCTCACAGGACTGAGATCTATGAGTAGCATACCCAGAAACTCTAAGTGGTGGTTAGGAATGATCCATAGAGACTATACCACACACTTGCAGAATTCTCTCGTTTGTCTCTTATCTGGTGACAGGTGGAACTTCAGACTTCTTATCACAGTAAAAATAATAAAATTTCCAACTCAAATTGAAACAGGCACCTAGGAATGAACTTAGAATATATTGTTGATATTTCAGAAAAAAATAAACAGGTCTAAACTCAGAGACTAGAATTACTGATCTCTGGGTTTTTCCTTAAGAGTACATGACAAAGCAAAGAGCTGCCACTCCTCCAAACTATAACCAATACCTATACCTCTGCTTTGGTCTCCAAACGGTTCGACTTTTCAGGAACTTTTTCCTATTGTCTATTCCTATTTTTTCTCTTGTATGGAGTCTGTGGGTGGTACAAATTGTTAATGCACCCAGTAGCAGTAAATGTTGAGGTTCTAATACATCTAGATGCTCCTTTACAAGCAAGACCTAGCAGTCTTTGAAAAGACAAATCAACCATTGAAAACCCTATGAAACAGTTCTTCTCTGATGCACCTGGGGTCACCATGGTTCAGAATTCACTTGATGGCTGTTTTGTTTTGTTTTTGCTTTATTCCCTCTGATGTTATTTGACCACCTCCTTTCAGTTGAATTGTTATTCTGTAACACATTTAAGTCTCTCCCAACTAGAAACAAACCAATAAACCTTTACCACTTGCTCCTCAACCTTTGGAGTTGGATTCTTATCATCTTTCCCCTGAATTATCTTTTGTTAATGTTACTAGTTACGTGTAGGTTGTTGACTATAATGAGCAGTTTTCTTTCCTTAGTTCAGTTGGTTCTGATGAGGATTTGATAAAATTGACTCCTCTCTCTTTCTTTTTTTTAATGTTTTATTGTGAATTATGAGATAGTTTACATGGGAGAACATTAGTTTTCCATTCATCCTATTGTATATCGTTTCATTGCCATGGTTACAATCCCCTCCATGCATCATCAACCAACCAAAAGGTATACACTGTAAGCCTGCCCCCTGGTCATCAGCACACAGCCCCTCACCCTATCTGTGTCTAAAGTCCCCAGCTGCTCCATGTCTCCATGTCATTGTCCCTGCCTCCATCTCAGGCCTTATTGCTTCTCTGGGTAGGGTCCCACTCTCCGTTCTTCTCCTTTGATGGTCCCAGGGACCTCCGCTCCTAGACTGCAAAGTTAATCACTCCCCTCCTTGCTACAAAATGTCTATCTTTACAGTTTCAACCCTGACAATCAGTCCTGATAACAATTATTCACTATTGTATCACAAGTGACCTATCACATTTCCTTTCATCAGCCCCACCTAGACAGATTGGATACTCCTCAGTGGAGATTCTACCTTCCTCCATGCCCTCTGAATCTAGGTTCCCTCTTGAAAGCTTGCAAGCCAGTCACTTCTTGTCTTTATAGCCCTCCCTCCCCCCATTTTGAGTAGCCATTGTCCAAGTTGCCCATCCTGTGTACTCTGTGTATGGAGGGGGTGGGAATGATCCTTACTATAATCTCTTTCTTAAAATACTCAATTTTTGACTTTCCATGATAAATTGCTTCCTGTATTTCCTCTGTCTCTCTGGTCATTCATTTACAGAGATATAGTATTATATTTTCTCATCTTCACTTCCCAAGTGTCATGAGGTTCTTACTTCAATTTATCCACAGACAAATCTTGGAATATAATCAGGTATAAACAAAAGTCTGTAATTTTGAGATGTCAAGGAACTGTGTGGGTGGTCCTCATATGTTTCTTCCTTTTTACATTGCAGCTTTAAAAAACTGTGGAGCCTTATTTTAAAATTTGAGCCTATGGTCATTTTTCCATAATAGCAAATACTAATCTCAGTGGACTTGAATTGAGAACTTATTTTCACTTAAACTTTAGCTGACTCTTCCTTACCTGAAGCTTAAAGTGCACTCACTTAGTTCATCTGTTCCTCTGATCTCTGACACATTTGTTGGTATCTGCTCCAAATGATGTAGCTCTTTCTTCTTATCTTGACTTTATGACACTGAACTGGCAGTTGTAGAATAATTTTAAGCCATAAGACATTCATGAAATTTAATCTTGCTAATGTTTCTAATGGATTCAAGTGCTCAGAGAACAGATTCCATGAGAGAATAGGACTGATGTTAAATCATTAATATGGAGCAGAGGGGCTAAAGGTCCCAGATGATTGGCTTTAGGAGAAGTGAAAGTGTAGGGTCAAAGAAGATATGTTCAGATACACCAGCACACACAAAAAGGATATGGTAAGAAATAGTGCTAGCATTAGTGGAAGTAAGTACCAAAGAGGTCCCTGAGTAGTACAGATAGTTTGAACCCTCCCAATGGCACTGTGGAAGCAGAGTCTAGCTGTCTGCTTTGGTAAAGATTACAGCCAAGAAAACCCCATGAATCAGTTCTGCTCTGTAATACATGGTGTCACAGGAGTCATAATTGACCAGATGGCAACATTTGATTTTTGTGTTAAGTCCTGGAGCGGAAACAACCAAATACATCTACCCCATCATTTTACCTAAGACGCTTCTTAGATTATGTATACTCTGAGGATCACTCATTCAATTTTAATCCAACAGTATTTTTGCCGTTTCCCCCAGAAATACATTTTTAGCCTTATTTGAAAGTAATTGATTGTCCGATAATTTTAAGCCTTTGAGTTTCTGCTGGGTTATCGGAGAATTATACCTTGGATCAAGAATTATGAAATAGAAAAGATAAACAACTACACAGCATCACTGAGACCCACAATAGTGCTCCAACCGGATGGTGGCATTTAAGATAGATGGCAAATGCCAATTCTGAGGCACTGCTGTAAGAATTTTGTGTTTCCCATTAGAGAAATAATGCAGCCTCCATCTAATTTGCAAGTTTAAAATTGCAAATCCTACTCTTGGGAGAAAATTGGGTGAATCACAAGTGACTATTGCTTAAGTTTCACATGAGTAAATATATTGGCTGTGTTGGTATTATTCAAAACTCAGGACCACAAAATACATTTTTGTATCATTTTATTTGTAGAAGAATGGCACAATTATTTTCGGAATAATTAACTCCTCAGTTTAGTGACAATTATGTTCCATTATAATAATTAAAATCACACCCTGTTATTTGGATGAACTCAATAGAATAATGATTTCTTAGGGGAAGATTTAATCAGATCATTATTTTTTTCTCCAACACCAAAAATATCTGTAAATTACTTTAACTCATGGTACTGCCGATTAAATTTAAATCTGTTTGCCATACTGTTAAAAGAGTTATAAGGAGTCATTGTGTGGTGTTGTAGGATAAGCATTAGACCACAAAGTTGTTCAGAATGACAGGGTTAGCAGTTCAAACTCACCAACTGATCCTTGGCAACCCTATACAGATGTTGAAACCAACTCAATGACACTTACTAACAACAACTGTTAAAAAAAACTATCATAAACACGATGGTAGCCTCAATCCACCTTTGAACAATCTGCATGTCACAATTATTACTGGAGGCCACTGGGGCTTGACTTTGTAAGATGCAGAGCAGATAGGTGGCCATAACAACAGGGTTACACCTGGTGGGAGTAATCAAAGTCAGGTTGGGTAGAATCAGGTGATGGGCAGAATAGTGATGTTTCAGAAGAATGATCCAGTGAAATAAGAGACCTAGCAAGTGAGTGGGAAAATGTGAGGAAGGCTTAATAGAGCTCCTGGGAACAAAATTTACAATCATTTGGCAGGTTACAAAGACTCCAGGAAAATAGGTGGGGGCATAGGAAACCACCTCTACTTAAAAACACAAACAAAAACAAAACTATAGATCTTACCCAAAAAAGGCAGGAGAAGTATTATACCAATAAAAGAGGGTTGAGGAAGACTTTAGGCTTTTGGAATACTGGTATTTGAATTCAGCTTGAAGTTTATTGTTGTTGTAAGAACCATTGAGTAAACTCCAATTCATAGAAACCTTATGCACAACAGAATGAAACACTGCCCGATTCTGTGCCATTTCAAGAATTAACATAGATCAAGAGCGAATAATTCTGAAGGAAGAATTCCAAGGTGCATTGAAGGCATTGGTGAAGAAAAGGCTCCAGGAATTGCTGAAATACAATTTGAACAGACTGATGTGGCATTGATGCACTCTCATCTATGCCAAGAAATTTGGAAGACAGCTACCTTGCCAACTGACTGAAGAGATCCATAAGTGTGCCCTTTCCAAAGAGAGGTGATCCAAGTAGAAATCATCAGACAATATCATTAATATCACATGCAAGTAAAATTTTACTAAAGATAATCTAAAAATGACTAACTGTACACTGACAGAGAACAGCCAATGGTTCAAGCTGGATTCAAAAGAGTATGTGGAATGAGGTATCTCACTGTTGACATTAGATGGATCTTGGCTGAAAGCAGAGACTACCAGAAAGAGTTTACCTGTGCTTTGTTGACTATGAAAAGGCTTTCAACTGTGTGACTCTTGGAAAGCTGAGGACAACATTGCAGAGAATGAGTATTCTGGAACACTTAATTATACTCACGAGAAACTTGTACATAGATCAAAAAACAGTTGTTCAAACATAACAAGGCAACACTGATTGGTTTAAAATTAGGACAGGTGTTCTCCAGGGTTGTTTTCTTTCGCCATTCTCATTCAGCCTAGAAACCAGGCTCTCCAGACGTTGTGTCTCATACTTAGCACATGTTATTAGGAGGGGAGAGGGACCAGTCCCTAGATAAAGATATCATGTTTGCTAAAGTGGAAGGTCAGAGAAATAGAGGAAGACCCCCAATTAGATGGATTGGCACAGTGGCAGCAGCAGTAGGTTCAAGTGTAGCAATGATTGTGAGGTTGGAGCAGGACCATGCAGTGTTCAGTTTTGTTGTGCATTGGGCCACTATGAGTTGGCACTGACTCAATGGCACCCAACAATAATAACATCATGATGTAATTTATTGATTCATTTGTGCAGATTTTAATTTTCTTTACACTGAGGTGAAATTTATATTAGTTGAGTATTTTGAGTTTTCTTCAATTTCAGCAAGCAAGGTTATATCATTTGCATATTTCAGGTTGCTTATGAGTCTTCCTCCAATCCTGATGCCACATTCTTCTCCATGCAGTCCAGCTTCCCAGACTATTTGCTCAGCATACAGATTGAATTAGTATGGTGAAAGGGTAGCTTTCTTGATTTAAACCATTCAGGATCCCCTTGTTCTATTCAAATGATTGCCTCTTGGTCTATGTATAGGTTCCTCATGAGCATGTAAAGTGTTCTGGAATACACATTCTTTGTAATGTCATCTATAGTTTATCTATGTTACCAAGACAGTTGATAGCCTTTGTATAACCATTAAAGCATATATAAACATCTTTCTGTTATTCTCTGCTTTCAGCAGAAACCCATCTAACAACAGCAATCATATCCGTAGTTTCACATCCTTTTCTGAATCGGGCTTGCATTTCTGATAGTTGTCTGTCAGTGTACTGATGCAACTGCTTTTAAAATATCTTCAGCAGAATTTTGCTTCCATGTGATATTAATGATAGTGTTTAATGATTTCCACGTTCCATTGGGTTAGTTCCCTTTGAAATGAGTGCAAATATGGATCTCTTCCAATTAGTTGGCCAGGTAGCTAGCTCTCTTCTGAATTTCCTGGCATAGATGAGTGAAGCCTTCAGTGCAGCTTGGATTCTTCCTTCAGTACCATCAGCCCTTCATTATATACTACCTCTGGAAGTGATTGACCGTCAACCATTTCTTTTTACACAGTGAATCTGTATATACTTTCCATCTTCATTTGATGATTTCTTCATTATTCAATATTTTGCTCATAAAATCCTTCATATTACAAGCCTAGGCTTGAAGTTTTTATTCAGTTATTTCAGCTTGAGAAATGCTGAGTGTCTTCTTTCCTTTTGGTTTTCTAACTCTGAATCTTTGAACATTTCATTATAATACTTACTCTGTCTTTTGAAATTTTCTGTTGAACTCTTTTACTTCTTTTCTTCCTGTTGCTTTTGTTCCTCTATGTTCAAAAGCAAGTTTCAGAATGTTTTCTGACTTCCATTTTTGTCTTTTCTTTTTCTCCTCTCTTTTTAATAACTTTTTGCTTTCTTTATATATGATGTTCTTAATGTCATCCCCAATAACTCTTCTGGTCTTTGGCCATTACTGTCTATTAATCAAATCTGTTCTTGAGATGCTTTCTAAATTCAGGTGGGATACATCAATGTCATATTTTGGCTTCTAGAGGTCTTTTTGTTTTTTTTTTTTTTAGTTTTCTTCTGCTTCAGCTGAACTTATCTGTCACAGTCTGTTCTCTCTTTTCTTTTGGCTGATGATATTGAGCTTCTTCATCATCTCTTCCCAAAAATGTAGTTAATTTGATCCTGTATATACCATCTGGCTATGTCCAAGGCTTATGTTGTTAAAAAACATATTTGCAGTGAATAAGCCATTGGTCTTGCAAAGGTCTATCATGTGATCTTCAGAATAATTTCTGAATTCGTGTGATATTTTCCAACTAAAGATCCTTTTTCTTTGTTTTGAACTTTAATATAATAATTATCAGTACATATTGAGTGAATGTTTGATTAATTTCAATCTGAAGAAGTTAGTAGAAGTTTTCAATCTCATCATTACTAGTTTTAGCTGTCAGTGCACAAATTTGAATAATAGTGGCTTTAGCTGGTTTTCCTTATAGTCATATGAATATTATCTGATCACATACAGCATTTTACTTAAAGATAGATCTTGAAATTTTCTTTTTAAGGAAGAATGGGATGCCATTCTTCTTGAATTTGTTGATTCCTACGTAGTAAATAATTTGATTATCTGACTCAAAATGACCATTACCTGTTCATTTTAGCTTACTAATAATGCCTTAATAAAGGAGGAGTCCTGGTGTGACCACTTAATGTTCTCTTTGGTGAAGTGTTCATACCCTTTGGCCATTTTTTAACAGAGTTGTGTGTGTCTTTTTGGTGTTGACTTGGTGACTTTTTAATTTATTTTAGAAATTAAATCCTTATTTGATGTATCATTTCCCAAAATCTTTTCCCAGTCTGTTGGCTGTCTTTTTACCCTTTTGATAAAGAATTTTTATGATCACAAATATTTAATTTTGATGAGTCCCAGTTATCTAATTTGTTTTCTGCTCTTCATGCATTTGTAAGTGTGTTTTATAGCCTATTTAAAAAAATAGGTCCCATAGTTTTGTCTGTGTTTTCTTTAGAGAGCTTTATAGTTTTAGCTGTAATACTTACATCTTTGAGCCATTTTGAGTTAATTTTTTGTATTTAGTGTGAAGTATGGGTCCTGTTTCATTTTTATGTAAATGGATATCTAATTTTGCCTGCATTATTTGTTAAAGAAGTTGTTTTTTACCCCTGTTGAAAGGATTTTGACCTCTTCTCCAGAATCATTTATTCCAAAATGGATTGACTTATATCTAGGTTATCAGTCTTATTCCATTGGTCTAAGTCTGCTTTTGAGCCAATACCAGGTCATTTTGATTACCATAACTGTATAGTTGGTTTATATCAGAGAATATAGGGCCTCCTACTTGTTTCTTCTTTTTCAATATTACTTTGACTATTTGAGGTTGATTTGCTTTCCATATAAAGCTGGTACTTAGTTTTTTGTTTGTTTGTTTGTTTTTCCGTTCCAGGAAAGGATGTTAAAAATTACATTTTATCTAAATATGGAGATATGTTCACAATGTTAAGTCTTCTAGTCCATGAACAAGCAAGGAATATTCTTCCATTTATGAAGGTCTCTTTTAGTCTTCTGCAGTAGTATTTCATAGTTTCTCTTGTATGAGTCTTTTGTACCCTTGGATAGGTTTATTTCTACATATTTTCACACTCTCTTGGGTATTTTACATAATCTCACCTCCTTGACTTCCTTTTCAAAATTCTCCCTGTTAATGTAAAAAACCCAAATGATTTGTGTGTGATTGTCTTGGTCCCTGCAACATTCTGAATACTTTTATTAGATCCAGAAATTTTCTGATGCAATGCTATGGGTTTTCTATTTATATAATCATGTCATTTGCAAATAGAGATAACGTTACTTCTTCATTTCTGATTTAAATACTCTTTATTTTCCCTTTTAGCCTGTTGACTGAGTTGTCCCATGAGACTATTATTATAAGTCTTCAAAACCAGCAAACCAGTCTCAGAACGTGTTTGGTTATATCTGAGGGGTATTTGTAGTTGTGTCTTCAGTGAATATATGCAGCTTCTTGCACATATTTGTACTTACACATACATACATATAGATCCTTCCATGTGTTCTCACCTATTTATATGTGTGTATAACAGTAAATGGAGTCCTGGTGTGGTGCTGTGGGTTAATGTGCCAGACTGCAAAGCCATTTTAACTGCAAGGTTGGCAGTTAAAGCTCACCAACTGTTCCTTAGAAACCCTATACAGGGTCGCTATGGGTTGGAATCAACTCGATGGCACTTAATAACAACAACAACATAACACTAAATAAGGAAGACCATAGAAGAATTGATGCCTTTGAGTTATGGTGTTGGAGGAGAATATTGAAAGTGTCATGGGCTCCCAAAAGAACCAATAGATCCGTTTTGGAAGAGTGAAGCCAGAGTGCTCCTTGGAGGCCAGGATGACCAAACTTTGTCTCTCATACTTCAGACATATTGTCAGCAGGGACCAGTCACTGGAGAAGGATATCATGTTTGGTAAGGTGGAGGGTTAGAGAAAAAGAGGAAGACCCTCAACGAGATGGATTGGCGAGGTGGTAGCATCAATTGACTCAAGCCTGGCAACAATAGTGAGGTTGGCCCAGGAATTGGATAGTGTTTCGTTCTGCTGTGCATAAGTTCGCTATGAATCGGAACCGACTTGATGGCACCTAACAACAACAACAACATAGACCTATACTGGAGTTATGGTATGACTCTGGGTTAATGTGCTGGACTGCAAAATCAGTTTGAATCACAAGGTCAGCAGTTTAAGCTCTGCAGCTGCTCTTCAGAAGCCTTATACAGGGTGGCTATGGGTCAGACACAAAATAGCAGCAGCATCACTTCTCAGTGAGCAAGTTTATTTTCAAGTCATAACAAAATCAATCTTTTTCTTAAGAGAAAGTCAGTCTAAAGGGAAATAGAATAGAATAATCATTTATATAATTTTTATTACCTAAATATTCACTTTAGTTCGTTTCCTCAAGTAATTATTCAATTTTCTTACATTAACATACCTAAATATTCTGATGAGATATAAATGTAAAGTTCTGATAAATGCCCTTTGTTGCTTTCTTGGAAGATTTACTTAAAAACATATTCATTGTTCAAAACAGAAGCATATTTTACACGACAAATAAATATTGAACATGTGTCCTCTTTATATTCCAAAAACCTCACTAGACAATAAAATAAAAAACAAAACTCACTTCATCAATACATTTAAACTTTTAAAACAGATATAAATATTTCCAGTATTTTTGGACATTGGCTATATTCATATATCATTACCCATGTTAGTGTTGTACCAGTGTATGTTAGATTGCATCTGTATGTATGCCAAATATATTTTAAAGTTAAAGTTAATTTAAATACTACTGTTCATAAAACTTAGGACATAACTTTGTATGTAAATGCTATGCAGTTAAAAAGTAACTTGATTAAATTCATTGCGATGGTCAATTTATTCAAGTTCCCTTCCCATTGGTTGTTTACCAAGATGTGCATAAGAGCATATCCATTTGTTTATATAATGGCAAATATAATTGCTGGCAGTCTTGGGTGGAGTTGCTAAATCAGCAGATATGGATGCACAAGTTAATTCTCTTAAAATGGATCAAGAGACCTATCATCTACCAATATAATCTGACCTTGTCCAGTAATCACTCATGTTGGGTTCAGATGACTATTGGTTGAGTGTAGCAAGAGTTAGACTCCACAACCAACCTTCACTTCTTATTAGAAAGAGTTCACTCCTAAGAGTCCTGCCTAGACAAGGTGTTTCCATTAAATGATAGGGGATCATAGGAGACAAATATCAATCAAAGTGTTGAAGGGATAAGGACCTCATAGTTTAAACAGCCTTGCACATGGGTGCCCTCATGACTCCTCATGAACTTTATTTACATTTTGCACAGTCTCACACTCTGGGCTTGGTATCAATTTCATTTAATTCCTTGCCTGTTCCCTTCCATGGTGGCACTTGCTTTTTCTTGTCCTGTCTTCTTGGCATCTATGGGCTTTTTGTTTTAGACAACTGAAGTTCTTGTTTAGTTGATGTCTTAAGCATGTGCTTACCTTGCTTATTAGGTAATCTGTCCCTGTGGTCTAGGAAGGAGAAGGTTCCTGATCTTTTCGGTCTGTCGAAGCTGTGTTACCTGCTGTTGTCTCAGTGCTGAAATGAGAAGACCACATGTTTTTTTGCTTGAATTTTTGTTTTGATGGTGTCTAGAAAGACACTAGTCCCTGCTGCCAGGTACAGATGTGGTCTTTTAAGGTTACAGTGGCCAGTTTTGTGCTGACTCTGCAGATTTAGTACCATCTCCTTAAAGATTCATAGCCTTGGAAACCCTATATAGGATTGCTATGAGTTGGAATCAACTGTATCCCAGTGGGTATGGTTTGGGATAGCCTATGTAAGAAGCCCTGTTGGTGCAGCGAGTTAAGCACTGGGCTGATAAGAGAAAGGTCAGTGGTTCAAACTCATAAGCTACTCAGCAAGAGAAGTGGGAGGCAATCTTCTTTCCTAAAGACTTCCAGCCTTGGAAATCCCAAGAAGCAGGCCTATTCTGTCCTATGAGCTGCTCTGAGGAGGTTGACACTATGGCAGTGGGTTTGTCTTTTGGCCTATATATTATACTCCGGTAGTGTAGTGGTTACGAATTGGCCTGCGGACCACAAGGTCAGCAGTTCGAAGCTACCAGCCATTCCAAGGGAGAAAGATGAGGCTTTCTGCTCCTATAAAGATTTACAGCCTCGGAAACCCTGTACAGGGTCACTAAGAGTCGGAACCGACTCCACGGCACATAACCACAACCATATTATATTTCAACCCAACCATAAAATTAAACATTGTATGTCAGAAAACATTTTTATTTTTATTTTTTAGCTACCCATCTGTATCTTTTCTTGCTCTAAACTCAATTCTTTAATTTCTTCCACCACAGTTCCAAGCACTGTTGTACCTTACTAATGCTTCAGAGGGTTTTTTTGGTGATTTCTTGGCCTTACTTATAACTCTAGTATCTTGGACTTCTTACAGTATTGCTTACACTCTCTCCCTGAATCACTATATTGACCTTACAAAATATATTCTCGAATAATATCTGCAATAATTGGCATTGTACATCTTTCAAAATGACATTATGCTTAACTATAGATTTCTTGAGGCCATAAAATATGCTTTATCATTATTATTTCCCGACCCACTGACACATTCATATAGTTTGAATGAATGAATGGATAGATGCATGAATGGGTAACTAGTTTGGATCCTCCTATATTTGAGTTTTTGGAGTATAAAAAGTACAGTGTTTATAAATAAAGCTTGAATACGTTTTCAATAGTCCTCCCTGGAGTTGTGGACTCTCCTTCCCCCCACCAATCAGGTGAGGAAACAGTACACATAAAAGGTATCTCTGTGGAGCTATGGTAAAGGTTTACATAGGATATTGTGAGAAGAGTGGGGAGGGGAATATATCCAACTGTTTAGGACCAAGGTCAGAAGTGGATACTTCATATGAGTCTTAAATACTAAACAGAATTTAGGTAGACGAAGAAGTGTGTGGGGAGTCATTTTTGTGGGAGAGTTAAATAGGGGAAGGTAGTGGTTACAAATTGGTCTGTGAACCGCAAGGTCAGCAGTTCGAAACTACCAGCAGTTCCGCGGGAGAAAGATGAGGCAGTCTGCTCCTGTAAAGATTTACAGCCTCGGAAACCCTGTGTAGGGTTGCTATGAGTCGGAACTGACTCCAAGGCACATAACAACAACAACATAGTACCTTGCTGGCAGAGGATCATTACAAAACGTGTGATGCATAATACTTACGTGCAGTTGACTGTTACTTGGGCATAAAATTCCAGACAGAAAAGATCAGCAGAGAAGTTAGAGAAATAGAAGGAACACAATTACAGGTGGCTTGTGGGCCATGGGAATGACATCAATATATATTTAATCTGAACAGAACACTCTGGCAATTGCACAAAGGATTAATGTGAGGTGAACAAATCTCAAGGCAGGGAAAACAGATGTACAAAGGAATAATCTATAGACAAGAAATGGGAGAATCTGAACAAAGCTAGAAAAAGTTGGAATGCTTTTGGAGATTTACATGAGAAAACAAAGTCTGTAAACTTGGTATTTAAATGGGAAGGGGGTCTAAAAGTTAGCTGAAGTCAAGAATAATTTCCAGGTTACTAATTAGGCTGAACAGCTGGGTGATGGCAACACTAATTGAAACAGAAACTGTTAAAGAGTGAAAGTGAGGAGTTCTATTTTTTGTAAAGGTGTCTGCAGAACATCCGCGTGAGTATGTCTACTATGCAGTGAACCGTATGAATTTGAATTTCCAGGAAAAAGGGTAGAAAATATCAATTTGGAAGTCATTAGCATATAGACAGATAAAATCATGAGAATGTATGAGCGAATTCAGGGGAAGTATCTGGAGAAAAGCATATATGGAAACGGAGCACTAAATAAAGTACGAAGCAGTAGCCCTGGTGTGTATTGGGTTATATGTTGGGTTATGTGTATTAACCACCGGGTCAGCAGTTTGAACTCACCAGTTGTTCCTTGATGAGGCTTTCTGCTCCCATAGAGATTTACAGACTCAGCAATGATATACAGAGTCACTGTGAGTTGGAACTGATTTGACAGCACACACAACAACAATATGCAAAGAAAGAAAAACCTATAAAATTAAATTAGATGGGTTTTTCCCTACATTCAATTTCCCGCCATCCATTTAATTGTGTGGTGTGGTGATGTGTCGTGCAGTCGGTTCAGATTCATAGCGACCCTGTATAGAGTTTCCAAGGCTGTAACTCTTTACGGGAGCAGAAAGCCTCATCTTTCTTCTCCCGTGAACAGCTGGTAGTTTCGAACTGCTGACCTTAAGGTTTGCAGTCCAATTCGTAACCACTACGCTACCAGAGCTCCTTATTTAATTGTGTAAACACGGCAATGAGGATCGGCCACCCACACGTTTTTTAAATTTCATTTTTATTTTGAGGCAATTTTGGATTCACATGCAGTATTAGGAAATTTTACAAGTGATTTTATGGCCTGCTAGCTAATCTCAAGGTCAGCAGTTCGAAACTACCAGCTGTTCTGTGGGAGAATGATGAGGCGTTCTGCTCCCGTAAAAATTTACAAACTCGGAAACTCTGTAGAGGGCCATTATGAGTCGGAACGACTACACGCACACAACAACAACAACAACCCTTTAAATCAGAGTCCTAGGTGGCACTGTAGGATAAATAGTGGACTTCGGATGTGGCGCTATAGGATCAATACTGGACTGCGAAGCACAAGGTCAGCAATTCAAACCCAACTGCTTCTCTGGAAACCAACTCTGTGACTGGTAACAACAACTTTTAAACAAGGAGATCTGGTGGGGCAATAGTTAAGGAAATTTCTGCGAATTGAAAGGTTGTTAGCTTGAACCCATTCAGAAGCTTGAGGGGAGAAAGATGTGGCAATCTGTTTCCATAAAGATTACAGTTCTACTGTGTCCCATGGAACACAATAAATTGGAATCAACTCAGGGTATTCAACAACACCTCTTTAAACCATTTCCCAATGGAAACTTCTTGCAAAACTGTATCAAACAGGATACTTCCTTCAGCATAAGGCTTCCTCATGATGCACTTTTATAGCAAAACTCACTTTCCTCCTGTCTACTCCCTATTTATCGCTTTATTTATTGACAAACACTCATCTGTTCTCCATTGACACACACATGCATCCAGGAGGTTAAGTAAAAAAATATTGCTACTGGGATTCCAGTTCATACATGCATGGGTTTATTGCAAATAAAACTTGTTTAAACATGTCTCTGGATTAGTAGGTGAATGTAGACATTTTTTAGTGATGTCTTAATTTCTGCTTGTTTATTGTTGTTAAGTTCTGTCAAGTCAGTTCCGACTCATAGTGACTTTGTTTTGTATAGGGTTTCCAAGGAGTGCCTGGTGAATTTGAACCACCAAATGTGTGGTTCATTGAGGTTCAATGTGGTTCAGTTCACCAGGACTCCTAGTTTTAGTTGTTAAGTGCCGCTGAGTTGGTTCTAGCTGTAGAAGGTTTTCAAGTAGTAGTTGGTGGGCGTGAACCGCCACCTTGTGGTTCAAATCAAATGTCCTCCAGTGGTTATCCTCTGAAAAAAGAAGATACTCTTTTACCATGGAAAGAAATACTTTCCAGATTAGAGCTAGTACAAAAGTTTTAACAAAACTCAAGAGGACATCTTCCTAAATAATTGAAACTTTGCAATGATTTTATGGTAAATGTTGTCCCACATAAAACAATTGATTTTAGATAGATCTATCATTTTTTAAAATGTTGTGAGACCTCAAAAATGAACACAAGATAAACCGGTCAGAAGATTATGGAAACCTTTTTGTTTTGTTTTATTTTATTCCAAAGGGGTAATAATATTGATAGATTTTCTCACAGGACAATCATGGAAACTTATTTGGAGAAGTTTTAAGAAAACTGAAAACTACATTGGTGAGAAAAAGACCAGAAAAGTTACACCGAAAAATGTTTTTTTATCACAACAATGCACTTGCTCATTCTTCAAGTGTAACAAGTGCTGTCCTATGAGAATTTTATTGGGAAACCTTACTCTATACACCCTCCAGTACTGGTCTTGCCTCCTCATACCTGTTTTTGTTCCCCAAACTCAAAGAATGTTGAAAAGACATACAATTTGAATCCCTCAAGGGTGCCAGAAGTAGCTTTTTAACGAGGTAACAGAGTGTCAAATTCTTTGGGTAAGAGTTAGAAAGATAGAAACATCACCTTTCATAGTGCATAGACCTAGATGGAGTTCAAATTTTTCTCTTACATATGGTACTTTTGGTTTTAAATCTAAGAACTCTTTATCTAGTCCTATGTCACAAAGATTTCTACTACTTTAAAAATATTTGTAGTTTTAAATTTTATATTAAATCTGTAATCTGTTTTCAGTTAATTTTTATGTAAAATTTTGATTATTAGATAGAACTTTGTTCTTTCTTCCATCTTTCCTCCTTCCCTCCCTTCCTTCTATCCTTTATTTATTTATTTGTTTTTTGCCTGTTGTTGTTATTATGTACCATCAATTTGGTCCTAACTCATAGCGACCCTGAACACAACAGAACAAAGCACTGCCCAGCCCTTCATCATCCTCACAGACGTAGTTGTTTTTGAGCACATTGCTGCTAGTGTCAGTCCACCTCATTAAGGTCTTCCTCTATTTTGTTGACCTTCCACTTTACCAAGCATGATGTCCTTTTCAAGGGAATTGCCCCTCCTGAAAAAATGTTTGAAGTGTAAGAGACCAAGTTTCACCATCCAGGCTTCTAAGGAACATTCTGGCTGTACTTCCTCCAACACAGATTTGTTTGTTCTTCTGGTAGTTTATGGTATTTTTAATATTCTTCTAGAATGCCATAATTTGAACCCATCAATTCTTCTATGGTCTTCCTGTAGAGTTGTAACACTAAAGTAAGTATTCTATAGGCAAAATATTGAACAATGAATGGAGAATCAAAGGAGGATGGAAGGAATACAGAGCCACTGTGCCAGAAAGAATTGGTTGAGGTTCTATCATTTCAGAAGGTAGTATATGAACAAGAATGTGTGATACTGAGGAAAGACATCCAGGCTACATTGGCAAAAAAAATACCCCCAAAGTTCAAGGATTGACAGAAAACAAAATGAAATCTCCCCAAAAAACTGACAGAGTTGAAAATGCTTAATTAAGGCAACACAGTTCAAAGAAAGGTGACTGTACAGAATTTGGAAATTATCATACAATGTCTATGTAGAATAAGCACTGAATTTCAAACTACAAAGTTGGAGGTTTGAACCCAACTGCTGCTCCTCTGGAGAGAGAGAGATGAGACTTTCTTTACCCACCTTGAAGTCCAGCACATTTACCCACAGCACCACACCAGAACTTCTCAGAAACCCTATTCAGTGTCACTGTGAGTTGGGATCAATTGAACAATATTTTACAAGAAGAAAATCATTAACGTTACCCACAAGTAAAATGTGTTGTTGTTAGGTGTCATTGAACATGTTCCAACTCATAAAGACCATATGCATGACTAATGGAAACTCTGACCAAACTGCACCATTCTCACAACTGTTGTGTTTGTGCCTGTTGTTGCTACATTTCCAAGTAAGATGTCCTTCTCCAGGGACTGGTCCCTCTTAATAATATGTCCAAAGTAGGAGAGACAAAACCTCATCATACTTGCTTCCTAGGGACATCTGGCTTTCCTTGTTTTAACACAGATTTGTTTGTTCTTTTGGCCATCTATGGTATTTTCAATATTCTTCTCCAACACCACAATTCAAATGTGTCAATTCTTCTATGGTCTTCTTTATTCATTGCCCAACTTTCATATGTATATGAGAAAACTGAAAATACCATAGCTTGGGTCAGGCCTGCTTATGTTCTCAAACTGACGTCTTTGCTCTTGAACACATTAAAGATGTCTTTTGCAAAAGACTTGTCTAATGCAAGCTTAATGCATCATATATTGTCTGAGCTATTGATTATTGTTTCCATAAGCATTGATTATGGATCCAAGCAAATAGAAATCTTTGACAGCTTTGCTGTCTTCCAATTTATCATGATGTTATTTATTGGACCAGAGGTGAGGATTTTCATTTTCTTCACATTGAAATTCAAGCCATACTGAAGGCTGTCTTTGAACTTCATCAGTAAGTATTTCAAGTCCTCTTTACTTTCAGCAAGCAAAGTTGTATCATCTTCATATCACAGTTTATTAATGACTCTTCTTCCTAGCCTCATTCCACCTTCTGCTTCATATAATCTACCTTTTCAGATGCTAGTCACGAAGACTGAATAAATATGGTAAAAGTATACATCCCTGACACACACTTTTCTGATTTTAAACCATGCAGCAGCATCTTGTTCCCTTTTAACAACTGCTTTTTGATAACGGTTTATTATTGCTCCAGTGGGAGGATTTTTGTTTTCTTTACATTGAGGAACAACCCATACCAAAGGCTTTCATCTTTGATCTTCATCAGTAAGTATTTTAAGTCCTCTTCATTTTCAGCAAGCAAGGTTGTATCATCTGCATATCACATATTGTTAATAAATCTTCCTCCAATCCTGGTGCCATGTTCTTCTTCATATAATCAGCTTTTTGGATTATGTGCTCAGCATGCAGATTGAATAAGGAGCTCTGATAGCATAGTGGTTACGAATTGGACTGCGAAACTTAAAGTCAGCAGTTAGAAACTACCAGCTGTTCCCTGGGAGAAAGATGAGGCTTTCTGCTCCCATAAAGATTTACAGCCTTGGAAACCCTGTACAGGGTCACTATGAGTCGGAATCGAGTCCATGGCATGTAACAACAACAACAACAACTACAATGCGGATTGAATAACTATAGTGAAAGAATATAACCCTGGCGCATATCTTCCCTGATTTTAAACCATTCTGTGTTCTCTTGTTCTCTTTGGACAACTGACTCTTGGGCTATGTATGCATGTGTACCTCCTGAGCACAAGTAAGTGTTCCAGAATACTCATTCTCTGTAGTGTTGTCCACAGCTGTCATGATCTACACAATTGAAAGCCTTTTTGTAGTCAATAAAGCACAGGTAAATATCTTTCTGTATTTCTCTATTTTAAAATACACTATTTTTGGAATTTGCTTTATAGACTTTAGGGCTTTGTCATTGAATGCAAAAATATTTATAATTCATCTTTTGGTTAACTGTTGCTTTTATCATTATATAATACGCTTCTTTTTCTTATAAAATGGATTTTGACTTAAAAATCCTATATTGCCACACCTCCATTACGGTTACTATTTACTAAGTATTTTTGTTTGTTTTCCTATACTTTGATTTTTTACCTATTTGTATCTTTGTACTGATACTATGTTCTTTGTAGGCAATATTTGAAGATTATTTAAAATATTTTTTTCTTTTTTATCCATTTGACCATTCTCTGTATACTTGTGCATTCTCAGACAGGAAAGAATTTACCATTCATTTTGTTATACATTCTTATTTAATGTGGCATTAAGGGTTTCTGTGTTTTTCTTTACTTGCTGTGCTGAATTCTTTTTGTATATGAGTGTTTTATCCCTATTTCATATTATCATTGTCACTTTTGTGTTTATAAATGCTTTGCTTTTCTTCTTGTCTGTTTTAGAGAATACATTCAAAAAGTGTCTTTGTGATTACCATTAGACCAACATTTCATGTTCTATACTTAAAGCAATCTGTCACATCTTGAAATCACCTCAACTTCCTCACATATGGAAGTTCATCCCTGCACCAATCATTTACCATTTTATTTTGATGTTGTCATAGATTACAACCATAATCATGGTTTAACTGCATTTCACTGTTGTGGTGTCCCTGCCTATCTTGGTATTAACGTGATGATGCCGTGTTTCTTTACCTCTGGTTGTTGTCTAATGTCATGACTTTCCTATTTGAAATCCTTGTTTTCATATTTCTTGTAGCCTTCTCTTGTGGTTACAAATTCCCTTAATTTCTACTTATCTGAGAATTTTGAAATTTCTTCCCCCCCCCCTTTTTTTTAGTGTCAGAATTAAATTTTATTTCACATTGATAGAAATCTTGAAAAAGATTTACATTTTCCCATGTTATAACATGATATTTCAGCAGAATAAGACATTTACTATAAATATATTGCTGATTTGTATAACTAAAGTGTTTATATTCTTCAGAGTAAAGAAAATTACTTCATAAATGATTGTACATAATTTTGAAATCCAGATATAAACATATGGCTTCATTATATACCTTTCTACATTGAGTTATAGTATTGGAGGAGAATATATATACCTATCTACATTGAGTTATGGTATTGGAGAGAAATATTGAAAGTGCCATGGGCTGCCAAAAGAACAAACAGATTTGTGTGGGAAGACGTGCAGCCAGAGTGCTCCTTGGAGGCCAGAATAGCCAAACTTCATCTCTCATACTTCAGATATATTGTCAGGAAGGACCAGTCTCTAGAGAAGGATCTCATGTTTGGTAAGGTGGAGGGTCAGAGAAAAAGAGGAAGACCCCAGCTAGATGGATTGGCAAAGTTGCAACATCAATGGGCTCAAGTGTGGCAACAATTGTGAGGTTGGCCCAGAATTGGACAGTGTTTCATTCTGTTCTTAGGGTCACTATGTGTCAGCACCTACTCGATGGCACCTAACAACAACAACAACATAATATATTACTAAATTATTTCCATTATCAGTTAGCACCCATTTATAAAGATGCATTCCTGATACAGTTCTGATCAGCAGAAAAATTAACAACAGTTCAGAAATAACAGGCATACATTTCTGCTACATATTAAACTGTCTTGTAACTACACCATATGTATAGGGTTTTAACTAACCTTTATTGTCCATTAAATTTTGTTTTTAAATAATTTTTATCAGTCATCTGAAAATTTTGACTAAAGTAAGTTTCAGGTAAGTTCATTGCCAGATAGAAATAAAGTACATTTTTCTTAAACATTGCTAATTTTCCATAGTAGTTGGTTTCAGACATACCCAAAAAATAAGTAAACTCAATGCTACAAGAGTCATCTTAGACCAAATTATCTAAGATTGAAATCTTAAGTATTTTATAACAAAGAATATGACCTAATTCTTTCACATGATTACAAAAACAAAATACACAGAATTACTCGTGTTAAGTGGATTGAAAATTCACGTGGATTGAAAATTAAATAAGTCTAAATTTGGACTAAGGTACAGTTTCAGAAATAAGTACTGAAGAGGTTTTAAGTGATGTCTCACTTCTTTATACAAGTATAAATGCATTTAAAATACCAAATGTCTGTGGTTTAGAATATTGAATTACAGCAAATATCTATGGCAGAGAGGCAATATTTGGTCTTTTACAAAGGATAATACAGGAAGAACACATTTCTAAAGAGGAAAAAATAATATTCAATAAAAGATATCAAAGAAAAAAAAGGAAAGAAAGAAAAGAAAAGGCAAAAAACCTGTTCTCCAAAATAAAAGGGTCAGTAATTGAGAACTATTTCATTGACACATAAAAGCATCATTTCTACTATTAGAAATAATGTGATACCATCTCATTCTTATTTTGCATTACATTCATTGTGTATACATACATATATACATATATATAGAGAGAGAGAGACTGTGTACTTACTAAGCAGTCTTGAAATAAATCCATAGTCTAAGCCACAGCATGCATAACTGTTTATAACTGTTCATTTATACATGAACGCATTTTCAAAAATCATACTAATAAATTTCAAATAATATAATAAAAATCTAGTTACAGTATTCATTATTTTACTGAATTACATTTGAGAAAAATATGCCAGTTGCTTAACCTATTTAATACTAGTGTATTCTGAATCATAATAGGCAAACACTTGTCTAGAAGCTTAAAAGATCTCAAATTTCTCATGAAGAAACATTTAGTCTGTCATTGGCATGTATTTGTAAAACATTTTAACGCTGCAAGCATGAGAAGTTTCAGACTTGGGCAGGCACGTGAACAGTTTCTATATATGATGCTGGTGTACTGCCACATGAGGCCTCTTAGCAGAATCAGTGCATGGGAGGTAGGAGTTTTTCAATGAACTGCTTGACATCCATCATTTCCTGTTGACACGAACTATGCATCATGCATTCATAGGTCTTGAAGGTTACATTGGCTGGATTTACTAATGTTTATAGCGTAGTGGTTACGAATCGGGCTGCGAACCTTAAGGTCAGCAGTTCGAAACTACCAGCTGCTCCGCGGGAGAAAGATGAGGCTTTCTACTCCCGTAAAGATTTACACCCTCGGAAACCCTGTACCGGGTCGCTATGGGTCGGAACCGACTCGACGGCACTTAACAACAACAACAATAGCTTTTCCACAGTAAGAAACACAAACATTAGAGGGACTGAAAGGTCACAATCTCCATGGCACTGAAGAATAGAAATATCTTTATTAACTCCATTGATAGGACACTGAGGAAATGAGGACCAAAGTGGGAACCAGCAACTGAGTTTGATGACGCTGCTAGTTTTTATTGTGGTAAGAGCAGCATATAAAGACAGATTTCCTTTTCCTTGAGAAAATCCTCCCAAATTAATTCTGTTAGAAGGAATTCCGTTCTTGGCCTCTTGATCTATCAAAACTTTGACGTTTTCTGCTGCTTCCTTGATTCCATTTTCATCCTTCTGTGAATCTGGTGAAAGTCCAATAAATAATATCAAATCAAGAAGGCATAGTCATTTTTATATTTAATGTAACAGGCATAGCTGGTGTGTGTGGGCAGATATATTTGATGTGTGAACATTTGACACCTGCAAAGGCTTCTGCCCATCCATGCCTTGTATCTTCCAATCCATGAAGGAAAATAATCACTGCAGAAGCCTTCCAGACAGCGGACACTATGGCTGGGAGTGAGCAGGACATGTTACTGCCGCACATACACCAGCTCCAAGACCTCGTGTCAGAAGTGGAAGGGAACTCTCCCTCACTTTTAAGTAACAGTTTTGATGGCTGTATAATTCTTACTTGACAATTCTCTTCCTATAGGTTTTGGTATATGTTTCATTGCCTTTTTGCTTGTATAGTTAATGGGGAAAAAAATCAGTGCTCAATCTTATTGGATTCCCTTTGTAGATTATATATATATTTTTTCATTGGATCTGGGAAATTTGCTTGTGTCATATTTTGGTGTATTTTTTTTGTGGGCCAATACTTTTTTAGTTCAATAAGCTTCTTGGATGAAAACCTCATTTTTCATGTTTGGCAAGTTTTCTGTGATTTTATTTAAATATATATATTTCTCTACATTTTTCTCTCTTTTTCTACTATGAATCCTGATGTGAATTTGTTTTTCTTCTTGATGGTATCCCGCATTACCTGTGGGCTTTCTTAATTTATATTAAAACTTTTAATTTTTTTATTCTTTATGCAGAAAAATAGTAAAGGTTTTGTTCTTTGTTTTACTCTGTCTGCCATCTGTTGTTTCAGTTCCAGGCTGTGTACTTCACTGAGTAGTTGTTTTTATGATTTTATTGTTAAACGTCTGAATTTCTAATTGTGTTTGTGATTCTATTATTTTAAATTGAGTTTGTCTTTATGTTCCTGTATTTTTCTACTTAATTCATCTAGAAGTTTTCATGTTTTCCATGAAGACTTGATGTGGCACGGTAGAATTAGCATTTGACTGCTAACAACAACGATGACAGTGCAAACCACCAGCTACTCTTTGGATACGCTATACAGAGTCACTGTGAGTTGGAACAGACTCAGCAGCACTTAATAACCACAATTTAACACTAGGTTTTGAAACCTTTGTCAGGTAGTTCTATTATTTTTCTTTTTCTGAGACTTTCTTTGCCCTTCTATTTTGTTTGTTTGTTTGAGCCATCTTTTTTGTTTCTTCTTATAATTTGTCTTTGTTACAGTAAAGTTTTGATTTATATACTTATATATTTCTTCATTGATTATCCTTGCCTTTATTTTGTTTTGATATACCAGGGACTTAGCTTTCATACCTTCTTCTTTATATTGCCTATCTTCCTTTTTATTATTTTGATGATTGCTCCTTTATAATACTGATTTATATAAAACTTTGCTGCTTTTGGTTGACTGGGTGTGAATTCCTCTCACTGGTCAGTATGGTGGATCTTACATGCACAGGAGTCCTCTGTCATTAGCCACCTATGTTTTCCCTTAGAGGGTTGGGTGGAGGTGTGGGGACAGATCCCTTTCCTGATGAGAGGAACCAGGTGTTGGGCGGTCAGGATTTGCCACAGCTTTAGAGGGACAGTGTGATTCTTTCAAATTGCTACAAGCAGTACAACCATTGAAGAGCAAAACAGGTTGTCTTCATAGTCACGGGGAGGCAGTGTTATGCAAAGGTAGAGACAGATCTGCACAGGCATAGGTTAGTATCACAGTGGGCAGGGAGGACAAGAGGTCACCATGTATGTGTGGATGGCCGTCGGGTATGTGTCTTGTCGTTGGTGGTCTGGGTGGGGTAGGCTATGGAAGTACAGAAGTTCTGGCTTAAATGGCTGGTTGGGGTAGAGCCTGCTCAATTGAGAGAGGAAGAAATGGGATAGCCTAGGTGTAATTTGAGGTGGTATCTAATTATTACTCTGTGGTTCTATTCTTCAGTGTACATCTCCCTTCTATTTGGACAGTCATTGCCACTTAGAACTATTCTCATCACTGGTTGCTATCTCCCATGCTTCTCTGAACTTGATCAGGATACTGAACTACTGTCTGACCTTCTTGTATTTGAGCTTTACCCCTCTTCAAATGCACACTTCCTATTTTAGTCTCCATTCTGAGGAGACTAAATACCCACCTCCCTGGGTATTCCTGGTATCCGAGTTATAGCATTCTCACACATTGCCTTCCCTGGCTGGTTCACCCACCTCACATGCAGCCACTTTAATTCTTTCCTGGTTGGGTTACACATAAATCTGCTTCTGACTGTGATTTCTGTGAGGTTACTCTTTTGGGCTTCTTATCTGGGGATATTGCGGGAGAAAAATGAGGCTTTCTACTCCCGTAAAGATTTACACACTCGGAAACCCTGTACAGGGTCACTATGGGTTGGAACCGACTCGATGGCACTTAACAACAACAACAATCTGGGGATATTATTTGCTGCTATGCCAAATTGTCTGCACTGAACAAGACTAACAACCATGGCATCGATGACCTATGAATCTCTGTTTTCCTACTATTTTGGTTGTAGCTCTTCTTCCAAGTTTTGCACTGATTTTTCAGTGTTTATGTTTGATATTCAGGAATCCAAGGCTGTAATTTGTATCCATTTTACTTTGTTTCTTGAGTCTTTGCTCTATGTTTAAATATTAGAATTTGCCTATTAAAAAAAAATCTTAACTGTAAACCCTTAGAATTTATTCAGTGTTTATAAATACTACTGTATTTTTAATTTCACTGTTACATGTCAAAACACAATTGATTTTTCTATAAATATCTTGTATACTGGCCAACTGATAGGAAGACATCTGTATTTGTGCCCATTCCAAAGAGAGGTGACCCAAGGGAATGTGGAAATCATTAGACAATATCTTTGATATCCCATGTGAGTAAAGGTTTCCTAAAGGTAATGCAGAAAGGCTACAACCTTCCATTGACAGAGAACTTCAAGAGGTTCAAGCTGGATTCAGAAAAAGACATGGAGTAAGAGATAACATTACTGATGTCTAATGGATGGTGGCTGAAAGCAGAGAATACCAAAAAGATGTTTGCCTGTGCTTTATTGACTATGCAGAGGCTTTCAATTGTGTGGATCATGACAAGCGATGGACAATATTGTGAAGGATGAGTATTCTGGAACACTTAATTATGCTCATGAGAAACCTGTACATAGACCAGTGCAACCGTGTTGTATTCTTTCACCATACTTATTCAACCTGTATGGTGAACAAATAATCCAAGAAGCTGGGTTATATGAAGAAAAATGTGGCATCAGGATTGGAGGAAGACTCATTAACAAACTGTGATATGCAGATGATACAACATTGCTTGCTGAAAGTGAAGAGGACTTAAAATACTTACTGACGAAGATCACAGATCATAGCCTTTGGTATGGATTGCATCTCAATATAAAGAAAACAAAAATCCTCACTACTGGACCAATAAACAACATTCTTATTAATGGAGAAAAGATTGAAATTGTCAAATACTTCATTTTTCATGGATCAACCATCAATACTCATGGAAGCAGTAGTCAAGAAATCAAATTATATATTTCATAAGGCAAATCTGCTGCAGAAGGCCTTTTAAACGTGTTGAAGAGCAAAAATATCAGCTAGAGAACTAAGGTATACCTGATCCAAGCTATAGTATTTTCACTAACCTCATATGTATATGAAAGTTGGACAGTGAATAAGGAAAATCATAGAAGAATTGATGTATTTGTGATATGGTATGGAGGATAGTATTGAAAGTGCCATGGACTGCCAAAAAAACAAACAGATCTGTGTTGGACGCAGTACAGCCAGAGTACTCTTTGGAGCCCAGGATGGCCAGATCTCATCTCTTATACTTCGGACATATCGTCAGGAGGGATCAGTCACTAGACAGGGATATCATGTTTGGTAATGTGGAGGGTCAGAGAAAAAGAGGAAAACCTCCAATGAGATAGATTGGCAAAGTGGCAGCATCTTTGGGCTCAATCGTGGCATCAATTGTGCCAGGACCAGGCAGTGTTTCGTTCTGTTGTACATGGGATTGGATGAGTCGGTAATGACTCAATGGCCCATAACAACAATAACACTCTTGTATACTGATACTGTCTAATTCACTTATTAGATCTAGAAAGAGAAATAGTGGTTAAAGAAGAACACCAAAGACAGTTTCAATTGTGTGAGTGAAGCTGCAGTAAGGTATTTTCATTAGATGAAAAAAATGATGAGTTTATATGAGATTAATGGGCTCAAGCGTAACAACGAATGTGAGGTTAACGCTTGACCAGGCAGCATTTCATTCTTTTGTGGATAGGATTTCTATGAGTTGGTACCAACTTGTTGGCACTTAACAACAGAAAAAAGAGTCTAAAGATGACTATGCAAGGACAGTTTTGCTGGGGAGAGAGAATGGGTCAAAGGCAAAAAAACAAAAAACAACTAAAAAAAAAAATTGATTCCAATTAGACAGGGAAATATTAAGGCCCAGAAAAAATGCAGAAAGATTGGAAGAAATGTAGGAAACATAGAAATATGAAAGGTTAATTAATGACTTATAAGAGGAAGAAAATGGGATGGAAGGATAAGAAGCAGGGGGAGTTGTAGAGAAGTCTACCTAGCACAAAACACTTTATTTCCAACATCTTCATGTGTAATATCCTCCTATTTCCACTGATACATTGATGTGTGTGTCATGAATGGTGCTGTATAGCAGAGTCCAACTTCCTTTACTTTGTCTAGCTAATCTCAGCCACCCCTTTTGAACTTTGAAAAAGTAAAAAAAAAAAAAAAAAAAAAAAAAAAGCTAATATTTTACTGGGACTGAACTGAACAGTACCTATTAGAATAGCTAGAAAAATATCCTAAATGATTGAAATATCCTACAACTATCTGTCATTGTGTTGTTCTGTGGTGGCCTGCATGTTGCTATTCTCCTAGAAGCTACGCCATCCATATTTTAAATACCAGCCAGGTTACCTATGGTGGACAGATTTCAGTGAAGCTTGAAGACTAAAACAGACTAGGAAGAAAGAGAGACAAACTACTGAATGCTTAAACACTGAAAACCTTTTGAAAAGCAGAAGAACATTGTCAGATATAGTGCTGGAAGATGAAAACATTATGAACAGCAGTAGAATATTGTCAGTTATGGTACCAGATGATACGCCCTTCAGGCTGGAAGGCATTTAAAATATGACAGGAGAAGTACAACTTCTCAAAGTACAACTGACCGTGATGACACAAATGGAGTAAAGCATTCAGGACCTTCATTTGCTGATGGGAGCACAACTCAAAATTAAGAGAAAGCATTGCAAACATCCATTAATAATCAGAACAAAGAATGTATGAAATATGAATCTAGGAAAACTGGAAACTATCAAAAATGAAATTAAACGCATAAAGATCAATATCTTAGGCACTAGTGAATCGAAATGGACTGACATTAGCGTTTTGAATCAACCAATCATATGGTTTATTATGTCAGGAATCACAAATTCAAGAGGAAAGGCATCCCATTCCTCATCAAAAAGAACATTTCAAGATCTATCCTGAAGCACAATGTTGTCTGTTATAGGATAAAATCCATATGCCTACAATGAAGACTAGTTACTATGAATATTATTCAAATTTACACACCAACCACTAAAGCCAGTGATGGTGAGAATGAAACTTATACCAACTTCTTCCGTCTGAAACTGATCAAACATGCAACCAAGATGCATTGATAATTACTAGTGATTGGAATGCTAAGGCTTGAAACAAAGAGGAAGAATCAGTAGTTGGAAAATATAGTCTTGATGACAGAAATGATGCTGGATAGCACACAACAGAGTTTTGTACAACCAATGACTTATTCATTGCAAATACCTTTTTTAAAAAGCTTAAATGGTGATTATACACATTATATCACCAGATAGAATACACAGAAAGCAAATTGACTACATCTATGGGAAGAGACAATAGGAAAGCTCAATATCATCAGACAAAACAAGGCCAGGGGTCTGCCACCAAACAGACTATCAATTGCTCATATGCAAGTTCAGGGTGAGGCCGAAGAAAATTAGAAGAAGTCCAATAGAGCCAAAATATGACCTTGAATTTATCTAATTTGAATGTAGAGACCATTTCAAGAACAGATTTTATGCATTAGACATAAATGATCCAAGACCAGAAGAGCTGTGGGATGACATCAAGAAAATCATGAGTCTACACTCAGGAAGAAAGGAAAAAGTCATTTAAAAGACAGGAAAGGAAGAAAAAACAAAAATGGATCTCTAAAAGACTCTGAAACTTGCTCTCCAGTGTAGACATGCTACATCTAATGGAAGAAATTAGAGAGTATAAGAGCTGAACAGATAATTTAGAAGTGTAGCTCAAGAAAACAAAGTTGAATATTATAATTAAATGTGCATAGACCACATGTTAGAAAACCAAAAGGAAAGAACACAATCAACATTTCTCAAGCAGAAATAACTGAAGAAAAAAATTAAGCCTTGACTTGCAATATTAAAGGATTCCATGGGGAAAATATTGAATGATAAAGAATTCACAGTGGAAGATGGAAGGTATATATAGAGTCACAGGACCAAAAAGAATTGCTTGGTGGTCAAGCTTTTCAAGAGGAAACATAGCATCAAGAACCAGTGATACTGAAGGGATATGTCTGAGCTGCAAAGAGGCATTGGAGAAAAACAAAGTTTCATAAAATGAAGGAATAAAAATTGAAATCTTTCAAACAAATAATGCTGGTACTCACTTACCTATTTTCAAGAAATTTGGGAGAAACATTGTGAAGAAATTTAAAAACTACCTGGCCAGCCAGTTTGAAGAGATGTATATTTGTGCTCATTCCAAAGACAGATGACCTAATTGAATATGGAAATCATCAAACAATATCATTGAAGTCACATACAAGTAAAATTTTGCTGAAGATAATTCACATGTCTGCAGTAGTACATTGAACAAAACTGCCAGAAATTCAATTAGGATTTAGAAGAGGGCATGCTGACATCAGATAGATTTTGGCAAAAAACAGAAAATACCAGAAATATGTTTATTTGTGTTTTATTGACTATACAAAGGCTTTTGACTGTATGGATCATGACAAGCTATAAATTACATTGTGAAGAATGGGTATTACAGAACACTTTATTGTGCTCATAAGGAACCTGTACATAGCCTAAGAGGCAGTTGTTTGATAAGAACAAGGGGATATTGAATGGTTTAAAATCAGGAAAGGTATGTACCAGGCATTTTTTTTTTAAACTGCACATATTCAATCAGTATGCTGAGGAAGTCATCTGAGAAACTGGATTATATGAAGAATGTTGTGGCATCAGGTTTGGGGTAAGACTCATTAATAACCTCTTAATAGGCAGATGATACAAACTTGTTAGCTGGAAGCAAAGAGGTCTAAAAATACATTTTGATGAAGATCAAATGTTCCTGTCTTCAGTATGGATTGTACCTCAATGTAAAGGAAACAAAAATCCTCAAAACTGGACCAATGAATAACAACAAGACAGTGATGTTATTGAATAACATATAGACATTGAATAGCATACAGCTGTCAAAGACCTCATTTTTCTTATTCTTTCTTTTTTTTTTTTTTTTTTTTGAGCTAGATGACAGCTTTATTAACATGACCAGTAAAACATGAAAGGCTAAGTGTTATGCAGAAACTCAAATTTCTACAAAATATTCAGCTTCTTGGTACATTTTCTTGACATTTGGACAATAAATACGTTATTTCATACATGCAGTTTTTTTATTCACAAGATGCCCTAAGTGGAAATGTCATCTCTTCACGGCTTGAGAAACATGAAACTCATCAAAGTTACATATTTTTTTCTCCTCCACTTTTTCTAGATGATCATCCATTTTCTTTCTTCTGCTTTATTGTCTGCTAAAATGTGGGCTTGGAAGCTGAAGTGAAGACCCTTTCCAAAACACACTCTAGATGCCATCCTTAGATCCATAGAAGAAATGAGCTGAAATTACATATAGCAGTGGTATTGTATTATTATCCTTTGGTTCTTCCAATGAATTCAGTTCACAGACAAGGAGTTGTCTGTCCAATGGAACTACAGGTTGACCAGATTCTGCTACAAGGACAGATGAAAACTTATATTTGTTGAATTCCAAATATTTCCAAATTAATTAATTAATTAGAAGGTTTTTATGGGACAATGGTGGTCGAGGTTCACGTTCATCATCTAGGGCATTAAAAACTTCAGCTCGGATTCTTGCTTTTAAATGCCCTGATACACCTTTTTTCCCCAAGGTGTCTTTTAAGACAGCCTTCAGCTTGGTGACAGTCACCATTTTTAAGACCTCATTTTTCTGGGATCCAGAGTCTACACTCATGGAAGCAGCAGTCAAGAAATCAATTTACATATTGCATTAAGCGAATCTTCTGTGCAAGACCTCTTTAATGTTTAAGAGCAAAGATATCATTTTGAGAACTAACGTGTATCTTACACAAGCCACGGTATTTTCAATAACCTCATATGCATTTGAAAGTTGGAAAATAAATAAGGAAGATGTGAGAAGAATTTGTGATTTCGAGTTATGGTATTGGAGAGTAATATTGTAAGTACTAGAAGAACAAACATATGTGTTGGAAGAAGTATAGCCAGAATGCTCCTTAGGAGCCAGGAAGTCAAGGCTTCATCTCTCATATTTTGGATATAATATCAAGAAGAACCAGTCCATGGAGACGGATATCATGTTTGATAAAGTGAAAGGTCAGAGATAAAGAAGAAGTCCTCCAATGAGATGGATTGGCACAATAGTAGCAGCAATGGGTTCAAGTGTGGCAACAAGTATGCAATTGGTGCCGGACTATGCAGTGTTTCATTTTGAGATCACTATGAGTCAAAGCCCACTTGAAGGCACCTAACTACAACAGCAACATGGGTATGGAGATTTCTGAAGTAGAGTGGATATGCGTGATGTTCACTTCTTTAGACTGGAAAAACTTTAACATGCATTTTGATTCTTTAAAACTATGTGTCCTATATTTAGGGTATGACATGACATAAAAACTTATCTCCTGAATTTTGTTCATATGAACCCTAGTGTTAACGTTTCAGATCATATATAAAAGTTGTATTCCACTCTTACCAATGAAGTTCTTCAAATATTTAAAGAAAACTAAAATGCATTTCCCTATTGGATAGAATAAGTTATATGTAAATTAAAGCCTTCAAGTTTCCTCAACTATTTTATATAAGAATTTTTAAACTGAATCAAAGGCTAGATACCTACTCATGGCTTTAATTTATAAAACACACTAAAAATATATCAGAAATTCAAAGTGATAAAGAAAATCTTACCTGTCTGTCCCAGAGTAGTGCTGTATGTGATTCAATGTAATGGTTTGATAAACTTGGAATTAAGTACTAAGGCAGAGTGAGACATTCTCATCAGATGCACTCTTGAGAAAAATGAAATAATTTTGTATTGTTTTCAAAGGAAGTTTGTCTGGTTATTCATATAGCCTTTGTTTGACTGAGAACGTAAGGTAATTTAGACCATTATTTAGCTGCTTATGAAAATGTAATATTGGTGGAGAAATATTACTAGAGGGACTGATTCTGTAACTTTTTTTTCCACATGGTATTTAGAATCTATTCTGAATTAAGATTAAACAGATATTTAATAAAAATTCTTTCAGAGGGCTAGAACATTATTACCTAGTCAAATCAATGCTGATGCCTCAGTCTAGTCCCCTGACATATAGGCTTCTCAAATTCCTTACCTAAATACATTTGAAAAATATTCAGTTTGAATATATTTTGTTGTTAAGTGTTGTCAAGTCAGTTCTGACTCATAGTGACCCTTTATAGGGTTTCCAACAAGTGGCTAGTGAGTTTGAACTGCCAATCTTGTGGTTCAAACTGAATTGTAGCCCAGTGCTTATCCTACAATGCCACACCAAGACTTCATGATAATTCCAGAGGAATGTATTCTTGTTGAAATAAGAAAATAAAGGCAGTATGATTCTATGAGTATGGTTTTGACAGAAAAATAATAAAACAAGACTATAACCTTCTTTCAAAGAACACATATAATCATGAAAATCCCATAGACTGAGCTGCATTCCATTCTACTCTATGTAACTTTTCATGAGTCAGAGCTGACTTGACAACAACTGACAAAAACCACACAATTAACTTCTTTATCCTAGATATTTTATACTTCCATGAATTCAGCATAAACTTTTTTTGATGATTACATCAACAATTGCCTTATGTTAAGTTTGCTATGAAATCTATTTTTATCTTATGTTTACATATGTTTGTGTATTAAACTAAGCAATCTGATTTGAGATTTTCCTGTCAACTAATATGAGGCCAGTACACCTCAACTGTAGCTACACTCATCTGTCAGTTGAGGATTATTTGCTGCTCTGATAATGACCAGGTGTCAGTGGAACTTCCAGACAAACAGAAAACAAGCAAATAGAAAGGTCTGATGAACTACTTCTGAAAATTCAGCCAATTAAAACCATATGGATTCTAATTATACCATTGTGCATGGATTTCCCAGGAGTCATAGCATCAACTTGATAGGAGCTAATAGCAGGAGTTCTGGTGGTACTGTGGATAAATACTGGACTGCTGACCACAAGGTTGTCAGTTCAAACCTAGCAGCTGCTCCATGATAGAAAGATGAAGCTTTCTGCTTCTGTAAAGTTTTACAGCCTTGGAAATTCCATGTAAGGTCACTAAAAGTTGATGGTACTGAGAGAGAATATTAGTAATAACAACTACACTTACATAGATAGTTCTGTTTCTAGGATGGAATATTTTGAATACAATCATAAACATTTGCTAATAATTATACAACATAGTTAAACTTTATTTAAAAGTATGCAATCTTAGCATGCACTGGAGCTATAGAATGCTAGAAACAGTAGATTTAGATTTTAATGTACCTATTTTGTTACACATTCTTTTTCCGTACAATCTTTGTGTAAATAAATGACACAGTGACCTATTGTATTCCTTGGTGTTTCTTATGCCCATTCTGAAAGTACTGGCCAAGCAAATCAGTAAGCACAGAGTACATTAACAACTGTACAACAAATATGAATATTGAATGTATACACACAAAATCACTGACACTTCTGACCCTTTTTTACTTGATCACTTTATCCCATTATTGTTGTTGTTGTCAGGTGCCATCAAGTCGGAACCGACTCATAG
>NW_006408611.1:4565105-4566093 GCF_000296735.1 Chrysochloris asiatica
AATCGAAAGCCTTTGCGTAGTCAATAAAGCACAGGTAAACATCCTTCTGGTATTCTCTGCTTTCAGCCAAGATCCATTGGACATCAGCAATGATATCTCTCATTCCACGGCCTCTTCTGAATCCAGCTTCAACCTCAGGAAGTTCTCTGTCAATGTATGATTGTAGCCGTTATCCCATTATATCTGCCCAAAATTATACAGGAATATGGTGACTGTGGTTCTGTGCCATGGAGTCAGTTCTGACTCATAGCGATTCTGTATTGGGTTTCTGAGGCTGTAAATCTTTACCAGAACAGAAAGCCTCATCTTTCTCCTATGCAACCAGTGGTAGTTTCAAACTGCTGGCTGTGAGATAAGCAGCCCCACTTGTAATCACTGTGCTACCAGTGCTCCAATTCAGGAATATACTAGAGTAAAATTAAGATTCTCACGGAGTTTTCAGAAGTATTTAGCTACAGTACTGTTCTACAAATAAAATGCAAAGAATTGTCCTCTTAGAATTCAATACTAATATAAGAAAATAAGGGGAAGATAGTATTTGGAAATAGACTTTTTTTTGTGTGGTTTTTTTTTATCACTTATTTATTTTTATTTTTAAAAATTTTTTGTGAATTATGTGATAGTTTACAGGGGAGAACATTGGTTTTACATTCATTCTATCATAAATCGTCTCTCATTGCCATGGTTACAATCCCCTCCATGCAATCCTTCCCCCTCTACCCCCCCAGGTCTTCAGCACACAGTCACTCTCCTTCTCTGGATCTAAAGTCTCCAGTTGCTCCATCGCTCCACGTCATCATCTCTGGCTCCATTTCAGGCATCACTGCTAATCTGGGTAGGGTCCCGCTCTCTGCTCTTTTCTCTTGATGGTCCTAGGAAGCTCCGCTCCTAGACTGAAAAGTTAATCACTCCCCTCCTTGCTATGAAACGTCTACCTTTACATTTCCAACCCTCACAATCAGTCCTGATAACAATTATTCAATATTGT
>NW_006408611.1:4576652-4582125 GCF_000296735.1 Chrysochloris asiatica
GCTATATGGCAGTTGGTATTGGTTCTTGCCTGGGTTTTGGTGTTTTATAGGGTGTGATTATAGGTTGGCTGTATGGGTAGCAGTTGCTGACTCTTCTTGTGTAATATAGGGAGAGAAAGAGTCCTCCAAAGCAAAACAATACCAGCAAAAAAAAAACAAAACTAAAAAACAGCAACAACAAATACAAGACTGATACTGCAGTCTCTCTTCACAGAAAATAGAGAGGTAGGAGAGAAGAAGAACAAGAAGGAAGGAAAAAAAAATTAAATGAAATAAAAATAAAAAAAATCTGTAGCCTAATATGAGGTCTCTTTCCCTCCTTACAGCCCTCTCCTTCTCTTTCCTGTGTTAAAAAACACAGGAACAAAAAGCAAACAAGAAAAGTTCAAGGCCTGCTCTTGGGCTGAGTATCTGTTGGCCGTTTGGTTGTAAGTGAGTACTGTCTCTTTAAATTTCAAGAAGATCTGTGCACATACGTAGTAGAACCCCCCGAGGGTGGGGCTGGAGTATCTGCCAGCTCAGGCACCTCTATAGTTACCAGAATGGAGGTACCCAGACAGCAAGGGACCAATGAAAAGATACCAAAAAAAAACAGAAAAAAAAGAATGTCCACACCTCTATCTCTGTGGCTCTGTCAGGCGTCCTGATTCTTTCCCCGCTTGGCCCCACACAAAATGGCGGCTCCTGGAGTAGCTGAGTATCTGGAACCAGGAAGCAATGGATTTCTTGCTTCTGCCACAAACTCCCCAGTTGTAAGTCTTCCAGCCTTCTAAATATTCCTTTATATGTGGTTCAGAGTATTGGGACCATTCCCTGAGCCTTCTTGGTCCTGTATTCTGTGTTGTTCCCGGCAGAGCTCATCATTGCACTTCCACCCGATCCGCCATCTTTTTCCAGAAGCCTGGAAATATACTTTTTAAATGATCATTAGCAATTTCCACTTTTGGCTTTGGTGAGATAACTGATAGAGAACTAGCCTTTGTATTTTAAACAAGTTTAAAACTGGATAGAATTAGTTACACAAATAAACAGACACAGGACAATTAGCAGCTCAGCATCATGAATCATGAGAAAAGTGCAATAAAAGGGATATGCCTTGCATGTGTGGAGAGCTTTTCTGAAATTTGGTTCAGGGACAGGTGAGTCAGTGGATCAGAGCACAATACAGTAAACTGATTGAATGGAGGAGGCAAAATTTCATGTTTAGGGAGATGGATACTACTAGAGTTCACAGGGTACAGTATTGGAGACGAGGGAACTACACAATAAAAGAACTCTAGAGCTGTATATATACTACCGTTGAAGCTTTGCTGAATAATATACCAAAATGGAAAGAAACAAAACCAAAGCCACTTTATTACCATAAGAACTATACTACAAGAACGTTAAAAACAAAATAAAACCAAAAAATACTTCAAGTTGAAGGAAATGATAGCTGATGAAACTCAGATATTCACAAAGGAGGGAGAACATCAGAAATAATAAAGATGTAAGCAAAACAAAGATCAGATGCAATCCCAAAACATTTATCTTTCTGACACTGATTGTAAGGTCAAAGTTTTCAAGAATAATCTGCTTTGTTAATTTGCTGTAAGGAATCAAGGAATTCCCTGGAAGCTGAAATACTCATGGTAATGGTATATTACAGAGAAAAAATACAAACTGAAATAAGCCAAAGGTAGAGATACAAACAGAGTATCCCTTGGGGGCAGAGTCCAGTACAGTTTCACAAACTTCCAGTTTTCCCCTTTTCCTTTTTCAGAGAAGTGGTATACAGCAGTAAGTTCCCATATTAATAATATATATGACAATACACATGGAATATTGGCAACCAGTAAAGTTGATCAAGTCTTAATGTCTACAAATTTTATGGGGCTCCAGACAGCAGATGTGATTATCTTTTCTCATGGCTGACCTCAGTATCCAGACATCTGGATACTGAGCTGATACTGTCTGATCCAAATCTACCACTAAGCACTGGACTACTAACTGCAGAGTCAGCAGTACAATCCTACCAAGCAACTCCTTGGAAACACTATACAGGGTCACATGAGTTGAAACTGATTTGATGGCGCACAACAACATCTGTCTCTTAAAGTTCCCAGGTAAACAAAGAAATTTCAAGTGCTAACATTATCTTCCAGGATCTGAGGCCAGAAATTAGAACCATCTTTGGTTAAGGTTAAATCTTTACTGTATAGTATAAACATAATAAATTTCTCCATAATTAAAAAAATTCTCAAGTATGTAATCATTTAAAGCAAAAATAATAACAATGTAGTATAAGACTTATCAAACATGTAGAATAATTATAGTGAAAAGCATGGAAACAGTGGAAATATACTTAATGAGTTTCTAACATGAACACTAATATTAAAGATAGATAAGTTAAGGGTAGATTTAATAAACTGAGAGGAATTATATTTTTTGTTGCTGTTTTTTGGTCAAGTACAGCTAATAAGTCTGTGTTTGTTGCTGTTAAGTGAAGTCAAGTCAATTTTAACTCATAAGGTTTCCAAGGAACAGTTGATGGATTTGTACTACCAACCTTGCTGTTAGTAGTCCAATGTTTGTCCTACAGGACTCAAATTGGATTTTGAAAATAATCAGTAAAAGAGAGAAGGAAATTATTAAAAAAAAAAATCTGTGGTAAACAAAACAACAATATAGAGAAGATAGACCCATCAACAAACAAATTCAATAATTATATAAATATTAATGGTCTACATATTTCAAAAAGAAAAAACTGTTAGACTGGAGAGAAAAATGCAATGAGCTGTGATGAAAGATGGGTTCATAGAGGTCTGTAACTCTCAACAGTACGTTGATATAACTCAGTGATGTTTTACAAGTGTTAACACTTAAGCCTCACTTATTGACTATGTGTTTATTCCACATATCACATTTTCAGCCATCCTAAGAAATCTGCTGTCCCATTATTTTCCACCTTAATGATAGACCACTGGCAGTGATGAGCACTGTGGTGTGAAGTGAGGGTAACACGGCTGTAATGGTTAAAGTTACATGTTTGCTTGGGTGAACCATGGTTCTCCTTGGTTAGGCAGTTCTATAATGATATAACTTGGCAGTATGTAATGATATAATTTGGTAGTTAATGTATTGATGCAATATGGCAGTTATGTAAAGATGTAGTCACCCTCCAGTTTGTAATGCGATATGTTTATCCTCCATTTGTACACATTGATAACTTTTGTATAATGACCTGGTCTTTGGGACCTAACTATGTTGATAAGCGAGCTGTGGGTGCATCTACTTGTGTAGAGATTAGCGTGTAGACAAATGAGATAAAGTTAATTTGGGATTGATATCCTGAAAAAAGAAATAGATAAATCCACAACTGTAGTTAAATATTTCAACACTTCTTTGAGTAATATATTTTTAAAAGATAGGAAATCAATAGGAATATAGAACAACTTAAAACATAGCAATCAACCTGACTTATTTGACAGCAATGGAACATTCTAGCAAACAACTATAGAGTATTCAGAGCTTTTTTTTTTTTTTTTTTTTTTGGTTTGGTTTTGTAAAGTACACATGGAATGTTCATTAAATTTAACTATATTCTGGATTACAAAACAAGATTAAAAAAATATTGCAAAATATGTTTTCTAATCAGAAGCATATCAATCTATAAAAGAATAACAGAAAGACATGTTTACTTTTATATTTATCTTGTCATTGTTGTTAGGTATTGTTGAGTCAGTATCGACACAGCAACCCTTTGCACAGCAGACAAAACCCTGCCCAGTCCTGTGCATCCTCACAATTGTTACACTCAAGCCCATTGCTGCTCTCATAGTGTCAGTCTGTCTCATTAGAGATCTTCCTGTTTGTCTCTGACACTCCACTTTGTTGTTGTTAAGTGCCTTCAAGTCAGTCCTGACTCATAACAACCTTGTACAGGGTTTCTAAGGAGCAGCTGGTGAGATTGAACAGACCTTACAGTCCAATGCATTAACCTACAATGCCACACCAGGACGCCATTTATCAGGCAAAATGTCCTCTCACAGGGACTGGTCTTTCCTGATAAGGTGTACAAAGTATGAAAGAGGAAGTCTAGACATGCATCCTCCAAGGAACTTTCTGATTATACCTCTTCCAACTCAGACCTGTTTGTTCTTCTGGCAGTCCTTGATACTTTCAATATTCTTCTCCAACTCCATCACGCAAATGCATCAACTCTTCTATTATCTTCCTTAGTCATTGTCCAAGTTTCACACGCATAAGAGGTAATTGAAAATATCATTACTTGGTTCAGGTACATTAGTACACAGCCTGATGTCTTTGCTCTTGAACGTCTTAAAGAGGTCATGTGCGTCAGATTTGCCTAGAGCACACAATGTTAGATTTTGTAACTGCTGCCTCCATGAGTGTTGATTGTGGATCCAAGCAAAATGAAGTCTGACTAATTCAATTTTTTCTCCATTTATCATGATGTTATGTCTTGGTTCAGTGTGAGGATTTTTGTTTTCTTTTCATTGAGGCGCAACCCCTACTGAAGGCTGTGGTCTTTGATCTTCGTCAGTAAGTATTTTAAGGCTTCTTCACTTTCAGCAAGCAAGGTTATATTATCTGTATATTGCAGGTTGTTAACGAGTCTTCCTCTAATCCTGATGCCACACTTTTCTTCATGTAATGCAACCCCTCAAATTATTTGTTCAGCATGCAAATTGTATAAGTATGGTGAAATAATATATCCCTGGCATATGCCTTTACTGATTCTAAAGCATTAATGATACCTTGTTGTGTTTGAAAAACTGACTCTTGGGCAATGTATGGGTTCCTTATGAGCACAAACAAGTGTTCTGGAAAATGCATCCTTCTCAATGCTATCAATAGCTTGCCATGATCCACACAGTCAAAAGTCTTTGTATAGTCAATAAAGCATAAATAAACATCTTTCTGGTATTATTTGCTTTCAGCCAAGATTCCTGTGACCTCACCAATGATATTCCTATTTCTTTGTTCTGAATCCACCTTGAGTTTGGCAGTTTCCTATCTATGGACTGTTGCAGCCAGTTTTGATTTATCTTCAGAAAAATATTGCTTACCTGTGATATTAATAATATTGTTAGATGATTTCTGAATTCAGTTGAGCCATTTCACTTTAGGATGGGGACAAGTATAAATCACTTCCAATCAATTGTCTTCCAATTTTCTTGGCATGGATGAGTGAGTATCTTCAGTGCAGCATCAATTTGTTGAAATATTTCAATTTGTATTCTGTCAGTTTCTGGAGCCTTGTTTTCCACCAATACTTTCAATGCAGCTTAGACTTCTTCCTTCAGTCCCATTGGTTTTGGTTTTTTTTTTTAATATCATGGTGTGGCACTGTGTGTTAATACGCCAGACTGCAAAGCCATTTGAACTGCAAGGTTGGCAGTTCAAGCTCATCACCTGCTCTTTGGAAACCCTATGCAGGGTCAGGGTCGTTATGGGTTAGAACCAACTC
>NW_006408611.1:4583400-4585377 GCF_000296735.1 Chrysochloris asiatica
ATAGCAACTTTGTGTAGGGTTTCTGTGGAGTGACTGGTGAGTTTGAACCACTGACCATGAGGTTCAAAGTGACTATGAGGTGGAATGCTTATCCAGGTCTTCATTGTAAGTTGATGGATATTATCCTGTCACAGACAACATAGTGCTTCAAGATAGATCCTGAAATGTTCTTTTCAATTATGAATGTTATGCCGTTCCTCTTGAATTTGCCATTACTGGTATAGTAAACCCTACAATTGTCTGACTCAAAATGACCAATAACCATCCAGTCCATCTCATTCATGCCTAGGTTTTCAATCTTTATGCATTCTATTTCATTTTTGACAACTTTTTATTTTCTTAGATCCATACTTTGTACTTTCATGGTCTTCTTATTAATGGATGTTTACAGCTGCTTGTACTCATTTTGAATATTTCCAATCAGCAAATGAAGGTCCCAAAAGCTTTGCTCTGTTTGAGTCATCATGGTCAACTCCACCCAATTTTCAGTTTAAGTGCTTTCCAACCTGTATTTATCTAGGATGCCAATATATCCATGAATGCGATAGAGCACACAGGAGGCAAAGTTATACAAAACACAAAAAACTTTTTAGCCATAACAAACCACCTTGTGCATATGAGTCTTTGAGACTCGGGGTTCAGGACTATAGTCTCTCAGGGCACCAACGTCAGTTGAAATAACATAGTCCACAAAGTCAATGTTCTTACACCCTTCTTTGGTGAGTAGCAAGGGTGGGGGGAGTCTTAAAACATCACAAAGAGACATCAAAGATGCTATTATTGGTCTTTTCCCATATGGAGTGAAGAAGAATGGAGAAAATCTAAGATGCAAGGAAACAATTAGTGCAAAACAATATTGGATCTTGGAAACGTCAGCCTCCACATCCCTGAGACAAGAAACTCTAGATGATGTCCTGCTATCATTACCAACTTTGATGAAAAAGATCACATAATAAGGTCCTAGATAAAATGGGAGAAAAATGTGGATGAAAATTCAAAATCATAAAAGAAGGGACCAGATTTACTGATCAAATGAAGACTGTAGAACTTAGTCATTCTTCACAATTTGATCTGAACTCACCCATGTGGCTCAATTTTCAGGCATTCAAAAGTAGGACTTTAAGGGGAACAGAAACACTAAGAAAGTATGCTCTCCTCAGAAAAGCAACCATTTGAAATCAAAAGGGCCGCATTTGTCTGTGAACAAAGCTTAGAAGGACTATTAAAGAAAGTCCTGGTGTGGTGCTGTAGGATAATGCTCTGGACCACAAGTTCGGTTTGAACAGTCGGCTTTACGTAAACAAGTTAACCTATTATTGGAGGACCTCATCCAACCAGTCAAAGACCGTATGAGTAAAAATGGAGGTGTCTCAAGGGAGTATTCTGCCTCCAAACTATAAATAGATATCTTGCAGGAATGTCTGTCCTTCTCCACTCTACCACTTTTTGACCTATGGATTCTTGGATACAAACTGAGTGGTCAGCCTTCACTTGACCTATAGATTTTGGACTTGTCAGGTCTCACAATTGCTTGAGTCAATGCCTCACTATAAATCATTCACTCTGAACATACATTACTAAATCTATGTCTCTAGAGACTCCCCAAGACAATTAAAAACTCAGAGACATCACCAATGAGAGACAGATAGGTAAAAATTGGCTATTTATTTCAATGAGCATTTTCAAAACAAAACGAACAAACAAACAAAAAGAAGAAAAGATGGTCAATACTATTAATTATGAGGGAAATGTAAACTAAAACCATTTTGATGCTTTTCTAATTCTTAATGTTGTTGTGTTATTTTGTGCTGTTGACTCTGTTCTGACTCACAGAGACCCTCTGAAGGGTTTCCAAGAGCAACTGGTAGGTTTGAACTTCCCACCATGCAGTTAGCAGTCTAGTGCTTATTCTTCAGTGCCACACTAGGGCTTACTTGTGTTATTATTATTAAGTGCCATCAAGTCAGTTCTAACTTA
>NW_006408611.1:4586182-4593701 GCF_000296735.1 Chrysochloris asiatica
GTTAAGATGTAGTCATCACCTCCACGATGAGATCTAATATGATGCAATCATATCCATTATGTGATTTGTTTTATCTGTGATAAATATGGATGTGCGTATACGTATTCATGTTGTGATTCTTATTTCTCTTGAAAATAAACCTAGTAGTGGGATTGCTAAATCATATGACATTTATTTTCCAGTTTTTAAAGGAAGTGACACTGCATTCCACAGTGGTAGTACCACATTACAACGCCACCAGCAGTGAATGAGAAATCCAGTCACTATACCCTTGCCAGTATTTTCTGTTTTTATTTGTTCATTTTGTTTTAACATTTTTATTAATGCTGGTGTACTGGAAGAAGTACAGTCAGAATGCTTCTTAGAAGCCAGGATGGTGAGACTGTTTCTCATACTTTAGATGTATTATCAGAAGGAATCAGTTCCTGGAGAAAGACCTCATGTTAGGTAAAAATGGTAGGTTGGTGAAAAAGAAGACTCACAGTGAGATGGATTGACACTGTGGCAGCAGCAGTGGACTCAAGCTTATCAACAATTGTGAGGATGGCACAGGACAGAGCAGTGTTTTCTGTTGTGCAAGAGGTTGCTATGATTCAGAACTGACTCAATGGCATGTGGCAACAACAATTAATACTGGAGTGAGATGATACCTCATTTTGTTTTGATCTATCTAATGAATAATGAGTTCTGGTGTGGCACGGTAGTATAAGCACTGGACTGCTAACCACAAGGTCGGAATTCAAATCACCAGCTGCTACCTAGACACCCTATATGAGTCAAAATAGACTCAACGGCATTAACAACAATAATGCCTAATGATAGTGAGCATTTCTTCATGTTTGTTAGTCAACTGAAAGTCATTGGTGAAGTGTCTGTTCATGCATTCTGCCCATTTTTAAATTACATTGTTTTTTTGTTATAGCTGTTTTGAATTTTTCTGTAAATTTTAGAGTTTAGTCCCTTGTATGACATGATGTTGCCATTTTTTACCCAGTCTTTTTTCACTCTTTTGGTGAAATCTTTTCATGCAGCTAAATGTCTAACTTTTAGGAGATTCCAGTCATCAAGTTTGTTTTCTGTTGATTTTGTGTTTCCAGCTAGATTTTATAGTGTATTTATACCATATGTTTGTCCCTAAATTTTCATTGATGATTTTTGTAAATTTGAGTTTTATATTTAGGTATTTGGAGTCCTGGTGTGGTGCTATGGGTTAATGCGCCAGACTGCAAAGCCATTTGAACTGCAAGATTGGTGGTTCAAGCTCACCAGCTGCTCCTTAGAAACCCTATACAAGGTCAGTTGCTAGGGGTTGGAATTGACTCAATGGCCCTTAATAATAACAATTTAAGTCTTTGATCCATCTTGAGTTAGTTTTTTTTATACGTGTGAAATTTAGGTCCTCTTTTATTTTTCTTAAGATGAACATGCAGTTTTCCCAGCAAGATTTGTTAGACGATTTTTTCCTCATTTAATGAGCTTTGGTCCTTTAGCAAAAATCAGATGTCCATAGGTGGATGGATTTACTTCTGGATTCTCAGTTCTGTACCACTGGTCCATGTGTCTGGCCTTATATCAATACCAAGCTGTTTGACTACCATGATTGTTTGGTAGGTATTGAGATCAGGAAGTGTGAGACCTTCTGCTTTGCTCTCCATTGTAGTCTTTCCTGTGTAGGATTTCTGCCTTATCCATATAAAGTAAATTTGTTTTTTCTTTCTCTTTAAAGAATGATGATAGAATTTGGATGGGAATAATATTATATCTGATGATCAATTTGAGTGGTGGTGGTGGTGGTTATGTGCCGTAGTGTCGGTTCCGACCCATAGTGACCCTGTGCAGGGTTTCCGAGGCTATAAATCTTTACGGGAGCAGAAAGCCTCATCTTTCTCCTGCGGACCATCTGGTAGTTTCGAACTGCTGACCTTGAGGTTCGCAGCCTGATTCATAACCACTAGTCTACTATCATTACCATGACAAAGACAACAATTTCAGATGGGATTAAAACCACAGAATAGAGATTATGAACTACAATATATATTTTTAGATGACACAGTTTAATTCATAACACATGACTTCCAGACAATGACCTTGACAAAATCAGACAGTGTCTAGACAGAATTGTCACCATAGTTATGCTGCCTGAATGGATGGTTAGGTCAAGTAATTAGCTAATTAGTTAAATATTCAATCAGTCTTTAAGTAATTTAATTAATTATCTTGTTACATAAAATATGAAATGAAGATACTGCTAAGGATAAGACATTCATAAATTGTAGTTGCTGTCCATTAAGAGCTTTCTTTTGTTGGCTCTTTGACTCTTCTTTCTGTCTTCCTTCTTCCCTTTTCCCCTCACTCCTTCCTTCATTCTACCCTTCCTTCAGCAATTCAATCCCACCAACCACTCTTAAACACTATACAGCATCACTGAATCAGAACTGATTTGGCTGCACTTAACAACAACAGCAACAAGGATATGATGATGAACAAATAAATTCTGTCTTATGTGGGTTATCTAGTTGATGAGACAGACATTACATATACAAAGTAAAAAATTCAAGTACTGCTACAAAATCATAGAAAAAAATTTAAACAAAAATATCAAAACATGAAGTTGTTTCTTGATATATTCTCCATATAGGTTTATATACTTCTGAAGGTGGTATATCTAGCTCTCTAATTCTATGCTTTAATGACTATGCAAAGACATTAGATTATGTGGATCATGACAAACTATGAACAACATTATGGAGAAAGTATTCTGGACACTTAATTGTGTTCACTAGGAACCTGTATGTAGATCAAGTGACAGCATTCAAACAAATACAGGGGACACACAAGACATGGGTCAAGGTTGTATTCTTTCACCATACTTAATCTGTACGATGAGCACATAATCTGAGAAACTGGATTACATGAAGAATCAATTATGATATTAACTTTGTCTTCCTTGTAGGTATATGGATAGCACTGTACTTCAAGACAGGTCTTGAAATGCTTTTTTCAACAAGTAATATGACATCATTCTTCCTCAGTTTCTTGCTCCTGGCATAGTAAACCATATGACTGTCTGATTCAAAATGGCCAGTATCAGTCCATTTCAGCTCACTAATGCCTAGGATATTGATTTTTCTACATTCTATTTCATTTTGACAACTTCCACTTCCTCAGATTCATACTTTACACATTCCACATCCCAATTATTGATGGATGTTTGTAGCTGTTTATTTTCATTTTAAATGTGTCCTATCAGCAAATGAAGTTCCCCCAAACTTAACTCCATCCATGTCATTAAGGTGAACTCTACTTTGAGAAGAAATCCCTTCCCCAGTCCTATTTTGAGTGCCTTCTAACCTGAGGGGCTTATCTTCTGGCACTAAATTTGACAGTATTCTGCTTCTGTTCATAAGGTTTTTTAGTGGCCAGCCACTCAGAAGTGGTCTGCATCTCCTTCTTCCTACTGCATTTTAGTCTGGAAACTCCAATGAAGCCATGGAAGATCCTGCTGGTATTTAAATGATCAGTGGCATAGCTTCTAGTAGCACAGCAACATGCAATCACAGTACAACAAATGGAAAGATGAGCGAGGTATATGTGTATATTACCCAGGTTATAGGGGAGAAAATTAACCCAATTTCAACGCTATAAACATTGTGCATGCTCTTTATTAAATAAGAATAAACACAAGATAAAGACAGACACAGATCACCCTCGTGTGGAAAATCATAGACACCATAATGAGTTTCCAAAGTTCTATCTCCACATGACAGCCTTTTATAAGGCACAGAGAACAAAGGATTCTCCTCTCACAACCATGACTGACAGCAGCAGGCTGTATCACATATGCATCTTGGGTCTGTGGGAAGTAGGGAGAAGAATCTTGTAAATAGGAGTATTTCTCACAGTGTGTACACAAAGTCTCCATAGTAAAGTGGCCTCCAAAGCCCATTTTGAATACACTCTGTTTCTAACCCTCACAGTTCAACTGTTGGGTGCATGAGGTACTCAACAAAAATTGGCATCTGGATACTTTAACTTCTGCACAAGATGGAATTCAGCTCTGCTAAGGAGCTCTGGTAACATAGTGGTTATGAATCGGGCTGAGAACCTTAAGATCAGTGGTTCGAAACTACCAGCCGCTCCGTGGGAGAAAGATGAAGTTTTCTACTCCCGTAAAGATTTACACCCTCGGAAACCCTGTACAGGGTCGCTATGGGTCAGAACTGACTCGACCGCACTTAATAACAACAACAACAAGGAACTCTGGTAGTGTTGGGGTTATGAATTGGGCTGCTAATCTCAAGGTCAGCAGTTCAAAACTATCAGTGGTTCTATGGGAGAAAAATGAGGCTTTCTGCTCCCATAAAGACTTGCAGGGTCACTATGAGTCAGAACTGACTCCACAGCACATAACCACCAACCACAACCAGGCTGTCATTATTCTATGTCAAAAGTTTTCATGCTTTACAGAATTCCCTCATCTTATTCAGAAATTGATGAACACACTGATGACCAAAACCTGGACTTTGTTGATTACCTAGATGGAAGCTGTATCCAGCTCTCTAAATTCATGGTGGCCTTTCACCAGATAATATCTGGTTCTTCTCCAGAGCTTTAAAGAGAAATGACATTTCTATCATGTTTATTGTACAGTTGAGAAGAATCAAATGTATATCACCTTGATTAGAGCTATGTCTTTCCCTCTAAACATCCTGATAGCAAAGGCCTACTATAAGCAGAATACAATTTTTTAATATTACTATTCTTCATGAATATACCCTAACCCATGTGATGGTTTACTGTATGAGCAGCATATTTGCTTCTTGAGAAATTATATAAGTAAGTTTATACAATATCCCATGATTCTAACAGCAATAGCATCATTAATGTAGCTAACCAGCAAGCAGCACAGATTCAGAAATACTAATGAAGAAATATATATAAAGGAAAAAATTGTAGTTAAAATACATGAAAATAGTCACTTATTAAAGTAAATAAACTTATAGAACAGGATTATCAAAAAGAACATTGAGAGAATGCAGTTTTGGTTGCGGCAGAGACAGAGCCAGGTAGGAAAGGCTCCATGGGAAAGGGATTGAAAATGCAGAGAAACTGTATTCACAGAACAACACCAAAGATCTGGATCTAGCATAAGGTGCAGGGCGTCAGTATCCAGCAAGCACAAGTGGAAAAATCACAGTATAAAGGAAAATACTGCAATTTAGGAATTGCTGGAGACGGGACTCCCTCTGTGGCCACCCCACCTGGGCTGAGTTCAGAGTGCGGGGCTATAGCCAGACGGGCACAGGGAATTGGTGTTAAAAGTGGCACAGTGACATTTGCAAAAGGAGGTGTGGAGGGTGGGTGGGCAGATTCTACACATTTTTTTCTACTCTTCCCTGTCACACCTTCTTTGCCTTCAGGCAGGTGGGTGCACACCCCCCAAAAAAAGTCCAATACTGAACCCACAGTTTTCCTACAGCACAGAGAGAAAGAGCTTGGTGGCTGCTTATGATGTCAGCCTCAGGGTTGCAGCCCTAAAATTAACTTGTGTGGGAACTCTTTACTCCAGCCCATCAGTCCTGACAGACAAACCATGTGAACAATCTATAAAAACCCTAAATAAAAGGACACAAGTATCTCAAGAATTATGCTGTGCACATGAAGATAAAACTGGCCTTCAGAGACAAAAATCGTAGACATTCTTTCTCAGATTAACTTCTTAATATCTATTTATGTACCTCTACGGTGGTGACTAGAGGAGGGGCCTGAGTGAGCAGACACCCCAAATCACTGCTGGAGGTTCTACGGTGCACACATACTGCCTGTGTAGCAAAGTGACTGGAGACAGTCAGCCACAGTTTTATTTTTGTTTCAAAGTGGTGATTTTGTCTCAGCTCTTATATTCCTTCTGATTTTGGTCCTTTGGATCACACATTTTTCCTGGAGGTGGGAGTTTTTCTCCCTACATTACCCAAGAAGAATCAGCAATAATGGTCATATAGCCAAGCTACAAGTTTCACCCATAATATTCCACCATTGAGACAAGAGCAAATTTCAGCTTCTAAGCATTAAATGTGAAAAGGGAAGCCTATCTCCTGATCATATCCGCCAGAAGACATCCAGTAAGCTTAATAGCACAACAACAAACATCCACTTAAGCATTAAAAAACCCACATAACCACTGGAAATGACAAATAAACACAACAAAAGATCTCAAAACATTTCCAAACTCAGAAAAGAGTAACTGAGACAAATGAACTGGAGACAGACACAGGGTCCCCAGAAGAGGAAGATCAGGTTTTGGATTTGTCTGAGAAGGAATTCTGAAGAATGATTTGGAAACAAATTCAAATGCTCTGAAAAAGGGTGGAGGAAAACAAGGAACAAGTCAGGAAAGTACTACAAGAGCAATCAAACAAGATTGATACAGCATTGGAAACAATTCAAATGACCTGCGAAGAGAAGTCCAGATAATTAATAATAAAATATCAGAAATGGACAATACACTGAAAGGAGAAAGGAGCAGAAATGAACAGATGGAAGCCAAAATTAGTGAGGCTGGAAGACAAATCTGTCAATACTCCTAAGATAGAAGAACAAACAGAAAAAAGGATTAAAAAATGTGAAGAGAGTCTAAAATTCATGCTGGATAACATGAAGAGGAACATATTAAGAATTATTGGTATTCCAGAACAGGAAGAATCAGAGACGTCCACAGAGGAGATAGTTGAAGAGCTTCTGAAAGAAAATTTCCCTAACATCTTGAAAGATGAGAAGATAAACATTAAGAAGCTGAACGCACCCCAGGAAGGATAGACCCCAAAAGAAAGTCACCAAACCATGTAATAATCAAGCTCTCCAAAATCAAAGACAAGGAGAGAATCCTAAAAGCAACCAGGGAGAAGAGAAGTGTCACTTACAAGGCACGCAATATATTAAGCTCTGACTTCTCAGCAGAAACCATGCAAGCAAGAAGGCAATAGGGAAACATATACAAAACCCTAAAAGAAAAAAACTTCCAACAAAGAATCATCTATTCAGCAAAACTGTCAATCAAATATGATGGTGCAATCAAAATATTCCAGAATAAACAGAAGATAACAGATTTTGTCAAAACCAATCTAACACTTCAAAACATACTAAGTGGAGTTCTTTGGCCTGGAAACCAACAAGAACAGACAACAACTAGAGATTGACAGGCATGGCCACACTACCTGAAACTAGATGACAGATAGCATAGTCCAGAACAGAACAAAACTAGAACAACAAATTCAAAGGAGTTGAGAGATCAACCAAAGATCAAAGTAATGTCAATTTCAAAGAAGGGAAAAATGTATGAACAAAAATACAGGTGGTAAGGAGGCCAGGTCGATTACAGGATACAATAGATTCTCTTAAATGGAGAGAAAATTAATAGACTATTAGGTAACCCCAAAGAAAGTTAATACTTCACAACTTACCATGAAAATGAACTTCAAAGTAGAACAAGCAAACATGAAAATTAAGAAGAAACTGACAA
>NW_006408611.1:4595852-4621284 GCF_000296735.1 Chrysochloris asiatica
GACAGAGGCAGAGGCAATGACACGGACAGATGGAGTGGCTGGGGACACTGAACTCAGGGAGGGAGAAGGGCTGTATGCTGGCAGCCGGGTGGCAGGCCTGTGTGGTTATTTGATGATGCATGGAGGTGATTGTAATCATTACAATGAAACGAAATACGATAGGATGAGTGTAAAGCTGATGTTCTCCCATGTAAACCCCACATAAAAACTTGAAAAAAAAAAAAAAAAAAAGAACATTGAGGGCTAGTCATAAGGCAGTGATTTCAAATAACACCTATTCACTAAGGCAAACTATTTTTCTACAGAAACTTAAGACATATAATGCAATAGTAAAGAATATGAAAATAAATATTAAAAATAAAAAATTTTACCAATGCATAACTCAAATTGTCATGGTAACACAACCTTAAAAATGATAGAGATTTGAATAAAGTCTAATGAACTCAAAATCCTAGACCTTGGGAATAGTCATCTTCTGGTTTTGCCTACAAGGACATTTCTGCTTTAAGTCTAAAAGCATTTCACCTTCTTTAGTCTGTGACAAACATGTTTGTAGTTAAAGATAGTAAAGTTTGGTTGGTTTTAGCTGAGTTCCAAATGAGTTTTTCAGATACCACCTTTAACATTTAACATTTGGGGGTGAAATCAGATAAGCTTAGGGATCTCTTTTTTTCTATTTACATATTAAAAATGTTAATTTTGCAAACAAATATAAAATTAGTCCAAAATACATGTAACATAGGGTGAATCTTACTGTAGGGGATCTATTTAAAACATCCCTAGTATTCTTACCACAGACAAACTGCCATTATCAACTAACAGCATGAGTCACCTTTTCAAAAACAGGTATAATAACAACAACAAAAAAATGTGTGTGTGTGTGTTTGTACACTCACATATCACCCAACACACCACCAGGACTCCATACCCACACCCAAATCCAAATGGAGCCCTGGAGGTGTGCTGAGTGACACATGAGGGTGCAAACACAATTGCCTATTTCTCAAATTCACTTAACAACAGTAATATGCCTTTTTCTATGGAGTTCTGTTGTGGCACTGTAGGATATATACTGGGATGCTAACCATAGGTTAGTGATTCAAACCCACTAGTCACTCTTCAGAAACCCTGTGGAGGATCACTGTGTTGTTAGGTGCCATCTAGTCCATACGATGCACAACAAAACGTGGAACGAATGACTGCCGGATCCTGGGCCAACCTCACAATCATTGCTATGCCTGAGCCCATAGCTGCCAATCCATCTCTTTGAGGATCTTCCTCTTTTTCTCTGACCCTCCAGTTTACCAAACATGATATCCTACTCCAGTGACTGGTCCCTCCTAATAATATGTCTAAAGTATGAGAGACAAAGTTAAGAAATCTTGTCCTCCAAAGAACATTCTGATTGTACTTCTTCCAGCATAGATCTATTTGTTCTTTTGGCAATCCATGGTTGAAGTATATTCTCCTCCAACACCATAACTCAAATGCATCAATTCTTCTACAGTCTTCCTTATTCATGGTCCAACTTTCACATGCATATGAAGTTATTAAAAATACTATTGCCTAGGTCAGGCACACATTACTCCTCCAACTGACATCTTTGCTCTTGAACACTTTAAGAGGTCTTTCGGCAGATTTGTCTAAAGGAATACATTGTTTGATTTTTTGACTGCTGCTTCCATGAGTTTTGATGGTTGATCTGAGCAAAATGGGTTACTATGAATCAAAACCAATTTGATGACATTTAACAACATATATGTTGTTGTTGTTAAATGCTGTCCAGTAGATGTTAATTCATAGCAACTCTGTATAGCGTTTCCAAGATGTAGAGTTACATCTTGTGGGACCAGAAAACCTCATGTTTCTCCTGCAGGGATTATGGTGGGCTTGAACTGTTGATATTGTGATTTGCAGTCCAGTGCTTATTGTATGCACATGAGATGACTTAAAATACCATTGTTTGGGTCAGGCACACCTTAGTTCTCGAAAAGGTATCTTTGCTCTTAAATTTTAAAGAGGTCTTCTGTAGCAGATTTTTCTAATGTAATACATCATTTAATTTTTTGACTGCTGCTTCCATGAGTGTTGATTGTGGATCTAAGCAAAATGAAGTCTTTGACAACTTCAGTCATTCTCTGTTTATCATAGTGTCATTGGTTAAAATCCATGTTGAAGGCTGTAGTGTTTTATCTTCTTCAGTAAGTATTTTCATTCCTCTTCAAGCAATGAAAGTTTGTGTCATCTGCATATCCTAAGTGGTTAATAAGTCTTCCTCCAATCCTGATGCCACCTTCTTCATATATTCCAGCTTCTCAAATTATTTGCTAAATGTATAGATTCAATGCATATGGTAAAATGATACTACTCTGGTACATACCTTTCTAGATTTTAAATAATTCAGTATTCTTTTGTTGTGTTCTAAAGCTACCTATTGGTCTATGTACAAGTTCTTCATGAGAACAATAAAGTGTTCTGGCGTCCCTGTTTTTCACAACGTTCTCCACAGTTTGTTATGTTGCACACAGTAGAATTTCTGTGAATAGTAAATGAAACTGAAGGAAACATTGTTCTGGTACTCTATGCATTTAGCTAAAATCCATCTGATTCTATGGCATTTAGCAACAGCAACAACAACAAACATCTTTCTACTATTTTTTACTTTGAGCCAAGATATATCTGACATCACCCATGTCCCCTTCTGAGTCTGGCCTGATTTTCTGGTTGGTCTCTCTCAATTCACTGTTGCAACTCTTTTTGAATTATCTTCAGCAAAATTTTACTTTTAGGTGACATTAATAATATTGTTCCATGGCGTTTGCATTCTATTGGGTCCTCTTTCTTTGAAATGATGTAAATATGAATCTTTTCCAACCAGCTGACCAGTTAGCTTTCTTCCAAATAAATTGGCATAGATGAGTGAGTACCTCTATGTACATAGATGAGTGAGTACATCAGTTTGGTGAAACAGTTAATTTGTATTTCATCAGTTCTTGGAGCCTTGCTTTTAGCCAGTACCTTTAATGTAGCTTGGATTTTGTTCTTCAATACCATTAGTTTCTTATTAGATGCTTTCTTCTGATGTAGTTGAGCATCATCCAATCCATTTCAGTATAGTCACTCTGTATTCCTTCTATCTTCTGTTGAAGATTCCTGCATCATTTAACATATTGTCCACAGAATCCATCAATACTACAAGCAAAGGCTTGAATTTCTTTCTTCAGTTATTTGTGCTTGAGGAATTCTGTGTGTTTTCCATTTTCTAATTCCAAGTCTTTGCACATATTGTTATAATACTTCAGTTTGTTGTCTCATGTTACGCTTTGAAAGTTTCTGTTCAGCTCTTTAACTTCCTCATTTCTTCTATTTGCTTTTACCTATATTTAGGCAAGAACAAGTTTTAGAGTATCTTCTAACTTGGATTTGGTCTTTGCTTTCTTTTTAATGACCTTTTTTTGCTTTCTTCATGGGTAATGTTCTTAATGTCATCCCACAACTCTTCTGGTCTTTGGTCAATAGTGTCTAATGCATAAAATCTGTTCTTGAGATGGTCTCTAAATTCAGGTGGGATATATTCACAGTGATATTTTGCCTGTTGTGAATATGTTTTAATTTTTCGGCTCTGGCTTGGGTGTTCATATGAGCAATTGATGGTTCCAAGGTTGACCCATGGCCTTATTTTGACAGAGGCTATTGAGCTTCTCCGTATTCTCTTCCCATAAATATCATCAATTTTATGCCCCTGTTTCCCATCTGATGAGGTCCATCTGTATAGCAACATTTTTTGTTCTTGACAAAAAGTATTTGCAATGGTACGTCATTGTTATTGCCCTTAGGTGTCATTGACTTGATTCTAAGTCAGAAGGAAACACATCAAAAATGGAACCACTGCCCTTTCCTGTGCCATTCTCACAGTTGTTGAGGACAATACTTACTGATGAAGATCACTGGCTAAAGACTTCAGTATAAATTGCACCTCAGTGTAAAGATAACAAAAAACCTTCACAAAGGGACCAGTAAATATCATGGTAAATGGAGAATAAATTTAAGTTGTCAAAGACTTTTTTATGCTTGGAATCATAACCAACTGTTATGGAAACTGCAGTCAAGAAACCAAGCAGTATATTGTATTGAGCAAATCTGCTGCACAAGACCTCTATAAAGTATTCAAGAGCAAATACATCAGTTTGAGGACTATGGTATGTCTGATCCAAGTCATGGTGTTTTCAATAGCTTCATATGCATGTGAAAGTTGGGCAGTGAATAAGTAAGACCATAGAAACATTGATGTATGTGAGTTATGGTGTTGGAGAAGATAACTGAACTTACCATGGACTACCAGAAGAACAAACACATCAGTGATGGAAGTATAGTCAGGATACTTCTTAGAAGCCAGGATGATGAGATTTCAGCTCTTATATTTCTGTCATGGTAGCAGAAGGGAGAAGTCCTTGGAGAAGGATATCATGTTTGGTGAAGAGGGGGTCAGCAAAAAAAGAATATCCCCGGTGAGATGGATTGGCACACTGGCAGAAGCTATGGAGTCTAGCATGACAACTATGAAGATGGTGCAGGACTGGGAATTGTTTCATTCTGTTGTACATAGGCTCAACTTGAGTTGGAGTCAACTTAACATCACCTAGCAACATATATATGTGTATATTGTTGTTGTTAAGTGCCATCTAGTCAGCTCCGACCCTGAGTGACCCTGCATAGGGTTTCTGAGGCTTCAGTGATATTTTGAAGGAGCAGAAATCCTCCTATTTCTCCTACAGAGTTACTGGCAGACTCAAACTTCAGAACTTGTGTTTCACAGTACTTACCTGCTTCTAGTAAAGAATCACTGGGCTCCCATACACATGCACACACAGTTTGTACAGGGTTTCCAAGACTGTAAGTCTTTAAGGGAGCAGAAAGCCTCATCTTTCTCACATGGAACAATTGGTAGTTTTGAACAGCTGACCTTGCAGTTAGCAGTCTGACTCATAAAACACTAAGCTAACAGAGTTCCATATATATTTATTTATTATTGTTGTTAAGTGCTGGTGAGTTGGTTCCAACCCATAGCGACCCTATACAGGGTTTCCGAGGCTGTAAATCTTTACGGGAGCACAATGCCTCATCTTTCTCCCAAGGAACAGCTGGTAGTTTCGAACTGCTGGCCTTAAGGTTCGCAGCCCGATTTGTAACCACTATGCTACCAGAGCTATAAATACTAGTATATGCTTTGCAGGGTAAACACTGGACTGCTAACTGCAAGGTTAGCATCTCAAACCCACTAGTTGTTGTTAAGTGCTATGGCGTACTGCATAGAATTCCCCAGGAGCAGGTTCCACATCAGGACTTCATATATATAGTTGTTGTTATTAAGTGCCGTTGAGTCAATTCTGACCCATAACAACCCTCTATAGGGTTTCCAAGGAGCAGCTGGTGAGCTTGAACCACCGACCTTACAGTTCAAATGACTTTGCAGTCTGATGCATTAGCCCACAGCACCACACCAGTAGTCCCCATATATATAGAGAGAAAAAGATAAATTGCTAGAATCCGTTTTGTTAAAGATATTTGTGCCTATGTGAATGATATTGTATGTTTAGTGAAACTGATGTATTTTATACAAAGATACATCAGTTTTGTCTTCATTACATTTCTAGAACCTCTTATCATGCCAGTCACAAGTATGTGATCAATAAGTATTTTGTGACTTAATGGCTAATAATAATTATTGTTAAGTGCTGTCAAGTCAGTTTGACTCATTATAACCCTGTCTAGGGTTTCTGAGAAGTGGCTAGTGGGTTTGAACTGGTGGCCTTGTGGCTTGCAGTTCATTGCAAAATTCTGGGAGTTTTGAGTGTCTGGGTATCCAACAAGAGACATGTCTCATCAATATCTGAAATTGTTCATATCAACAATGTGTGACCGTACCTAGTGGTAAAATCTGCTCCCAAGAGACAACTTTGAAGAATTTTTATTGTATTTCACTTTAATTAGATATTGTGCAACTTTATTTATGGTTTGAATTTACAACTGTTTAATACCATCTGAAATTCTGCGCATAGGGGGAATTATAACAACTGTACTACACAATAACAAACTTTTATTTGTAAGAATTTTTTTCTAAATTTTGTTTTGTTTTCCCCAGAATATATAGCCTACTGCTACTGATTTCCTTATAGGGCAGGGTGGAACTGCCCCATAGGGTTTCTAAATCTATAATCTTTACAGACGCAGACTGTCCTATCTTTCTCCTTTGGAACAGCTCGTGGGCTCGGTCTGCCAATCTTATGGTTAGCCACCTAGCACTTAGCAACTATGCCACCAAGCCTTCTCCAGAACTTTTGTACATTGGTATTTTTGATTTGATAGAAATTGTACAATAATTAATTTCATTAGTCCTTGATTCAAATCCATTCTTTCCTAGATGATCACTAGATACAGGAATTTATTTGAAAAACTTATTGTAGGAGGCTTGCCTACAAGAATGACTAGAAGGATGTCTTGAAGCATTTTTGGCTGTCTGATAGTTGATGGGAGCAGATATTAGACTGTGAAATTTGTTGTTGTTATTGTTAGCTGCCATCGAGTCAATTCCAATTCATAGTAAACCTTTGTAGGGTTTCCAAGGAGGAGGTAGTGGATTTGAACTTCTGACTTTGTGATTCACAGTCCAGTGCTAATCCAATAGTGCCACACCAGGACTGTGAAATGGAATTCATTAATAAAAAGGAGCCTAGTTTTTGTTTTGTTTTGTTTTTTCTCACATCTCTACAACATCATGTTTTTAAAAAATTCAAATTTATATTAAAGTGGAAAGATTAGTGTAATGAACACATTATATCTTTCATCTATATACCCAGATAACTTACATTTTCTTTCTCTTTTAATTTTTATAATTGTGAATACATATGTAGATGCCTGATTTTTGGGTGAACGCCTGATTACATTATGACACTGTATTACTAAATAGTTTATATCACCTCAGAAAAAATCATTTCTTCCCATACCATTGTAATTGTTGTTTTGTGTTGTTGAGTTGTATAGGGCTTCCAAGGAGTAGTTGGTGGTTTGAACCACTAACTTTATGCTTAGAAGCTCAATGCTTATCATATAGCTAGCTCCACACCAGGACTGCATACCATTAGCATCCCTCAAAATTAAAGTTGTCAACTGTCACAGGTTGCATTATGTATAAAAGCAGTGTGCTATATGAAGAAGAACATGGCATCAGGATTGGAGGAAGCATCATTACCAACCTGTGATATGCAAATGATGCAACCTTGCTTGCTGAAAGCAAAGAGAACTTAAAATATTTACTGATGGAGATCAAAGGCCATAGCTTTCAGATTGAGTTGCACCTCAGTGTAAAGAAAACAAAAAACTTTACCTTGGACTAATAAATAACATCATGATAAATGGAGAAAAGATAGAATTTGTCAAAGACTTCATTTTATTTGGATCCAGTATCAACACTCATGGAAACAGCAGTCAAGACGTTAAATGGCATATGATGGTGTGCTGTGGAGTCGGTTCCGACTCATAGTGACCATGTATAAGGTTTCCAAGGCTGTAAGTCTATACTGGGGCAGAAAGCCTCATCTTTCTCCTGTGAAATGGCTGGTATTTCCAAACTGTTGATCCTCTGGTGAGTAGCACAACTTGTAACCACTATACTACCAGAGTTCCTTAATGACATTATAGCATTAGGTCAGTCTACTGCAAAAGACCTCTTTATAGTGTTCAAGAGCAAAAATGTCAGTTTAACAACTAAGATTTGCCTGACCAAAACCAGGGTATAATCAGTAGCCTCACAAATGCCGGGGAATGAATAAGGCAGATCATAGAACTGATACATTTTAGTTACTGTGTTGGAGAAGAACGTTGCAAGTACCATGGATTGACAGAAGAACAAGCAAATTTGTCTCATAAGAAGTACAGGCAGAACACTCCTTAGAAACCAGGACGATAAGACTTTATCTCTCATACTTCTGGCTTACTATCACTAGGGAGCAGTCTCTGGAGAAGGACATCATGCTTGATAAAGTGAAGTGTCAGCAAAAAAGAAGACTCCCTAATGAGATTGATTGGCACAGTGGCTGCAGCAATAGACTTAAGTGTGACAATGGTCTTGATGATGGTGCAGAACTAGGCAGAATTTGGTTCTGCTGTGCAACCAACCCGACAACATCTAACAGCAAAACCTACATCCTGGATAGAACCTTTAATGGAAAAAGACCATTAGGTAAAAATGAATAACATATGAATAATCCATGAACTTTTGTTAAAATAATACATTTTATAAATTGTAAAAAGTATACCACACTAGGGAAAGATATTACTATTAAGGGAGATTTGTTGTTGTTGTTGTTGTTAAGTGCTGTCGAGTCGGTTCCGACCCATAACGACCCTGTACAGGGTTTCCGAGATTAGATATGGGTTTATAAGAACTTCCTATACTCCCTTTGCATTTTTCTGTAAATTTAAAACTGTTCTAAAATAAAAATTTAATTAAAAAATAAAATAGTTCATATTTCTCCCAGATTTTCCCCTAGATGTTTACAAATGTCTTTTATAGCTTGTTTGTTTCTTTATGTTAATCTGGGATGTAATTAAGGTTTACACATAGTCTTTGGTTATTGTGTAATAGAACCTATATTTTAAATGACATACTTTAGGTTTAGGCTCTATGACTTTGTGAAAATCTCTTGCAATTTTTTTTTCCTCTAGGTTTAAGGCACTTTTAATATTCTTTAGTTTCCATGCCCGTGGCAATGTGAATGTTTGATCTTTCTTCCAATTCTTTCAGAAATTCAAGGGAGTCATATGGGAATAATTCTGCCTTCTTTTTACTTTTGATTTATTTATTTTTCCTAGTCATGTTGCTCATTATATAAGAGATGTCTGTTTAAATGCTTAATAAATTTGGAACATACATCTATAGCAATGTTATCAATGAAAAATATCTACAATCATTGTTTTCATTGAGTTAGTCAATTTCATTTTGGATAGAGTTTTGAGCTTTCAGTGGCAGATAGTATTTTTCACCTGGAACTTGTCCCCTTTGGGGAAGTCAGGGAGAGCATGTTAGTGGTTATGAGGTTCTGAAACCAAAATATTTATTTCTGAATCTCACCATCCATCCCCAACCACCACACTTCTTAGAGACATTTCTTTTTTATAAGCATCACTTTATTAACTTCTTTGTGAATGACTTTATTTTCTTTGATACTATTGTCTTCCATGCTTAACAATTTGTGGTCAGCTACTAACCCTAAGAATGATGGTTAGAATATACACGGTAACACTGCAAAAGAAAGGCCTGGTGATGTACTTCTTTAAAGATTAACTTTAAAAATCCCCATCACTAGATTTAATTCAAATTAAGTTGTTACAGAGTAGAACTGAGCTACACAGTTTCCTTGACTGTAATCTTTATGAAAGCATATCTTTAGTTCTTTCTTCTGCAACACTGCTGTGTGGATTCTGTCTGCACCAGCCATTGAAAAGTGTATAGAATGCAGTTCTACACTGGCACATGGATTACCATGAGTCAGAAATGACTGTATGGAAACTGCTTTCTATTTAAACAAATCTTACTTCCTTCAGCGTATGTTGTTAATGCCCCATGTCCTCTCAGCCCACTTCTGGCTTCCCCTGCAGCTGTAGTGACACTGTGTATATTTGGACAGCTTCCCCTTCAAGTCCTGTGGCTCTTTGAGTACTTTTCTCTAGAATTGCAAGAGATACTCAGCAATCATGGCAGTCCAGAATTGTCAGTCACCTGAAAGCTCCTGGTGTAAATGTCCACAATGAGAGACAGAAGTGAGTGGATAAACATCCCAGTTCTCCCATTCCTCATGGAAAAATCTTGTAGACACCTCAAAGGAGCCCCCAGGACTAAAGTTCAACTGCCTACAGTAGAAACCTGCTCATTTACACAGTCTTTATTGATTTTCTTCCTTTCTTGGTTCACTTTTCCCATTCCCTTTCTTGTATTTACTGTGATCCCATACTAAGTAAGCACTTAGCTCCTCAGTCTATTTTTCAGGAAGGTACTTCACTAGATGTGGTAAGCACACAGTCTATGTATCTCTGAGCACATGCCAGATCTTGCTAATGCTATAGGACCAAGGGAATGGTGCAGGAAAGTACCAGGCTATGAACGTAGCTGTAGAGTTTTCTCATATAAAATATAGATAAACACAGAAGAAGACTTCCCTTCTGTTTACTATGGCCAGGTTGGAAATTGCCTATTGGAGTGAGCTTTTCTTTGGTTAAAAAGGCATTCATTTAATCATCTTATTGATGACTCACAGCATTTGGAAAAGTGGACATATTCAACCCCATTTAGAGATAGAAATGGTGGTATTGGTGGTTATGTGCCATGGAGTTGGTCCAGACAGAGTGACTCTGCATAAAGTTTCCAAGTCTGTAAATCTTTACCAGAGTAGAAAGCCTCATCTTTCTCCCATGGAATGGCTGGAAGTTTCAAACTGCTGACCTTGAGGTTAGCAGCCCAAATCATAACCACTACACTACCAGAGAGAGAAATAATGAAATTCAAATTCAGTGACTTTCTGTGTGCCAGCGCTCAGGTCCACTACAGCTTCCCTTCCTGATTTTTATCCCCTTGTATCCCACCCTAACTTCTTAAATACCTGCTCAAGTCTCTTTCCATATCTCCCAGGGGTATCCTGTGGATTGTCCTAAAACTAAAGCTTGAAACTTGAATGAATTCTGAAAAAGCCAAGAATCTGATTCCTGTTCATAGACAAAAAGAAACAAACAAATCACAGGACAAACGAACATCTGAAGTGCTAAAATCCAGTCAGAGTTACATAATATACTTGCCTCATTCTCACATTCCATTCATAACACAGAGACCAGAGGCCTTTTCCCAGGGTGCTCTTTCAGCAATCTTCTCTTGGCAGCCTTTATCTCAAGGAAGGGCATGCTCCCCACAGTCCTTAATTAAGGGTCACACAATCATTTCTTAAAGAAACAGACACCACACACTCACCTTTAGAGAAACTAAAAACTAAAACCCAGGCCAGCCTTCCTGATATCCTAGTAGTCCTTAGCCAATGTGATCCTACACATTGGACAGTGACCATAGATGCCACTCATCTCTAGATCAAGAATGTTCCAAACTGCCGAGAATTTCTCAAAGATACACTGAGAGTGGGAGGGGATCAGAGTGTGAAGTCTTTGCCACGTCCTCTGGTCACGGCCATGAGGGAGAAATCCTCTAGAGCGTGCTTAGGGCTTTAGAAGGTTTGGTCCTGTAAATGGTTCCCATGTCTCAGGCCATCAGCTATCTCATCTGTGGTACCAGTATGTAATCGGGAAAATGGTTCTTTATCACATGTAGCTGATGTGACCAATATTCAGAGATAGAACTAAGTAAGAGCAAAGAGCAAAGCATTTATTGAATTTTTGAGGACAGGGGAGTAGAAAATTCCCAGATCTAGTCAACTGATGTAAAGGGGAGGGAGGATTTATTGTGATCTTGTGCATACGGTTGGAGTTCAAGGAATTTCAGAAACTTCTTTAATGTTTTGTTTATCTCTTGTCGTTCTGATCTTCTGGACTTGTCTCTATATCAGGCGCCATTTGCTTTTTCCCAGGAGTGGTTATCAGTGGCCTTCACAAGAAATGTGTATCTCTTTTGCTGTCTTCCTGGGATAGTCCTTGGAGTGGGTATCAGTTACAAAATAAAAGAAGAAATTATTATAATCACTAAAAAAAGAAATTAACTATGGAGCTGTAATTCACTATGACAGGTAGTTAGTGAAGAAGCTACATTTTAACTATCACTGTGTGATTCTCTGGGTCTCATTTTACATTGGCCCTTCGTTTTTCATAGCTCCATTTCAGTGTACAATGTGTGGCTCCATGAGCTAAGCAGAACTGGATGATGTCTGGCAATCATGAATGAACATTGTGATCAAAGATTGCATAGACAAATACTACTCAAAAAGGAATTTAAACTTCTCATGGAATCCAAGTTTCTGCAGCCATGGAAGCCAGATAAACACCTAATACTATGCTGTTGTTGTTTTGTGTTATCAAGTTAGCTCTGACTCATCGCAAGCCTATGCACATACAACAGAAAGAAATTCTAACTGGTCTTGTACCATCCTCACAATGGTTATGTTTGAGCCTATTGCTGCTGACACTGTGTCAATACACCTTGTTGTGAAATTTCTTATTATTAGGTGCTGTTGAGTTAGTTTCAACTCACAGCAACCTGATGCACAAGAGAAAGAAACACTGCCCAATCTTGTACCACCCTCACAATTGTTACATATAAGCCCATAGTTGCTGCCACCATGTCAGTTCATCTCCTTGGGGTTAATCCTCTTTTACACTGACTCTCCACTTTACCAGCATGGTGTCCTTCTCCCAGGACTGGTCTCTCCTGACAACATATCTAAAGTATGAGAAACGAAGTCTTGCCATTCTGGCTTCTAAGGAAGATTCTGGTTGTACTTCTGGTATTCAAAACAATTTTGTGTTCTTCTCCAACAACATAATTAAAATACATCAGTTCTTCTACAGTCTTCCTTATTTATTGTTCAATTTTCACATGCATATGAGTCGACTGAAAATACCAAGTCTTGGGTCACATGCACTTTAATCTTCATACTGATATCTTTGCTCTTTAATACTTTAAAGAGATCTTTTATAGCCAATTTTCCTAAAGCAATATGTCATTTGATTTCTTCTCTGCTGTTTCCATGAGTACTGATTGTGTAACCAAGCAAAATGAAGTCTTTGACAACTTCATTCTTTACTCTATTTATCATGATGTTATTTTTTGGTGCAGTTGTTAGGATTTTTGTTTGTCTGTTTGTTTTACATTGATTTTACATTAGATCCAATGCATAATGAAGGCTACAGTCTTTAATCCTTATCAGTAAGTATTTTAAGTTTCTTTGCTTCCAGCAAGCAAGATTGTATCAGCTGCACATCGCAGATTGTTAATGAGTATTCCACCAATCCTAATGTCAAACTCTTCTTCATATAATCCATTTTCTAGGATTATTTCCTCAACATACAGGTTGAATAAATATGGTAAAAGAATGCAAACATGGCAAACACCTTTTCTGATTTTAATCATTCATTATCCCTTTGTTCTATTGTAACAGCTGCTTCTTGGACCTCATGAGCACAATGAAATGTTCTGCTCTATCCATTATTTACAGTGTTATAAAGTCTGTCAAGAGTCATAGTGGAAAGCCTTTAAATAGTCAATAAAGCACATGTAAACATCTTTCTGCCTTTTCTGCTTTCAGCCAAGTACCCTGGTTTCGGATCCTCTTCTGAATCCAGTTTGAATTACTGGCAGCTCCCTATTAATGTACTATTTCTTACAGCCATTTTTAAATTTTCTTCAGCAAAATTTTACATGCATGTGATATTATAATATTGTTCAATGATTCCCACATTGTGTTGGGTTATCTTTCTTTAGAATGGACACAAATGTGGGTTTCTTCCAAATAGTTGGCCAAGTAACTGATTTCCAAATTTCTTGCCATAGTGGAGTCATCACCTCCAGTGCTGCGTCAGTTTGTTGAAAAATTTCAATTTGTATTCCATCATTCCCTAGAGTCTTGAATGTCGCCAATGTCTTCAGTGAAGTATAGACTTCATCATTCAGTACCATCAGTTCTTCCTTGTATGTGATCTCTTGAAATGTTTGTATATCGACCATTTCCTTTTGGAACAGTGACTCTGTATTCGTTCCATCTTTTGATGCTTTTTTGGATCATTTAATATTTTACCCATAGAATCTTTCAATCTTGCAAGTTGAAGACTGAGGTTTTTTTTGTTCAATTCTTTCAGTTTGAAATATGCTACCCATGTTCTTCCCTTTAGCTTTTCTAACACCAGATCTTTGCATATGTCATTTAATACTTCACTTTGTGTTCTCCTGCTGCCCTTTGGATTTTTCTGTTCAGCTCTATTACATCCTCATTGTTTCTATTCACTTTAGCTTCTGTATGCTCAAAAACTAGCTTCAGAGTCTCTTCTGACATCTCTTTTGGCCTTCTTTTTCTTTCCTGATGTGTCTTCATGTATGATATTCTTTATGTCACCCCATAACTCTTCTGGTCCTTAGTCATTAGTATCTAATGTATAAAATAGGTTCTATCTCTAAATTCTCGTGGGAATATTCAAAGCCATATTTTGACACCCCTGGGTTTATTTTAATCTTATTTAGCCTGATCTTGCACATGATCAGTTGATGGTCTGTTCCATAGTATGCCCAAGGCTTTGTTTTGGTGATATTGAGCTTTTCCACCATCTCTTCCTGTAAATGTATTCAGTTTGGTGTTCCATCTGGTGAGGTCCATGTGTATAGTTTTCTTTTATGTTGTTTAAAAAAGATATTTCCAATGGGTAAATAATTGATCTTGCAAAATTCTGTCATGTAATCTCCTGAGTCATTTCTATCACTTATTTTCCAACAACTGATTCTTTCCTACCCTCACATACTCTAATTACCAGTAATTATGAATGTATCCATGTTTGATCAATTTCAATCTAATGAAGTTGGTAGAATTCTTCAATTTCATCATCATTGGCTTTAGTTGCTGGATGTAAATTTGAACTCTAATGACATTAACAGGACTTTCTTATAGGCATATGGATATTATCCTGTAACAGACAGCATTGTACTTCAGGTAAATCTTAAAATATTCTTTTTTATGGCAAACACAATGTCATTCCTCCTGATTTTATTTTTCCCAACATAGTAAACCCTATGATCATCTCCTTTTTAGCTCACTAATATCTAGGATATTGATCTTTATTTGTTCCATTTCATTTTTGATAACTTCCAATTTTCCTAGCTTCATACTTCATACATTCCAAAATATGATTATTAATGGATGTTTGCTGTCATTATTCCTAATTTAAGTTGTGTCTTATCAGCAAATGTAGACCTCAAAAGCTTTGCTCCATTCATGGCATTATGGTTAACTCTACTTTGAGTAAGCAGCTTTTCCCCATTTACATTTTGGATTCCTTCCAATCTTTGGGTTTCATCTTCTGGCATTATATCTGACAACATTCTGCTGCTAGTTGTAAGGTTTTCTGTAGTGAAAGCTTCCTAGTCTGTCTGAGTTTGGAAACTCCACTGAAAACTGTTCACCATGAATGACACTGCTGGTATTTAACATAGCATTGGCAAATCTTCCAGCATCATAGCTCCACCCAAGGCAACACAGTACAACAAGTTGAAAGATGAATGGTAGATATTCCTCTTAGGTCTAAGATAAGCTTTAAACCCTAAACCATCAACCAAAAATATCTCCTAAAGTTTTAAGAAAACTAAACAGTAACTTAACTAGCAAAGAATGTCTGTCTTGAGCACTGTACTCTTTTAAGATCTATAGATAGAGGATGAAATTGACAATGAAAGCCTGAAATATTAGATAGCAAACCTCAAAAGGGGGCATTGAGTTTATGTTAATGGAGAGGAACAACTTGTAAAAGCAAGGTGAGAACAGTTACAGAACTTGAAGAACATAATCAATGCAAGCGAATTATAAATGTAGACATTGTTGAATGGCTGCATGTTCTGCTCTGTATATTTCCAACAACATCAACAAAAATAAGATAAAGCATTAAGTTAAAATGTCATATTTTGAGTGCCTTCCAACATTAGGGGATCATCCTCCAGTATTGTATCTAACAATGTTCTATTGCTATTCATGAGATTTTTAGTGGGTAACCGTTCAAAAGTAGTCCTCCTCTTCTTCTCCCTAGTCTGTCTTAGTCAGGAAGCTCCACTGAAACCCTTTCATCATGGATCACCCTGCTGGTATTTCAAATAGCAGTGGCATGAATTCCAGCATCACAGCATCATGTAAGCCACCACAGTACGACAGAGTTATTCAGAGTCTATTTATTACCTGTTTAGTATGATCCAAGTCATGTGAAATATGTCAGTATTTTATTTTGCTGAACATAGGATGACAATGAGTCAGAACATATTAATGTTTCCACAACATAGCAACATATCAACCAAAGTTTATTAGTGGTTACCAGAGATAAGTATCAGGGAAAAATAAAGGAGATTCATTGATTAGAGGATACTGATCTTATATTAGAGTTGATGGAAAAATGAATGTATAAACAAATAATGGTGATGGCTAAGAATCAAGGCAAAGAAAATTAATACCACTGATTTGTACTTCTGCAGTTCTTTCACTTTGAGAAATTCTGAACACATTCTTCCCATTTGGTTTTCCAACTCCAGGTCTTTGAACATCTTTATTATAATCTTTGACTTTGCCTTCTTGAACTATACTTTGAAATTTTCTATACAGCTCTTTTACCTTCTTATTTCTTCCATGCTCTTCAGCGTCTCTACACTAGAGAGAAAGATTCAGTATCTTCTGAAATGTATTTTATACTTTTCTTTTTTTTCTTGTCTTCTTAATGACCTTTTAATTTTTTCCTGTATGATCGTCTTGATGTCACATTGCACAGTTCTTCTGGTCTTTGGTCATTAGTGTCTAATGAATCAAATCTACTCTTAGTAGGGTCTGCAAATTCATGTGGGATATGTTCAAAGTCATATTTTGGCTCTCATTAACTTGTTTTAATTTTCTTCAGCTTCATCCTGAATTTGCATGTGAGCCATAATTGCACAATATATATCAAGCTGAAATAACTGAAGGAAAAATTCAAGCCTTAACATGAAATATTGAAGGATCATGTACAAAATATTGAATGATGCAGAAAGCATTAAAAAAAAAGATGGCTGCAACAGTACATTTGCAGGTAATTGCTAAAGCTTCAAGCTGGATTCAGATGAGGATGTGGAACTAGGGATATCATTGCTGACACCAGATGGATCATGGATGAAAGCAGAGAATACTAAAAGGATGTATACCTGTGCTTTATTGATTATGCATAGACTGTATGGATCATCAGAAGCTATGGATAACATTGTGAAGAATGAGCATTCCAGAACACTTAGTTGTGCTCATGAGGAAAATGCACATAGACAAAAAGACAGTCATTTGACCAGAGTCAAATTCAGTCCGTATGCTGAGCACGTAATCCTAAAAGCTGGATTCTATGAAGAATAATATGGCATCAGAATTGGGGAAAGTCTCATTAACAACCTATGTTATGCAGGCGATACGACTTTGCTTGCTGAAAGCAAAGAGGAATGTAAAATTCTTACTGATGAATATCAAAGGCCACAACCTTCAGTAAGGGTTACACTTCAACATAAAGAAAACAGAAATTCTCCCAGCTAGGCCAATAAATAATATCATGATAAATGGAGAAAAGATTCAAGTTGTCAAAGATTTTATTTTGCTTGGATAAATTATCAACATTCATGGAAGCAGCAGTCAAGACATTAGAGTATTGAATGAGGCCAATCTGCTACCAAGACCTCTTTAAAGTGTTCAAGACCAAACATTTCCACTTGAGGATTAAGGTGTGCCTAGCTTCATAGGAATGTGAAATTTAGACAATGAATAAAGAAGATCATCGAAGAATTGATACATTTGAGTGATGGTGTTGGAGAAGAATATTAAAGTTACCATGGACTGCAAAAAGAACAAAGAAATCTGTGTTGTATGCCAACCAACTCTGCTCATTGATCTGGGCTGTTGTGAAGGAAAGTGCTGAAGGGAAATTCCTTTGAAGTACAATCAGAATATTCCTTAAAGCCAAGATGGCGAGACTTCATCTATCGCACTTGGAAAATGTTATCAGGAGGTTAGAGTCTTTTGAGAAGAATACCATGTTTGGTAAAGTGGAGGGTCGGCAAAAAACAGGAACACCCCCAACAATATGGGGTGCTGCACAATGGCAAGTATAACAACAATCTTGAGCATGTCAAAGACATGGGTGATGTTTTGTTCTGTTGTACATAGGGTCCCTATGTGCCTGAACCAACTTGACGGCACCTAAAAGCATCAACAGTGACAACCGAATTGCACATGTGTATAAAGTTGAATGGTAAATGTTTGCTTGTCTTTTGAAAGTATCCTAGATAGTTTCCTTCCTATAAGAAATTGTTGTATTACCATTTCATGCCAATACACACCATTCACTAGAATCAGGTGAAATCATCTCTAACTCCCTTCATTCAAATACCCAGGATCTACGATCCAGTAGACAATCCCCCTGCTTTTGCTACAAGAAGTCATTTCCCATTGTCATTGGCACAGAACCATCTTTGTTTCTTAAAACCAATTTCCCTATGCTTATTGGTTTTCATACATTTAGGGAAGGAAATAGGTCATGTTGTTTTCACATTTCCTAAGTTCCAGAAGTAAGCTGAGCACAAGAAAACTACACAAAACATATCTCATTTATTTATAGGCAAAACCATAAGGAGAAACTTTAAAATAGAAGGACAACAAGCTATCATTTTGACACTTTGTCTCTTCATCCAGTAGTTCATTACCAGCCCTGCTCATTGATTTGGGCTGCTGTGAAGGAAAGTGCTAAAGGAAAATTCCTTTGAAGTCCCCAATTTCAAGTATATTCTGTGTTTTCACTCACCAAACATAAGAACTCCCCTCCAACGTATTTAATGCTCATTTCTCACCTGCAGTGTATATTTCTGGGATGGGATTTTAGATTTTCCATTGAGATGCATTGCATGGAAGACCTTTGAGGCTTTATAGGAAAAAAAAAAAATGCAATCGTTTTGCAAGTATTTGAGGCCAAAGGGAGAGGTGAATATTTTGTGTGGTTGGAGAGTACATAATGGAAAATTTCCTGGAGCTTTTTAGGATGTGAATCTAGCCCAACTTTAAGAGCACACCTGCTCTGCCCTGAAGCATCTCCAAGGAGTTGATCTAGAGAGCTGTCTCCATAGAACTTGGAAGCAGTTTAGAGTTTGGGTCAGCTCTGTAGAGAGGGTAGACACAAAGAGGAATAGTCGCTGAGCTCAATGGATCATTGAACTAGAAATTCAAACAAAGAGGTATATGGGAGAGGGAGAAAGCAAGCCCAGAAGCTGTGTTGTTTGAAAGAGGATGAAGAAGACCTGCAGCAGGGCTAAAGATGCTCTTCTGCCAAAATTGTTTGGAAACTGCTGCCATTACTGCTCTGCAGTTTGGGTTCTGGAAAGATCATAGCTGCTGATGTTGTCTCAGTTGTTCCAGATAAAACTATAAGCAATTTTGTTTCCCAAATTTCAGTAAAGTCTTAGCAGAGGACAAGCTAGATGGATGGTAAACCAGTTGCTGGCAAGTGTATTTGAATTTGTGAGGACTTTATGTGTGTCAGAGTAGAATCATGCTCCTTAGGGTTTCCAATGGTTAATTTTTCAGAAGTAGGTCTCCAGACTTTTTCTCTGAGGCCCCTATGGGTGGACTCAAACTTCTAGCCTTTTGGGTAACAGTCAAGTCTGGTAACTGCATCACCCAGACACTTGATGGAAGGTGAGAAAAATGACTAAGCAGATGAACTCATGGTTATCAAAAGAGGAAGCAGTCTTACATTTAGAAAACAAGAATGGAGTATCAACAAATAGGCACTTTGCAAAATGCTGGAACTAAAATGGTGAGTGGCTAAGACCATAATGCATTACTTTTCCAGGAATCCTAAAGCAATGGAGTAGGAGAGGTAAAAATAATGTCTTCTGATATGCACTACTTATTTCTAAAATTTAAATTTGAATGATAAAAGCTTTTAGTCAAGACAAACACACTCCAGTTACTGCAGCTATAAGTGCTTCTTCTGCTGTGGCTCCAACTCCAATACCACTGAGTTGATTCTGGCCCTACATAGGGTTTCCAAGGCTGTAAATCTTTAAGGAAGCTGACAGTCTCATCTTTCTCCCACAGAGCAAGAGGTGAGTTTGAACTGCCAACCTTGCAGTGAACAGTCCAGTGCTTATCCTACAAGTCCACCACTGCTGAAATGTTTTCCTGGCTCCAAAGCATTTGAGATTGCAGTTCTTGCCAATTTTTAAATTTAAAGCTAGGGGAAGTGAGGATGAAAGAGGACAAGATAACTTTTCACCACTAACTCAGAGGACTAGGACTTGTTTTCCTTATCCTCTGTCCAGTGGGCTTTCATCGGTGCTGTTATGGTTCTGTCTATGTAATCATGAAGAGAAGGAAAAAAGAGAGAGAAAGATGGAGTCCTAATGACTCTCTTGGGTTATTCAGAGTGTAAGGGTCTCAGTCAGAGCAGTGAATGATTTCACTCTATTATAGCTCTAATCACTTAACCCTCCAGTCTCCCCTGCCTCTCTTCTCCTTTTCCCAGATGAAAAAGACAGTGATGTAATCTTAGACAGAATGTGTGGAGCAGACCTAGATGGGTGGCACCATGAAGCGATGATTGTTTCAGCTTCACTGAAGAGAGAAAACATGGATAAGGGCAGCTGCACAAATTCATTTCTTCTTCCCCACCTCTCCACTAAATTCATTGTCCTTGGTCTCTTCCTGTCCACAGGTTCAGTTTCCATCTACTTTTCAGCCTTTGCCAGAAGACGCATTCCATGATTTGGCAATCTCTCTGATATGAACTAGAGATTACAGCTTCCCTTCTTCCAAAATCATCTCCCAGAAATAGTCAGCTTGTAATGATTTTCAGTTGTGACTGACTAGGGTGAGCTTATTGTTTTAATTGCCATTGAATAGCAGTAAAGTAAGCAGGCAACAGAGAAGACAGGAAGCCAAAGGGATGGGAATGATACCTGTGCTCAGGAATAAGTTTAGGACTACTGAAGTTTTACTGTAACTCTGAAAACTGAGAAATTATTATATATATGGAAAACTTCTAGAGTAGATTGCCTTTTTATTTTAATACTGTAGTGGGTCTAGTTTGTTTTCCAGAAAATGACAATATAATAAAAGCGGTCCTTGCTTTATGACACTGGAATATTTTAGATAAGACTCAATGCGGAGACTTAATTGATTTTATGCTACTGGATAGCAACAGCAAAAGAGAGAGGGGAAAAGGGATGATGGTTTACAGCTTTTAACCAGTCAAAATCTGAGGAAGAAAAAGGAGGAAACTAGCATTTTATGTGTAAGAAAGATCAATGAACATTTCGTCCATTGAGTGGCTGTCATGTGTGTGTATCCGTGGGCTGTATGTGTTGGGAGGTTAAATAACAACACGAAACCAGAAAACTATGGATGTAAAGTCCCTGGAAAGTGCAAATAATTGACATGCTTGCTGATAATGAGAGGTTGAGGTTTGAGTTTACTCAGGCTTGTGTCAGAGAAAAAGCCTGGCAACGTACTTGCTAATAATCAACCACCGGAGTTCCTATAGAACACAAGTCTACTTTGATACATATTTGGCCATCATGAGTCAAAGTCAATTTGACAGCAAAGTTTTAAACTTTTATATGCTTTGTAATCTAATTCAGGAAACATAAATGATGCTTAAATTCAAATATTAGGTAGTGTGGTTCAAATATTTATATGATTTTAAATAGGAAAGGCTTATGTGGCCTAGAAGGATCTAGGAAAATTTGTTGAACAAGATGGTCCCTGGAAGAACTAAGGCTATGCAAAGAAGCAAGGAGACAGTCCTTAGGAGGCAAGAATGGTATGAAACAAGCGCAGCTGTGATTGTGGAACATTGGGATTTACTAGACTGAAGCAGAGTCCGTACTAGAAGACGTGTTTGATGATCTTCGATGCCAAAGATACTGGAGGTTTCCTAAAGGACATCATCTGAGTTTAGAGGTGGGAAAGCCACCTTTTTTGACAATTGGAAATAGGGCTTATTGCCTGGTTGAAGTGTGGAAGTACTTTTGTGGAATAACTTCAAAGCCCCAAATCTGTTTCCTAACCTGCTTAATGATGGCTCAGGATCATTTGACCAGGAACAAAGCCTTTTCTTTCTCCACGAGAAGTGAAGTTTCAAAAGTCCCAGACTTTGAGAAGAAGCATAGAGACTAACAGTAAAGCTGAGCAGTAAGTGACTGCTGGGGAAGGCTTTCTCAGAAAGCAGTTTGGTGAATGACAAGGAAAAGTCTGACTGCCTGGTGAGGGAGTGAAACATAGGTGTAAGGAGGATGAGCAGAAGAAAGGGTAAACAAAGGGGAGGCCTCAAGGTATGGGTAAAAGAGCCAGGCCACTAGCAGAACCTGAAGATTAAATCCTAAAGGAGCTCTGGTAGCATAGTGCTTACGAATCGGCCTGCAAACTGCAAGGTCAGCAGTTCCGTGGGACAAAGATGAGGCTATCTGCTCCCATAAAGATTTACAACCTCGGAAACCCTGTACAGGGTCACTATGAGTTGGAACCGACTCCACGGCACATGATAACAACAACAAAGTTTAAATCCTGACTTCCAGCTTCTTGGGATGTGCAAGTATTCCATTTTCAAAGAAAGGGAAATTTACATTAGATTACAGAAATAGCTGAAATTATAATTAAGGCATCTGTTCCCTTTCCCATATACCTCTTTGAATTTCTAGTTCAATGATCCATTCAGCTCAGTGGCTATTTCTCTTTGTATGTACCCTTGCTACAAAGCTGATGTGACAGGCACCAAATAAATGATGGTTATTGTTGTTAAGTGCCATTAAGTCAGTTCTGATCCATAACGATCCTGTACTGAGTTTCCAAGGAGTAGTTGGTGGGTTTGAACTGCTGACCTTGTAGTTAGCACTACAGTGCTTATGCCACAGCATCACATCAGGACTCCAACAGTTTAAATCAATGGTAGAAATTATTTATGTAAGGAAAAATTCTGGGCATCACAAACCAACTTGACATATTTGACAATTTTGTTTGCTTGTTAAGTACCATCAAGTCAGTTCTTGACCCATAGCAACCCTGTGTAGGGATTCCGGAGGAAATGCTTGTGGGTTTCAAGCAGAGACTTTGCAGTTAGTAGTCCAGAGCTTAACCTGCAACGCCACACCAGGACTCTTAGCTCTGATAAAAGAAGAGTTGAGATTTAGGGAATTATTAGAGGTATCCTCCTGTTTTGCACCCAGTGTGTCCCAACCAGTATGAAACCTTAGCAGATCTTCTTTCTCAGAACTATGAAATATATCTGATATTTTTATCTCTCTGGGATACATTTCCTCTTCCTTGGAAATTTGCCCAGGCAGAACAACTTGGAATACTGAATTATTTTGACCATATTTCCCACTAGGGATTTAAATGTAATTCTTAAATCAGTCCCATCAGAGTAAGTCACATGTGTTATTGAAATTTCTGAAAAAAGGAAGCTTTCTTCTGGAGTTGCCTAGTGGTGCAACTGACTGGTTAGAGGTGGCTGTATAATGAGAAGAATTTGTCAGAAGGACACAGACCTGGGAACACAGGACACAACACAGAGGAATGAGAGAGAAAGAGTTCTGACTTGACTATAGCAAATGCGCCAGACACTTTTCTAAGTGCTTTAGATATCTTAACTTTATTTAATGCTTTCAAAACATCCATTAGGTAGCTGCCATTATTTGCATTTTAGAGGAAAGAAAGCTGAGTCATTCGCAAAAATGTTAATAATTTGTTCTGCTGTATACAACAATTAAGTGCCAATACTGTTATTTAATCCCAGACCATTTGACTTCAGAATGCTTCCCTTAACGTGGATGATGTTTTAACTGTTACATGAGCCAATAGACTTCCTTTGTGAATTCAGCCAAATTGAACGGGTATTGCACCGCCCCCTACAGAGTTCTGAATAAATCAACTTTATACCCAGTGTTCTGTCTTTCCCATGGTCCCAGTCTCAGTACCAACTTTCCTCTCTATCTGCTGATGTCATGGCCTAAATGTGTGTGCCTTTCATTTAAATTCTTCCACAGTCTGGTACAAATGTGCATTTCAACCTCATTTCCATCCCTTCCATACAAACACAAGATAGTTCCTTCCTGTTGCCTATCAATGGCACTCTAACATTTAGAACTAAACTAATTAATTACTTCCTATAAATCCTTGGCATATCTAATCCCTGCTCAATCATATTACTAGGGAAGAAATCATAAGCAGTATTTTGTAATTATTTTAAACCATACCTTCATGGGATCAATATAACAACCTATAAGAAAAGGAACATCAGATAGGTTTAGTCATGATATTCATTTTTACCGGCTGATCCAGTCTTTCCCAGGTTCTCTGAACCTATTAGTTATTGATGCTTCAAGTTGTCTGGAATTGTTCACATGCTGGTCTGTAGTGAAGGGATGAGAAAAATAGTTGGTTAGCACAAGACTGGAGGGAGTTATTCCAAAATGAGTAGGAGTGAATTGGAGAAAATTGCCATTTCCATCGTTGAGTGGTAAAGTCCATTTCTGCGTTGAAATCTACAGGACTGAGTCTAAATTCTTGAGAATGTTCATGAATCTCTGCTTGCCAACATAGATTTGTTTGGGATTTTGTCCTGTCTCACAGATATTGGGGAGCGTGATCACTCAGAAACTGACATCTGAGTTGCCTTCCATCTGTGTGTTAAGTCACTCAACATTTGCTGAATTTTCTGTAAGGTGCTATTTAAGGGGTGGATTATCCAATAAGCACAGGTTAATTTATGTTTCCTTAATAATCTGTACTGAAAAGTTTCACTTTTTTTTTTTTTTTTAAGCCACAGTTTGCTAGTACATAGCAAACACATCCCTGTCAGGGATAATCAATTTGAAAACAGAGTTTGAATCTGTAGGAAAGAACTGAGTTTAGGAAAGAAACAGATGCCAGCCATGTTAAAAACAGAATCTTTGATGTGGTGGAAAAATGTGAAGCTGTTCAGTACAGGTTACTAAACAAACACAAGTAACCCAATGTATACATTGCCTATTAGGTAATCTGACACTGTTCTGGTTATAGTCTGACAGGCTCAGAAGCTTTACTCACTGATTCCATATTTTTTGCTGATCCCATTCACTGATTTTTTTTCCCCCCAGTAAAACATGTATAAAAATACACACTTCAAATTCTAATTGTTTCATTCCAAAGGAAGCAGCAATAGGCCCACAAAGGAAAACAAATAAACTATAATAGCAACAACATATCGACACAACCTAAGGCTTGGTAGCAAAGTAAGCTCCATGCCCATCATGAAAGATCTGCCCCGCCTCCCGTTGTCAAAGAAGAAAGAACTGAACATGTTTTATTTCAGATGAGTGTGGGGGATTTCACCAAATGATCACAGTGCTGAATGTGATTTCTGCACAAGGCAGGACAAAAACCCATCTTAAACATAGTCTTTTAGCTGAAGAAAAGTAGCAAGTTTCCTACATCTTTACAATTGTGATGAGTCTCTTTGGGGGGACTTGATGTTGGTGAAGAATCTAATGGACACCCCTCTCAATCTGACGTTGCATGCAGTAGACTCCAGGTGTCCACTTCGACAGCAGCTGGGGGTTGTGGTCCTTAACAGTCATCATCAGCTTCAATGGTAGAGTCCATAAAGTGCTTGAAATTCTTGGTAAAAGTTGTGTGGTTAAGAATAGTCCTTACAGTGACAT
>NW_006408611.1:4622166-4624424 GCF_000296735.1 Chrysochloris asiatica
AAGCATGTCCTGAACATAGATAACTATTTTTTTCAATAGGTTTCTTACAACTAAGTAAATGGGCCTTTATGAATTTGTGGATCAACTCTTATACTCTGGTTAGACTATGTCTTGAACTCATCACAGGAATGGAACTCATATGTTGGATGCTCATCTCTATCTTGAGTCATAGTCTTAAAAATCAGTATACAATCTCTATAAACTGTTAACAAACTACATTACTTTGTGTCTATTTTGATTTAGCAAATTTTCTAGAATCTTGGTTCCATTATCATTAGCAGTGATTTTTGTTCTTTCCAATTCACCATGTGAATAATGCCAGTCATCTTCTGGGGACATCATTGCTTTTTCCCCTTTTGGAGTTTTCTCCTCTTCATTTCACGCTAGCTTTCCTCTCCAGTTACCTTATTCCCATTTCCCAGTGGTTTGGCCAAGTAAGGCTTCTAGGATACAATACCAAACTCAAGGTACAAAATTGCAGGGTCAGAAATAATTCATGTATTTACTATTTCATTTTATACTATGGAAATCACATTCATTCCATTCTTTTGAACTACTTCCTCCTTGATCCTATATTCTACTGCTTAGAACTTTTGACTTTATGTTAACTTATTTTGCATGCAAACTCTCAGTTACTGGTCAAAGGGAAAGCTTTTTGTGTTTCAAGGAAAGAAGAGTATCATTTAGCTGTAGATGGGAGTTAGGGAATTACGAATGCAATATTTTTCACTGTGAATATTTTTCAGATCTTCCCTGGTCTTTTTTCTTCCTCATTCCTCCTGGAATACAATTACTCCAACTCTACAATATATCTTTAATTGCTTCAGAAGATATAGAGTATGATCCCTGTATGATTTTAAACAACAGTTTTATTAGTGATATGAAATATATATATATATATATTTCAAATCATAGTATTTAGTGATTTAAATTCAGCAATATCAACCCACTTTGCAGCATGAAAACATAGAGAAGAAAGGAGAAGCAAAACTTATTTTAAGGCATAAATGAGGGAATATATTATACTACTGGACATATGATACTTGTACTTCTTAAAGGAAAGCAGTCGTTTGGGATTTTTTTTAGTGATTTCTAGTGGGTGTTGTTGTTATTAAATACCATGGAGTCAGTTCCAACGTACAGTGACCCTACAAAGTGTTTCTGAGGCTATAAATCTTTACAGGAGCAGACTGACTCATCTTTCTCCCGCGGGACTGCTGGTAGTTTCAAACTGCCGATGTTGAGGTTAGCAGCCCAATTCGTAACCACTGTGCTACCAGAGCTCCCTTCTAGTGGGTACAACTAGCATAATAAACAGTTGACACCAACTCATGATGACCCCATGTGTTTCAAGGTATAATTGTGTTCCATAGAATGCTCAGTGACAGATTTTTCTTTAATAGATTGCCAGGCATTCTTTTGAGAGTGTCTGAGTGGATACAAACTTCCAACCCTTTGGTTAGCAGTATGTTGACCATTTATATGACCAAGGGAGATTTGTTTTAAGGCAAAAAAAAAAAAAAAAAACAACTTAGAAAAATCATGGGTCTCATTTCTATCACTTAATAATGAAATGCATTAAAATATATAATATGTAAGTGAGTTATTTTCACTAATCCTTTTTCTGTGTTAAGCAGTGATGATACATTTATTTATTGTTGCTTCTGTTGTTAGGTGTCGTTGATTTGGCTCTGACTCATAGTAACCCTATGTACAATATAATGAAACACTGCCTGGTGCTACGCCATCCTCACAATTGTTTGTAGACCCTATAGAAATTACAGAACGCCTCCAATAGACAGCCTCATCCTTTTGTTGCCAAGTGGCTGGTGGATTTGAACCACTGAAGAACCACTGAACTTGCAGTTAACAGTCAAATGATTAACCACAGCACCACCAGGGTTCCTAACCTTAGAAAATGCTGTTAGGTGATGTTTTGTCAATTTTTACTCATAGTGACTCTGTGTAGGCTTTCAGGAGCTGTACATCTTTACAAGAAAAGAAAGCTTAATCTTTCTGCTGAGGAGTGGCTGGTGGGTTGGAACTACCAATAGTGTGGTTTGCAACCCAGTACTTACCCTACAGAACCAGAAATTCTCTTTGGGGAAAGAGCTATAGAAATGCAAACTCTGATTCTCTATTGATTCCAGATTTCTTAGGCACAGAGCTCTGATTTTTATCTTCTTAGGACCTGTGTTGGCTAAGAATCGTTAGGGTGCCATGAACTGTCAGAAGAACAAACAAATCTGTGTTGGAAG
>NW_006408611.1:4625187-4626088 GCF_000296735.1 Chrysochloris asiatica
GTAGAGAGTCAGTGAATAAGAGGAAAATCTCCAATGAAATGGATTGATACAGTCATTGCAATAATGGGCTCAAATATGACAACTACTGTAGGAAAAAGATGGAAAAACACCAGGCAGGTGTTCATAGGGTTGCTATAAGCCAGCGCTGATACGACAGCAAGAACTGAGGGAAAACTGAAAACTCAGTCTTTTTTTTCTTCTAGTCAAAACCCCTTGGTTTATATAACTGTTCTAGCAAATATCTTGAAGGGCAAAAAACCTATGTCTAGTAACAAACTTTATTTTTGCAACAAATCCTTCTGCTTTCTTGATCTTTCATTCCTGCCTTCCTTGGAAATCCTAACTTCCAATATTTTTCTTCTCAGCCCTGTTAGTTTTCCTAAAGCTCCTTTGGTTTCTCTCCATGTTAACAACTGTTTTCTGCCTATTTTCTCAGCCTCTTGCCATAGGCCAAGAATGGACAAAGGCCCTGAGGAAGATAACAGCATCCAGAAATTGAAGTCTACATTGATGATGTTTTCTTCTCTCTAGATTTTGGTCCCTCAAGTCCTGTGGTCTTTCGACAGACTGAAATAAAATTTCTAACCTGACTTTTCTACAATTTTCTCCATTGTAGCTATAGCAGAAGTCTCTTCATGCAATTCAGAAATACGGTTTTCAAAGGGAGCTAAGAAACATTTTTATTTCTCAGGTGTCCAGTTATTTTGGTTAAGGCTATGTCATTCAATTATGAGCTAAAATACTCTGGTCTTTATTTTTTCAGCAGATTCTCATATACCTTTCACATAATTTTTGATATCTTAAAACAGGACTTTTCATGACTGTTTGCAACTGTCACAATTGTAAAGGTAGAAGTGTTATAACAAAAAGGGGGAGAAGTTAATCTTACAGTCCAGAAACA
>NW_006408611.1:4626518-4639150 GCF_000296735.1 Chrysochloris asiatica
AAAAAAAATGTATAGGATAATACCAACAGAGAGGTATTTTGTTTTTGTTTTTAAAAAACAAAGCAAGACTTTCTCTTGTACAATTTCTCCTGGAAAAGAAGTGACATTTTTGGCTCTTTGTATTTCCTAGATCACTGTCTCATATATTATATACTCGTGACTTAGTTAATGAATTAGAAGATCAGATATTTACATAATATTTCGGAGAACTCCAGAATGATAAGCATGGTTATGTAAAAAATGCTTTTATGGTCAAAATGAATTATGTTACATGAATTTTTTACCACATAACAAATTTCTCTAGCATGATTTCTCAGACATTTTAAGTTACTATTGTGATTTTCAATTAAGGGTACAATGTTTCTCAAACATGTGTAACCAGGAAACCCTTTGCAATAAAGGTTGCTCAAGGACTAGAACACTGGGAAAAGTGCTGGGAAGCATTTTTTAGCATCATCAAAAATGTAAATTTATAGACTAGGTCAATTAATTTGAAAAGTAACAAGGGCTGAACTGTTCCTCAATTATACAAGGTGTCTCTTTAGTTTGTAAAACTTTTATAGGTAAGAATATTTGTTGTTAAGTGAATTTTTCTAGTCTCTTAGCATTTACAATTTTTGTTAACATTTGCAGATATGCATCAACACTGCTTTTCAAATAATAAGTATTTAAGAGATGTTAAAGTCCTGGTGTGGCACTTTAGGATAAGCACTGGATTGCTAACCACAAGGCTGGCAGTTCAAACCCACAAACCACTCCTTAGAAACCGTATGCTGCTGTCATTACATGCCGTCGAGTTAGTTCCAACCCATAGTGATGCTTTGTAGGGTTAGTGAGGAGTGGCTAGTGAGGAGCTTGACGTGCTGACCTTGTGGTTCAAACCAACTTTCTTTTTTTTAATTTCTGCTCTAATCTTTATTTTTATTTTTTTCTTTTGGTGACTGTAGGTTCCCTCTGTTGGTCTGTTTCTAATTGTTGGCGATGCTGTGTTAATGTGTTAATTTTGGTTCTTTCTTCTTTTTGGATGTATGCATTTATTGCAATTAATTATCCTCTCAGCACTACTTTCGCTGAGTCCCAAAGATTTTGGTATGTTTTATTTTCATTCTTGTATGTTTCTAGGAACTTTTTTGAGTTTACGTATAATTTCTTTTACTACCCAGTCACTTTTTACCAGGGTGTTATTCAGTTTCCATGTATCCAACTGTATTTCCTTGTTCTTATTGTTGGTTTCTAGTTTTATAGCATTGTGGTCTAAAAAGATGCTTTGTAGTAGTTTGATATTTGTAAATTTATGGAGGCTTGCTTTGTGACCTAACAGATGGTATATTCTGGAGAATGTTCCATGTGCACTAGAAAAGAATGAATATTGTGCTGTTGTTGGGTTGAATGCTTTGTACACATTTATGAGGTCAAGTTGTTGATTGTGTTGTTTAGTTCCTCTGTGTATCTTTGTCAAGTTTCTTCTGGTTGTTCTATTCATTTTCAAATGTGGCATATTAAAGTCTCCCACTATAATTGTAGATTTGTCTATTTCTTTCTTCAGTTATAGTAGGGTTTGCTTCATATACCTTGGGACTCTTTCATCGGGAGCGTAGATATTCAATATGGTTATGGCATCTTGCTCAATTGACCTTTAGTCATGAGATAGTGTCCTTCTTTATCTCTTACACTGGTTTTGCCTTAAAATTTCTTTTATCAGACTCATGCTTGTTTTTTTATTGCAATCAGCTTTGTATTTTTTTTTTTTTTCTATCCTTTAACTTTTAGTCTGTTTTTGTCTTTATGTGTAAGGTGTTTCTCTTGCAGGCAGCATATTGAAGGGTCTTGCTTTCTTATACATTTTGCCACTCTCTATCTCTTCACTGGTGCATTTAATCCATTGACATTTAGTGTAATTATCGATCAATATAAATTAATTGTTCTTATTATGTTAATTTTTGGTAGTACTGTTTGTTCCTTTATTCTGCATGCCTTCTTGAGTTCATATTTTTTGTGCAATTTCTTGTCAGTTTCTTTTTAGCTTTAATGTCTCCTTATTCTAATTGGATCTTCATTTTTATGGTATGTTGTGAAGTAATCACTTTCCTTCATCTAATAACTTTTCCCTCTAATTTGGACAGTCTTATCGTATCCTGCAATTTACCTGACCTTCTCACCACCTGGATCTCTATTCCTGTATTTTTCCCTTCTTTGACATTGTTATTGTTTTGATCTTTGATTGACCTCCCAAATCCTCTGAATTCATTGTTGTAATTTTCTTCTGTTCTGTACTTTGCTATCTGTCATCTGAGTTCCAGGTGGTGTTGCCACGTCTATCAATCTCTGGTTGTCTGTTTTTGTTGGTTTTCCAAACCGACTTTCAATCCAGCTCATTAATCCACAGTGCTGTGGGTCACAATGAGTTGGCACCAACTCAACAGCACTTAAAAACAATGACAACAACAGTTTCCTTTACTTCATAATCTCCTTTGAACCAAGAACAAAACTCTGTGAAATAAATGATATCCACTCTCAAGATTTTGTAATTATGTTTTTTAGCTAATGGAATATACACTGAATCATTGAGTGTTTTTCAGTATTTTCTAGGTATGATAGATTTTGATAAATAATACATAACACATCTGTTCCAATCCATATTAATGGAAGGATGTTGTTACTGTTGTTAAGTACCATCAAATTGTTTCCCACTCATAGCAACCGTGCATAGGGTTTCCAAAAAGCAGCTAGTGAGCTTGAACTGCCACCCCGTGGTCCAGTCTTGAAAGATTTGTTTGGGTGCTGCACCTCTAATTTTATTACTTTTGCTAATTGCAAAAATTTAGTTTTAGATGATTTAATTCCATCCCGAGAGATCCCATAGTTTGTAGATATATCTTGAAGACCAACCTTGGATTGCCTGACTTTCTATATTCTCTTCTTTATGAAAATTGTGCCAAATTACATTGTGATGGGAGGGTAGGGAGAGATCACATGAACATGAAAAGGAAAGGGATAATGAACAATTAAGAAAAAAAAAAAGGACGAGAAAGAACAAGTATATTTATCCTAGAATTAATAAAACAATTGAATAAAACATTTTCTATAGGAGAAAATTGAATGCTGATTAAAGTCTCTTGTTGAAAAAAGAAAAAGGACCATGTTCATAATAGTGGTAGTGGTGTGCCCTGGAGCAGAAAGCCTCTTCTTTTGTCCACAGAATGGCTGGTATTTTTGAACTGCTCATCTTGAAGATAGTAGCCTGACTCATAAACACTATGCTGCCAGAGCTCATTTAAAGGAAGGACTGTTGTTGTTAGTCGAGTAGGTTCCAACCCATAGCAACCCTGTATAGGATTTCCAAGGAGTGCCTGGTGAGCTTGAACTGCCTACCTTACGGTTCAAACTGGCATTGCAGTCCAGCGCATTAATCTATAGCACCACACTAGGACACTTAAAGGGAGAATAGGTGAGATAAATTATCAGGAAAACAAACAATAAAAACCTCATTGTGTCTTGTTGTTAAGTGCTGTTGAGTCAATTCTAACCCATAGCGACCCTGTATAGGGTTTCCAAGGAGCAGCTGGTGAGCTTGAACCACCGACCTTGCAGTTCAAATGACTTTATAGTCTGATGCATTAGCCCACAGCACCACACCAAGACTCCCATTGTGTCTTAGCAATTTTATTTTATGAATGAAACTTTTGAAAACATGGGGGTAGCATATACAGACCCCCTACAGTGGTTGCATATAATTATTGTCTGAGTCTGCTTCTTCTCAATGCTGCATTCTTCTAGTTTTCTTGACAGGTAAATTATTTTCAATCAGTTTGAGTCAGGCAATTTATTCATCTTGTAGTATGCTGCTAAGTAACTTCCTTCTCTTTAACACAGTATGTGAGTCTGCACTCTGACTAGCCTCCCAAGAGACCACAAAGGAAGAAAATGTAAGTGGCATTTATATGTACCACCGGCAGACATAGGGTAAATTGAAACTAAAACAATTCAAGTAATTTTTCAAGAATTTAGAAGCATTTTTTAGTGGCATAGTTGAAATTTAAATTCATTATTTAGTTTTAAAATAAACAGATAAATAATAAAATTCCCACAATATAAGATTTGGAAGGATAGAAAATAAAAAAAGGAAAAATAAATAGATTTGGGAAAACAGACATTGAATATAACAATATTAAATTGTGATGGTGAATAGATATTCTCCCAATGATCTTTAGTGATCCAGGAGAAAGAAATTCCAGAAATGAAGTAGTGTACATATTGATGGTAATGATATATGATGCTACCTTAAAGCTAACACTTTAATAGGACTTGTCTTATGTGCCAGACACTGTTCCCAATTATTTATACATACTTATTACCTCATTTAATATTCACAATTATTAAAATGGTGTTAACAGTCATTGCTATAGGAATTACTATTAGTGTGTGCTTTTCATGTGGTTGCATTGTAGGATAAGCACCAAACTGCTAACTGGAAGGTCCGTGGTTCAAACCTACCAGCTGCTTCTCAGAAACCCTCTACAGAGTCGCTGTGAGTCTTTACTGACTTGCCAGCACTTAACAACAGCAAAATTATATGCCGGACTTTTTACCTGTAGTATCTCTTTTCATCCTTCAGTAAATGAATGAAATAGAAACCAGTTGTTTTTGCCATGATGATATTGAGGCTTAAAGAGTGTAAGTGGCCATCCTAATATCATCCGATTAGTGAACCCAAACCAGACTTAAGAAAACAAGTTAATATTTTTTAATCACTATACTACACTAGAGTTAATGAGGTTGTGGTAATGGGGAATAAAAAAAATAAAAAAGAATAAAGCTATGAAACACAGCTTAAATTCTGTATCTTTTTATGTTTTCTCATTTAAAGTCCCATAAAAGATTTACGACAAGCAACAAAGCAATTATATTGTTCTGTATGATTGTTATAGTTAAATAATAAATGTTATGGGATCCAGATAGAATTAATCATAAGAAAATATTAAAAAAAAAAAAAAAGTCCCTAGAGCAGATTTTGTAATCTTTTACTCAGGCAAAATTGCCGCATACTCCCCAAAGATAACACATGTAATTAATTTCTAACACTGTTAAGCTTAGTATTCATTTGAGAATAGCAAGTTTGGGAATGGAGAAATAGGTTTACAGTCACAGAAATGACAGCACAGAGCATTTTGCATTTTTATCTGGGACAATGTCCCTTCATCACCATGCTCCCTCAAGTCCCCCCTAAGGCCAGATTAGGGAAAAGGAAACTACTTTGACTAAAATTTATGTAATCCCTAAGAAGTGTTCAGATCACCAGGATCTTTGTATATCTAAAATCATACACTAAGAGACTCCATAAATGCAAAAATATAAGACAAAATTGTGCCTCAAAATTATTTCTAAAAAAATATTTAGGGTAGATTTTGCTCTTACCTGTTATCTGTGGCCCTTCCTGTAAATAAATTATGTTGTTGTTAGTGCCGATGAGTTGGTTCTGACTCATTGCAGGTTGGTGGGTTTGAACTTCCGACCTTGCCATCCAGTGTATTATCCTGCAACACATTTGCCACTGACTTGCAGTGCCTCTCTGTGGAATGACTATGTTTCCCCATCCCACTGATACTGAGCATAGTTAACATACCTTGTTTTTTCCCATAGATTCGTGAATAGATAAAATACATGCATACAGAAACTCCAAGCACCACTGAAATATTCCTCCACTGTAATGTGTGTTATTGGTGATCTACTTCTCCTGCCTGGGTCTCAGAATAAAGAATATATTGGACAGACATGGCATGTAAGTATAGTGATACATAATATAAATTTAAAATGAGCCCTTTTATTGTTGTAAATCACTAAAATTGTGATTTTGTTACAGTAACAAAATCTAGTAAAAGCTGAGTGATACAAAATTGTCTTATTCAATTCCTTATGAATTATCTCATTGATATTGTTGTTGCTGTTGTTATTGCATTGTTTCTGATACATAACAACCCTGTTGAAGATTTCCAAGGAGCAGCTCAGCTATTGAGTTTGAACTGCAAACCTTGTGGTTAATAGTCTGGTGATTATTCTACAGGGCCACACCAGGATCCATCTCATTTATAGGGTGGTGTTTTAATTACTTTTAAAGAAAAAGTACTGTTTCATTGTTTTTTTAAAAAAATCAATCAAGTGTAATTTTTGTTCTAGGGTTCTTTTCAGAGTTGATTAAAAAAAAAGCACATACAAAAATTTAACACACAGTTAGTAGTTATTACTAGGAACATATTAGATGTCATTGTAACTTTACATTTAAAATTTTTTTAAAGATTTCTGTATACAGTAAAAATATTAGTAATGACATGGTAAAAATTTAGATAATCTACAAAAGTAATGGAATACTTAGCAATAATTATATTTCATTTAACAAAACATTACTTTTCACTTAAAAGATCAAATTGAGTGGGGGAAAAAATCCCCTCAAATTAAAAGAATTCTATAATCTTAAAAAACAATAAATGTATTGTATTCTGGAAATCAGTGTGAAGTGACTTGAAACTTCATTCTGGTGATAACCACGCTAATGTTGAATATGCCAGTGAGAATTGTTGTTAGGCATCCTTGAGTTAGTTCTGACTCATAGCGACACTATGTACAATAGCATGAACTATTGCCTGGTCCTGCACCATTTTCACAAATGTTACATTTTATCTTATTGTTGTAGCCACTGTATCAATCTCATTTGAAAGTCTTCCTCTTTTTCACTGACCTTCTTCATTACTAAGCAGGTTGTCTGCTCCAGGGACTAATCCCTCCTACTAAGATGTCCAAAGTACCTGAGACAAGTCTCTCCATCCTCCCTTAGCTGCACTTTATCCAAGACAGATTTATTTGTTATTCTGGAAGTACATGGTAATTTCAATATTCTTTGTCAACACCATAATTCAAAAGCATCAATTCATCTTGTGAGAATTAGAATAATGCTTTTCATGAAATGTGCCAGTGAAAATGATTTCTAAATTAATATATTATTGCATGTAATATGACTTTGAATATGATTTCATAGCTACAATAATTTGTTAAATATTCTAAATAGACACTGGAACGTTTTCATGCATCTCTTTCATAGTTTATAACTTAAGGTATACAATGAAGGCTAAAAAATATTCAGAATAAATTTTACTTTGAAAAATTAAAGGTAAACTACTATCAGGGGTTCTATTATACTTAAGTGAGTCCTGGTGTGGTGCTGCAGGATAATTCAAACTGCAAAGTCAGTTTGAATTGCAAGATCAACAGTTCAAACCCACCTGTCATTCCTTGGAAACTCCCTGTACGGTCTCAATGAGTCAGAGCTGACTCAACAGCACTTAATAACAGTAACAATTATATCCAAAAGGATCTTTGGTGACACTGTAGGGTAAGCACTGGATTCCTAACTGTCAGTAGTTCATACCTACCAGCTGCTCCATGGCAGAAAGATGAGACTTTGTACTCCTGTAAAGATTTATAGTCTTGGATACCCTATGTGCGTCACGATGAGTTGGATTTGCTGTGAGTTGAAATCAAATTGATGGCAGTGGGCTTTTTTAGGCTTTGGTTTATTATACCTGAAAGAAGGTGTATACGGCTCAATCGTGAGCCATCTTTTCATTCTTAGCCACTGGATAACTCTGGCAATATGAATACCACAATGCAACAGTTGGCCCTGTCAAAGAAAATGACTATTATATCTTTCGTAATACATATCCCCTGTCCCTTAGATTATTGTTGTTGTTGTTGTTAAGTGCCATTGAGTTGCTTCTGACTCATAGCAGCCCAGTATAGAATTTCCAAGGAGGTACTGGTGAGTTTGAACCACTGACCTTGCGGTCCAGTATATGATCCTATAACACCACACCAGGAATCTGTTCCTTAGACTGTTGTTGTTGTTGCTAAGCACTAATGAGACAGTTATGATCCACATAGCAACCCTGAATAGGGTTTCCAGTGAGCCACTGATGGGTTTGAACCATGGGTTTCTTTTATTTTAAATTTCTTTTATGAATTGAGTGATAGTTTATGTGGGAGAACATCGGTTTTACACTCATCCTATCGTATTTCATTTCATTGCAATGATTATAATCCTGTTCTTGCATCATCATTCGACAGAGTTTGTTTCTATTCCCATTGTTCTATTTTTTTGGATATACACAAAAACACTCAGGAATATATAATTATTTAAACAACCAGAGGGCATATCCTGCAAGCCTGCCTCCTAGCCACCAGCACACAACTCTTTCTATGAGTCTTGAGTCCTCAGCTGCTCTATGTCTCCATGTCATCATCTCTGTCTCCATTTCTGGTGTCACTGCTTCTGTGGATACAGTCCCACTTTACTCTCGTGCTCTTCTCCCTTAATGGTCCTAGGATCCTCTGCTCCTGGACTGTACAATTAACTATTCCTCCCTTATGTTGCAAATCTTCTACCTTTACAGTTGTGATAATCGCAATTAGTCATGATTACAATTACTCATTATTGAATCATAAGAATCTTATCCCAATCTCCTTTCACCAGACCCATCCAGACAAGATGAAAATGATTCAGTGGGGATTATACCTTCCCCTGCACACTCTGAAACTAAAACTTGTAAGCCAGTCACTTCGTGCCTTTATAGTCCCCCCATTTTAGATATCCAATGCCTAAGTTGTGCATCTCTATCAACCCTGTGTACAGAGGGGTTAGGATTGATCCTTGATGTGAAGACTCCTTCCCTCTTAGGTGGTATCTTGAGCTATTACATCTGTAAGTATAGCCCAAGTTCATCATACTATAGCAATTTACACATGTTTCTTTTATCAAATTTTTTTATCTTCCTCTATTTGAGGAAGTCATCGAAGCTAGGTCAAATAGGCACTGTCTGCAAGTTTGGGGATTCTTGTGCATCTCTTCTCAGCTCTAGCGTTCCGTGGCTATGTCCTTGTCCATGGGCTCAGGAGTCCCCAGTTCTCACCATACTTCAGACCAACCAGCACTTCCTCATCTCTCGCTCATATCCAGATCTATGGGACTCTATGGAATGTGGTCAAACTCAGACCATATCTTCATTGCTGACTTTCTCTCACTTCCTCTCACCAGTAGACCAGTGTGGTCACCAGCAAGCTCACATGCCTGCCCATGTGTTGCCTTTGAGTTTCAGTCTTGGAGGGGGTTTGTTCTGAAGGGACTTGATTGCTTGCCTTGATGGATCATGAGTGAACAACTTGCTTGTTCTTGTAGTAGCCAATCAGACTGCAATTGTTGTTTTGTAGTTTTCCTGCTGATGCTTCTTCTAAGAAGTATCTTCTGTTGCTTTAACTGTTCTAGGCTAGTCTGCTTGTCCTGTCTAGTAGGAATGTATCCCACCTCAGAAGGTTCTGGATGGGGCTCAGGAGTCCACCTAAGGTCCTATACACTACAAAGGCTCCACAAGAAGCCTGTTTTACTGGGCAAGTTCTAGAAATCATTTTAGGTATTCCAATCAGTTAAAGGATGAAGACGGGCTTACAAGTTTTCTGTAATCATGTGTCCCTATATTCCTTTCTATCCCACTCAAGTGTCTATTTTACAATAGTAGGCAAGAGAGACCAATATTCATATGACAGTCAAGCATCTTAGCATTATTTCCCTTCTTCAGAGTATGCCTCAATCCCTGTATCACAGAGCCCTATTGTTCCAAATTTGAGCATACATCACTATTTATCTCTATCCTATTTAGCCCATGGAAACCTGCCTCAGTGTTCCTCTATCTACCTTGTTCGTCCCCAACACCTGAACTATGATGTGTCTATCCCCTAACCTGTGTTCTACTGTCCCCTCCCTCCTTCCCCTGATCATCAACAAAGATTTGTTTTTCATTTTTTTAAAAGTTTTTATTGTGAGGTTTACATGGAAAAACATCAGTTTTACACTCATCCTATCGTATTTCGTTTCATTGCAATGATTACAGTCCCCTCCATGCATCATCAAACATCCAGAGGGTACACCCCACAGGCCTACCCCACACCACCCCCGGCCCACAGCACACAACCCCTATCCCTCCCTGAGTCCATTGTCCCCATCCGCTTTATCTGTCCACATCATCATCTCTGTCTTGATCCCTGGCATCACTGTTTCTCAGGGTAGGGTCTCACTCTTCTTGCTTCTCACTTGATGGACCCAGGAACCTCTGCTCCTGGGCTACAAAATCAATCACTCTCCTCCTTTTGTCAAAAAACATCTACTCTATATTTCCTACCCTCAAAGTCAGTCCTGATGCCAATTATTCACTATTGTACCACAAGCGTCTTATCCCCATTTCCATTCACCAGCCCAGTCCAAACAGATTGGAAATAATTCCGTGGTGATTCTACTGTCCCCTGCCCTTTCTGGAACTAGGCTCCCTCTTGAAAGCTTATAAGCCAGTTATTTCTTGCCTTAATAGGTACCCCCCATTTTGGGTAGCCAATGTCTAAGTTGTCCATCCCTGTCAACCCTCTGTATCGAAGGGGTGGGAATGATCCTCTCTATAAAGATTTGTTCCTTTTTTGAGCTACTACATCATCCATAAGTATAGGTAAAGTGCATCAAATTGTTGCAGGTTACTCTGTTGTTGTCCCCCCCCCCCTTCTTTCTTCTACTAGACGAGTTCTGATCATCCAGCCATAGAAGCCAGGTCAAGTGGGTACTACTGCAAGTATGGGTGTTCTTGTGCATCTCCTCTCACTTCATATCAGCTATATGCTGCACTCTCTGCTCTAGTCCTCTGTGGCCATGTCACTGATTATGAGCCCAGGAGTCCCCGGGTCTTGCCATACTGCTGAACATCCAGGTCTCCACCCGGGTTCACAGGAGTCTATTGAATGTGGTCAGGCTTAGCTTGCAACTTCATTGCTGTTTTTCCCCCTCTTCCTCTTATATATGACAAACATGGTCACCAGCCAGACCACATGCCTGCTCATGTATTCTCCTTGAGTCTCAGTATTGGAAAGAGATTTGCTCTGAGGGGTTCTGACCACTTGCCTTGATGGCTCTCGGGCGAACAGCTTATTTGTTCTTGTAGTAATCAATCAGACTGCTGTTATTGTTTTGATTTTGCCTGCCGGTCTTTCTTTCATGAAGTATCTTCTAGCCCCTTAGGCTGGTCTATTTGTCCTTTCCAGTGGAAATTTCCTACCTCAGTCAGTTCTGGATGGGGTTCTGGATTCCACCTATGGTCTTATGCAATGTAAAGGCTCCACAGGAAGCCTTTTCCCTGGGCAGCTTCTATCCCTCTTTAAGGTATTCCAATCAGTTATAGGCTAAAGACAGACATAAAAGCTTTCTGTAGTGATGATTCTGCCTATTCCTTTCTGTCCACCTTAAGTGTCTATTTTACAATGGTAGGCAAGGGAAACCAAGATTCAAAAGACAGCCAGACATCTTAACATTAGTCCCCTCTTTCACCCCTTCAAACCATGCCTCAATCCCTGTATTCCAGAGCCCAGTTGTTCAAGGTTGTGCATACATCATCATTTACCTGTCTAACTGTTCTCCTATCAGCCTTGTTCTTTCATTCCCCTCCCACTTCTTGTAGATTGCATCCCCCCACTGCACCACCACCCCTGGCACCCAAGCTATCCTGTATCTATTCTCTACCCTGTGCTCTATCTTCCCTTCCCTACACCCCTCCTCTCATCCCATACATCCTGGTGATCAACAAATATATATATATATATAATTTTTCCCCCTTTTAGTGTGGGTTATTTTTCTTACTCTTTTACAGTAAGGACCCGTGCAGTATTTCTCATTTTGTGACTGACTGGTGGTAGAAATGATGCTGGAGAACGCATGATAGAATTCTACAAAACCAATGATTTGTTCATTTAAAATACCTTCTTTAGACAACATGAGAGATAACTAGTCATATGGACCTCACCAGATGGAATACATAGAAATCAAATTGACTACATCTATGGAAAGAGCCACTGGAAAAGCTCCATTCTGTATCATCACTTAAATCAAGGCTAGGGGAAGACTGTGGAATAGACCATCAATTGCTCATATGCAAATTCAAAATGAAGCTGAAGAAAATGAAAACAAGTCCAAGAGACCCCCAAATATGACCTTGAATATATCCCACCTGAGTTTAGAGATCATCTGAAGAACAGATATGATACATTAAACACTAAATACCAAAACCAGAAGAGTTGTGGGATGACTTCAAGAACATTATACATGAAGAAAGCGAAAAGTCATTAAGAAGACAAAAAGAAGGAAAAGGTCAAAATGGATGTCAGAAAAGACACTGAAACTTGCTCTCCAGTGTAGATATGCTAAAGCAAATGGCAAAAATGAGGAGGTACGAGAGCTGAACAAAGAATTTCAAAGATCAGCTTGGGAAGATAAAGCTAAACATTACAACAAAATTTGCACAGACCTGAAGTCAGAAAACCAAAAAGGAAGAACATGCTCAGCATTTATCAAGCAGGGGAAACTGAAGAAAAAATTCAAGCCTTGACTTTTGTTATTGAAGGATACTCTTGGCAAATTTTTGAATGATGCAGAAAGCATCCATAGACAATGAAAGGAATACGCAGAGTACCTGTACCAAAAGGAAATGGTTAATGTTCAACCATTTCCAGAGGTAGCATATGATCAACAGCCAATGATACTCAAGGAGGAAGTCCAA
>NW_006408611.1:4642299-4650458 GCF_000296735.1 Chrysochloris asiatica
GTACATTCCATGTTCTGATTTTCAGTGGATGATTACAGCTGTTTCTCTTCATTTTAGTTGTGCCCCATCAGCAAATGAAGTCCCACAGGCTTTTCTCCCACCGGCTTTACCACATTCACGTTATCATGGTCAACTCTACTTTGAGGAGACAGCTCTTCCCCAGTCACATTTTGAGTGCTTTCCAACCTGAGTGGCTCAATTTCTGGCACTATATCTGACAGTGTTTCTTTGCTATTCATAAGGATTTCAGTGACTAAATATTTGGAAGTAGTTTGTCACTCCTTCTTCCTAGTCTGTCTTTGTCTGGAAGCTCATCTGAAACCTGTCCAACATGTGTGACCCTGCTGGTATTTAAAATACCAGTGACATAGCTTTCAGAATCACAGCAACTCACAAGCCACCACAATACGACAAACTGACAGATGAATACTCTTCATAGTATTCTGTTATTATTCTTTTGATTTCATTTGGTTATGTTGTGACATCGTCCATTTTATTGCTAATGAGGTGTCTTCTCCCTCTTTTCTTTTGTTAGGTTTGCCAATGGTTTGTCAATGTTATTAATCCTTTCAAAGAACCAGCTTCTTGTCCTGTTGATTCTTTCTATAGATTTTATGTTTTCCATCTCATTTATTTCTGCTTTTATCTTCATTATTTCTTTTCTTTTGGTGACTGTAGGTTCCCTCCATAGGTCTTTTTCTAATTGTTGGATATGCTGTGTTAATATGTTAATTTTTGTTCTTTTTTTCTTTTTGGATGTATATATTTATCACAATAAATTGTCCTCTCAACACCGCTTTCACCATGTCCCAAAGATTTTGGTATGTTGTGTTTTCATTATCTTTTGTTTCTAGTAACATTATAAATGCATGTTTAATATCTTATTTTATCCAGTTGCTTTTCAACAGGGTGTTGTTCAGTTTCCATTTATTCGACTTTATTTCCTTAGTCTTCTTGTTGATTTCTAGTTTTACAGCATTGTGGTCTGAAAAGATAAGATGCTCTGTAGTATTTTGATGTTTGCAATTTTATGGAGGCTTGCTTTGTGACCTAACTCATGGACAATTCTGGAGAATGTTCCATGTGCACTAAAGAAGAAACTATATTGTGCTGTTGTTAGGTTGAATGCTCTGTACATGTCTAAGAGTTCAAGTTGGTTGGTTGTGCTGTTTAGTTTCTCTTTAACTTAGTTGCATTTCTTTCTGGTTTCTCTTTAACTTAGTTGCGTTTCTTTCTGGTTGTTGTGTCCCTTTTCGAATGTGGTGTATTAAAATCTCCCACTATAATTGTAGATTTATTTATTTATTTCTTCAATTCTAGTAAGGTTTGCTTCTTACATCTTGTTGCTTTATCATTGGGAGCATAGATATTTATTATGGTTATGTCGTCTTGCTCAATTGACCCTTTGGTCGTGAGACAGTGTCCTTCTTTATCTCCTATGCTGGTTTTTGTCTTAAAGTTTACTTTATCAGAGATTAGAATTGCCACTCCTGCTTGTTTAGTGTTGCAGTTAACCTGGTATATTTTTTTCCATCCTTTAACTTTTAGTCTGTTTTTGTCTTTGTTTGTAAGGTGTGCCTTTTGCAAGCAGCATATTGAAGCATCTTGTTTTCTTATCAAATCTGCCACTCTCTGTCTCTTCACTGGTGCATTCAATCCATTGACATTCAATGTAATTATCAATAGGTATGAATTAATTGCTGCCATTATATTTAATTTTTTGTAGTACTGTCATTCCTTTGTTCTGCATGCCTTCTAGTGCTGAGCTTATGGTTTTTGTGCTATTTCTTGTCAGTTTCTTCTTAGTTTTCATGTTTGCTTGTTCTGCATGGAAGTTCATTTTCATGGTAAGTTGGGAAGTATTAACTTTCTTTGGGGGAAACCTTATAGTCTATTAACTTTTCTCTCCATTTAAGAGAATCTTTTGTATCTTGTAATCTACCTGACCTCCTCACCACCTGGATCTCTTTTCCTACATTTTCCCCTTCTTTCATTGATATTATTTTGATCTTCGATTGACCTCCCAGTTCCTTTGACTTTGTTGTTGCAGTTTTGTTCTGTTCTGAACTCTGCTATCCTTCAACTGAGTTCCAGGTGGTGTTGCCATGCCCATCAATCTCTGATTATTGTCTGTTCTTGTTGGTTTTCAGTTCAAAGAACTCCCTTTAGGATGTTTTGAAGTGCTGGATTGGTTTGACAAAGTATCTTAGATTCTGTTTGTCCTGGAATGTTTTGATTGCACATCATATTTGATTGACAGTTTTTGCTGGATAGATGATTCTTGGTTGGAAGTTTTTTTTTCTTTAAGGGTTTTGTATATGTCTCCCCATTGTCTTCTTGCCTGTATGGATTCTGCTGAAAAGTCAGAGCTTAATCTGATTTGCTTGTTTTGTAAGTGACACTTCTTTTTTCCCTGGCTGCTTTTAGGATTCTCTTCTTGTCTTTGATTTTGGAGAGCTTGAATATTACTTGGCTTGGTGACTTTGTTTTGGGGTCTATCCTTCCTGGGGTTCCTTCAGCTTCTTGTATGTTTATCTTCTCATCTTTCAAGAAGTTAGGGAAATTTTCTTCCAGAAGCTCTTCAGCGGTCTCCTCTGTGGATTTTTCTGATTTTTCCTGTTCTTGAATGCCAATAATTCTTAAGTTGTTCCTCTTCAAGTTATCCAGCATGAATCTTAGACTCTATTCAGATTTTTTAAAATCCATTTTTCTGCTTGCTCTTCTATCTTAGCAGAATTTACAGATTTGTCTTCCAGCCTCACTAGTTTTGGCTTCCATCTGTTCAGTTTTGTTCCTTTCCCCTTTCAGTGTATTGTCCATTTCTGATATTTTATTTTTAATCATCTAGACCTCTTTTTGCAGGTTTTGAATTGTTTCCAATGCTATATTGATCTTGTTTGATTGCTCTTGTAGTACTCTCCTGACTTCTTCCTTGTTTTCCTCCACCCCTTTTCAGAGCATTTGAATTTGTTTCCATACCATTCTTCTGAATTCCTTCTTAGACAAATCCAAAACCTCCTCTTCCTCTTCTTGACAGCCTTTGTCTATCTTCAGCTCATTTGTCTCAGTTACTCTTTTTTGTTTTGGGACAGGTTTTGAGATCTTTTGTTGTGTTTATTTGTCAGTTCCAGTGGTTATGTGGGTTTTTTAATGCTTAAATGGATGTTTGTTGTTGTGTTATTAAACTTACTGGGTATCTCCTAGTGGGTATGTTCAGGAGGTAGGATTTCTTTTTCACATGTAATGCTTGTTGTTGTTGTTATATGCTGTGGAGTCAATTCCGACTCATAGCAACCCTGTACAGGGTTTCCGAGGCTGTAAATCATTACGGGAGCAGAAAGCCTCATCTTTCTCCTGTGGAACAGCTGGTAGTCTCGAACTTCTTACCTTGTGGTTCACAGCCCAATTTGTAACCACTATGCTACCAGAGCTGTTATTTGCTCTTTTCTCAATGGTGGAATATAATGGGGTATGCTTGTAGCTTTGCTATATGGCCACAATTTGCTGTCTCCTCTTGGGTAATGTAGGGAGAAAAAGCTCCCACCTCCAGGAAAAATGTGTGATCAAAAGGTCAAAAAGCAGAGCAATATAAGAGCAGAGACAAAAATCATCACTTTGAAACAAAAATAAAACTGTGGCTGACTGTCCAGTCGCCTTGCTACACAGGCAGTTTTTGTGTACCATAGAACCCTCCAGCAGTGGGTGGTGGTGTCTGATTGTTCTGGCCACTCCTCTAGTCACCATCTTAGAGGTGCACAGATAGATATTGAGAAGTTAATGGGAGAAACATTGTCTACTATTTTTGTCTCTAAAGGTCAATTAGGTATCTGCGTGTGCACAGCATTATTCTTGAGATAGTTGCGTCTTTTATGTTGGGGTTTTACAGATTGTTCATATGGTTTGTCTGTCAGGCCTGATGGGCCTGATTTATTGTTGCTAGACAGGCCAGAGTAAAGGGTTTCACACAAGTTAATTTTAGGACTGCAACCCCTACACTAACGTCATAAGCATCCACTAAGCTCTTTCTCTTTGTGCCTTGGGAAAACTACGGGCTCAGTGTTGGAATTTTTTTTTGGGGGGGCATGCGCCCACACCTGCCTGAAGGTGTCTGGTCTGGGCAAAAATGGCGAGGCAGGGAAGATGAGGAAAAAATGTGTAGAATTCCCCATATTCCTTTTGCAATTGTTTCACTGCCCTGCTTTTAATGCCGGTTCCCGGTGCCAGTCTGGCTGTAGACCTGTCCTCTGAACTCTGCCTGGGCAGGGTGGCCTCAGAGGCAGTCCCATCTCCAGCAATTCCTAACTTACAGTATTTTCCTTTATACTGTGATTTTTCAACTTGTGCATGTGGGAAACTGATGCCCTGTACCTTATGCTAGATCCAGAGCTCTGGTGTTGTTCTGTGAGCACAGCTTCTCTGGGCTTTCAATCTTCCCCCACAGAGGCTTTCCTACCTGGCTGTCTCTGCCACCCTCCCCCACTTTTTTCCCTTTTTGTATGGGTATCTTTTCTTATGCTTTTAAAATAATGGTCTTATGCAATATTTATCCTTTGGTGACTTACTAATTTCACTCAGCACAATGTTCTCAAGATTCATCCATGTTGTGTGGTGGCTTTTAGCTGCCTTGTTATTCTTCAAGTGAAGCATGGACCTTTCTCAGTTAAAACTCACCTTCTGGTCTATCACATTTTCTGGCTGCATCACACCAGGACTCTACAATAACAATCTTTTATGTTTCTTTTTATGATCCTTTATTGTACTTAAATTTATCAATTACGGTTTTGATGATACTGGTTTTCAAAAATTAATATTCCCCTTATATGATAAAGTATGTGTGTATGTGTGTGTGTGACTGAATTAACAGTTTCTTGCATGATACATAGTGAAACATGACCTTGTCTTATCATTTAGATTACTAACTCACATGGGTTGTCTTGTCTGAGCTCTTGAGAATTAATCTTAAATTTCGTGACTTGGTCTACAGTAAGTGTACTAAGAGAAGATAGTGGATCATGGTATACAATCAACTATTGAGCTAGGGACAGAACTGTCTGAAAAGTGGATAGAGATTTATGTAAAAAATTTCAAATCACACGACAGTGTCTCCCACTACTACTGAGTCAATTTTGACTCAAAATAGCAATCTGTAGGACAAAGTAGAACTGCTCATAGGGTTTATAAGACTATAAATCCTTGAAGAAGCAAACTATTACATCTGTGTTTCAGAGAGCGAATTTGAACCTCCAATTTTTGTTTAGCAGCATATGCTTAACCATTACACTTCCAGGGATTCTTAGAGAACAGCATTGGATTTCAAAAATCAGCTTGAACCCATTTTGATAGATTTGCTACATGGTTTAAATTCTTGGCCACTATAAGAATGTGGATGTCCATGAATTTTTTTTGACACTTCTCTTATTGAGATATGGAATATAAGATTTCCCCTTTTGAAAGTCAATGAGCTCTGTGATCGTTTTGACAGATATGGTGTAGTGTCAAAGTGTCATGTTCTAGATCTAAGATTTAAGGTATTGGAAGCTTTCACATTCTGTTTTCTGTGAAATTTTATCTTAGGGAAGCCAGTTACTAAGAAGGTATAATATCTTGATATTGCCATGCTGTGAGAAGCTCAAGCTAACCATTTGTAGTGACACCAGAGTAGACTCCAGCTGTTCCACCCATCCCAGTTCAGATGCCAAGCATATGGTTCAAGAAGAGCTCATCCACCATTTCATTACAACCATGTGTGGGACCCCCCAAGGAAAATTTCCCTGAGTTCATTAACCTTAATTATTCTAGATATAATAATAAAGATATGATAAATAGCACAAATAATCACTGTGTTGCTTAAATCAAAAACATGAAAATCATACTTGATTTTATTTCACTCTCACTACCCATAATGCATTTATTCAATGCAAAAAGTCTGAATATAACAGAGTATGAGTATCTACCTTGAGGACATTATGCTGAGTGAAATTAGTCAGTCAACAAAAGGACAAATATTGCATAAGACCATTATTGTAAAAGCTTAAGAAAGGATACCCATACTAAAAGGGGAAAAAAAAATCTTTGTTGGTTACTAGAGGTGGGGTGGGGTGTTTGAGAGAGTGGAGGGAGGGGATGGTAGAGCACAGTGTAGGGGATAGACACATTATAGTTCAGGTGTTGGGGAGGGCAGTATACAAGAAATGGGGGGATAGAAGAATAAGGTGGATTTGGGAACACTAAGGCAGGTTTGCTAAATGAGACAGAGGTAAATAGTGATGTATGTTCAACTTTGGAACAACAAGGCTCTGTGATATAGGGATTTAGGCATAATCTGAATAGAGGAAATAATGTTAAGATGCTTGACTGTTATCAATATTGGTTTCCTTTGACTACTATTGTAACATAGGTACTTGAGTGGGATAGAAAGGAATATCAGGAAACCTGATTACAGAAAGCTTGTGAACCCATCTTCAGCTTATAACTGATTGGAATACCTGAAAGGTTGTCCTGTGAAACAGGCTTCTGCAGAGACTTTGTAGTGAGTAGAATGTAGGTGGAATCCTAAGCCCCATCCAGAACCTTCTGAGGTGGGACATTTCCACTAGACAAGACAAGCAGACCAGCCTGGAACAGCCAGAGCAATAGAAAATACTTCTTGAAAGAAACACCAGCAGGAAAACTCCAAAAAAAAAAAAAACAAAAAAAAACAACCAGCAGTCTGATTGGCTACCATAAGAATAAGCAAGTTGTTCACTGGTGATCCATCAAGGCAAGCAATCAAGTCCCTTTAGTGCAAACCCTGTCCAAGACTGAAACTCAAAGGCAACACATGGGCAGGCATGTGATCTTGCTGGTGACCACGTTGGTCTACTGGTAAGTGGAAGGGGAGAAAGGCAGCAATAAAGAAATTGGCTGAGTTCAACTATGTTCCATACACTCCTGTTGACCTGAAGATGAGAAAGAGAAGAGGAAGTTTTGGTTGGCCCAAAATGTGATGGAATTGGGGACTCCTCAGTCCATAGACAAGGACAAAGTCACAGACAGCTAGAGCTGAGAGTGAACCATGCAGCTGATATGAAGTGATGGGAGACAATGAACACCCAAACTTGCAGATTGTACCCATTTGACCTAGCCTTGATGACTTGATAATCACAACTCGACTAGAGGAAGAAAAACAAAACAAAACAAAAAACAATTTTTGATGAGGGAACAAGTGTAGGTAACTTGCTACAATTTGATGAACTTGACTTATACTTATGGAGGTAGTAGCTCTAAATGCCAACAGAGAGGGAAGGAGTCTTAACATCAAGCATCAGTGCTATCCCATCTGTACACTGGGTAGATAGGGTTGGGCAACTTAGACATTGGCTACCTAAAATGAGGGAGTGATAAAGGCATGAAATGACTTGCTTACAAGTTTTCAATAGGGAGTTAATTTAAGAATATTAAGGGGAAGGTAAAGTCCCCACTAAATAATTTTCATCTTGTCTAGATGGGTCTGGTGACAAAATAGATGATTGGGACATACTAAATATTATAAACTTGTATGCATCAAAATACTTCACCAAAAGAGTAAAAAGGGAACCAACAGAATGGGAAAAAAAATCTTTTGCAATGACACATTGGACAAGGGATTAATTTATAAAATATATAGGAAACTACAATACCTCTACAAGAAAAAGACAAATAACCCAATTAATAAATGGGCATGAATAGACACTTCACCAAGAAGGATATCCAGGCAGCCAACAAACATATGGGGAAATGTTCACAATCACTAGCCATTAGAGTGATGCAGTTCAAAACAACAATGAGATATCATTTCACACTAGCAATAATAGCAAAGATTAAAAAAAAAAAAAGTAGAGGACAATGAATGCAAGCAAAGATGCAGAGAGACTGGGATCCTCCTACATTGTTGGTGGGATTGCAAAAGAGTCCAACCACTCTGGAAAGCAATATGGCACTTCCTCAGAAGGTTGGAAATAGAAAGACCTTATGATCCAGCAATTCCTCTACTTGGTATTTACCCACAAGAAATACGAGCCATAATATGAGTAGATATATGCACATCAATGTTCTTAGCAGCACTATTTACAATAGCAAAAAGATGGAAACAGCCTAAGTGCCCATCAGTTGAAGAATGGATAAACAAACTGTGGTACATA